>NW_026577883.1:937225-1249633 GCF_029407905.1 Bubalus kerabau | reverse complement strand
GAAAGACCTCGAGAGTCCTTCTTCAACGCGTCTCGAGGCCCTAGTCCCCTCCCGTGACTCGAGGGCCAGGACGCGCTCCCCCTCACCACGCGCATGCAGACCTGACTTCCCTGGCGCCGCACGAGAGGCTCCCTGAGATCCTCGTCGTGCCTCGGGAGAAAACCCCCACGGGCGCCGCAGCTCGAGGAAACCCCGGAGACGCCCCCGTCCTCGCAAGCTGAGGGCCTTCTTTTCCTGCATGGCCTGGAGAGCAATCCCGGGTCCTCTCTCCAAACGGAAGAGGAGGCTGGACTCCCTTGAGGCCGCTCAGGGGGCTCCAAGAGACCCGCGTCGCGACTCGAGAGGAGAGCGGAGTCCTTGGCTTCCCCTCGAGACGAGGCCTGACACCCCGGGGGAGCCTGGAATGCAACCCCGAGATCCCTGCCTTCCCTGGAGAGGAATATTACGTCCCGGACACACGCCTAGGTGAGGTCTCTTCGGCCCTGCAGTGACTCGAGCGCAACCCCCAGCTTTCCCTCGCAACCCGAGAGGAAGATTGGGCTTCCCAGGGCCAACCCAAGGGGAAGGCTGAGATCCCCGTCGTAACTCGAGAATTCCGCCGCAACTCGAGAAATCCCACGTGGTTCCCACCTCTTGGCAAGATGAAGCCCTTGCCCGCGACGGCGTCTTATGGGAAGTCCCCTGTTCCGCCCTGAAGGGCGAAACGGTCCCTGACAGCCTTCCTGCGACCCCCAAAAGTCCCCCGACACGCCGGGGTACTCCGAGGGGAACACCGAGGGTCCCGGCACCGCTTCCTCTGAGCCCCTTCTCCCCTCCTGATCACGACAGGAGAGGCGATTCCCCTGCGTGGTCTGGAAGGGGTTCCCGGCCTTCCCGGCGCACCTCAGGATGAGGCCGGTCTCACGAGGAAATTCGAGACGAGCCACGTGGGTGGGGCCACATGCCGAACGCCCCCGATTCCCCGGTCCGCTCTTGAGAAGGACCCGAGGCCCGGACCCCTCTTCGAAGTCAACCCTGTGGGTGAAGGCACAACACGAAGGGGCACTGCCACCCCCGTGCATCGTCCGCAAAGACCCGCGGGTTCCACACACAGCTCGACGAGGGGCCAGAGACCCCCTGAGCAACTCGAGAGGCCAGCGGGGTTCCCTTCCTCAGACAAGAGGAGGCCTGACTCTCCTGTCCCAACTCTGCAGGGACCCTGCGGTCGGAGTCCGAAACGGAGAGGAATCCTGAGGTTCCTGTCTCCCCTCGAGGTTAGGCCCTCTTCCATTGCACCAAACCCAGATGAGTCGCGAGAGGCCCCTCCCAACTCCACAGTATCCTTAAATTCTCAGAGGCACCTTGAGAATCTACCTGAGGTCACCGGCTCAAGTCCAGGGAACCCAGGGTTTCCTGCTGCGACCCGAGAAAGACCTTGAGAGTCCTTCGGCGCGTCTTGAGGCCCGATTCCCCTACCATGACTCGAGAGCAAAGACCCGCTCCCCATCGCCATGCGCATGGAGACCTGACTTCCCTGACTCCTGAAGAGAGTCTCCCTGAGCTCCCCGTCGTACCTCTTCGGAAACCCCATTCAGGCACCGCAGCTTGAGAAAACCCACGATACGCCCCCGTCATCACGAGATGAGGGACTTGTTTCCTGCCTGGCATGGAGAGCAAAACCGAGTCCTCTCTCCAGACTCCACAGGAGGCTTGACTCTCTTTAGGCCTCTCAGTTGGCTCCAAGAGATACCTGTCAGGACCTGAAGGGAGAGCAGAGTCCTTTGCTTCCCCTCGAGACGAGGCCTGACTCCCCGTGTGAGTCTGGAATGCAACCCCAAGTTCCTGTCACACCTTGAGAGGAAAACTCGGTCCTGGACACAAGCCTAGATGAGGTCTATTTTGCACTGCAGTTACTAGAGAGCAATCGCCAGCTCTCCCTCGCAAATCGAATTGAAGATTGGACTTCCCTGGGCCAATACAATTGGAAGCCTGAATTCGACATCGTAACTCGAGAATCCCGCCGAAACTCGAGAAAATCCACGTGGTTCCCCCATCAGCGCTAGATGAGGCCCTTGCCCGCTACAGCGACTCAAGAGAAGTCCCACTTTCTGTCTTGAAGTGCGAAACGGTACTTGGCACCCTTGATGCAATCTCAAAATTCCCCGACATACCGGTCTCACTCGAAAGGAACACCGAGGTTCCCGGAACCACTTCATTTGAGCTCCTTCTCCCCTCGTGATCGCGACAGGAGTGTCGATTCCCCTGCTATGTCTGGAAGGGGTTCCCGACCTTTCCAGCGCGCCTAAGGATGAGGCAGGTCTCACGAGGAAATTCGAGACATAGCCTCGTGGGTGGTGCCACAAGCCGAAAGACCCCGATTTCCCGGTCTGCTCTTGATAAGAACGTGATGCTCTGACACCTTTACGAAGGAAAACCTGTGCATGAAAGCACAACATGAAGGGGCACTGACACCCCCGTGCATCGTCCAGAAAAACCCGCAGGTTACAAACACAGTTCAACAAGTGGTCTGTCACCCCGTGAACAACTCGACAGGCAAGTGGAGTTCCATTCCTCCACACAAGACGAGACCTGATTTTCTGTACCAACTCTGCAGGGAAACTGCGATCCGAGTCAGTACCGGCGACAGGAAACCCAGGAGAGGAAACATGAGGTTCCTGCCTCCACTCGAGATGAGGCTCTCATCCATTGCACCAAACCCAGTGGAGTCCAGAGAGGCCCCTCCCAACTCCACAGTACCCCTGACTTCTCAGAGGCACCCGGAGAAGCTCCATGAGGTCACCGGCACATGTCGAGGGAACCCAGGGTTTCCTGCCACAATGGGAAAAAGACCTCGAGAGTCCTACTTCAACGTGTCTTGAAGCCCGAATCTGCTTCCATGGCTCTATAGAAATGACACACACCCCCTCGCCACGCACATGGAGACCTGACTTCCCTGGCGCCATAAGAGAGGCTCCCTGAGCTCCCTGTCGTACCTCGTGAGAAACCCCACACTGACGCCGCAGCTTGAGAAAACTCACCATACGCCCCTGTCATCACGAGATGAGGGCCTTCTTTTCCTGCATGGCCTAGAGAGGAATCCCAAATCCTCTATCCAAACTCCACAGGAGGCTTGACTCCCTTTAGGCCACTTAGTGGGCCCCAAGAGATACCCGTTGCGACTCGAGAGGAGAATTGAGTCCTTTGCTTCCCCTCGAGACAAGGCCTGACTCACCAGGTGGGTCTGGAATGCAACCCCGAGATCCCTGTCTCCCCTGGAGAGGAACATTAGGTCCTGGAAACAAGCCTAGATGAGGTCTCTTTTGCCCTTCTGTAACTCGAGAGCAATCCCCCGCTCTCCCTGACAACTTGAATGGAAGATTGGACTTCCCTGGGCCAACACAAGAGGAAGCCTGAATTCCCCTTGTTACTCGAGAATCCCGCCGCAAATCGAGAAAAAGCACTTGGTTACCTCGTCATCACAAGATGAGGCCCTTGCCCGCTACAGCTTCTCAAGAAAAGTCCCACGTTCCGTCTTGAAGTGCAAAACGATACTTGACACCCTTGATGTGACCCCAAAAGTTCCCCGAAATATCGGTCTCACTCGAGGTGAACACCGAGGTTCCCGGCACCAGTTTATCTGAGCCCCTTCTCCCCTCCTGTTCGTGATAGGAGGGTCACTTCCCCTGCTTTGTTAGTAAGGGGTTCCCGACCTTCACGGGGCACTTCAGGATGAGGCCAGTCTCACGAGGAAATTCGAGACGTAGCTCGTGGGTGGTACCACATGCCAAAAGACTATGATTTCCTGGTACGCTCTTGATAAGAACCCGATGCCTGGACACCTCTTCGAAGGCAACCCTGTGGATGAAGGCACAACACAAAGGGGCACTGACACCCTCGTGCATCGTCCGGAAAAACCCGAAGGTTCCACATACAGCTCAACAAGTGGCTTGTCACCCCTGAAGAACTCGAGAGGCAAGTGGGGTTTCATTCCTCTACACAAGACGATGCCTGACTCTCCTGTCCCAACTCTGCAGGGACTTTGCGATCCGAATCAGACCAGCGCCAGTGAAGTCACGAGAGGAACGCTGAGGTTCCTGCCTCCACTCGAGATTAGGACCTCTTCCATTTCACGAAACCCAGTGGAGTCCCGAGAGACGCGTCCCAGCTCCACAGTATCCCTGACTTCTCAGAGGCACCCTGAGAAGCTCCCTGAGGCACCAGCACAATTCGAGTGAACCCAGGGTTTACTGCCGCCACCATAGAAAGAACTCAAGAGTCCTTCTTCAACGCATTTTGAGGCCTGATTCCCCTACCATGACTCGAGGGCAATGACGCGCTCCCTCTGCTACACTCATGAAGCCCTGACTTCCCTGGCGCCACACGAGAGGCTCCCTGAGCTCCCCGTCATACCTCGTGAGAAACCAAACACTGGCGCCACAGATAGAGAAAACCCACGAGACGCCCCCATTTTCGCGACATGACGGCCTTCTTTTCTAGCATGGCCTGGAGAGCAATCCCGAGTCCTCTCTCCAAACTCCACAGTAGGCTTGACTCCCTTTTGGTCACTCAGTGGACTCCAAGACATACCCGTCGCGACTCGAGAGGAGAGCGGAGTCTTTTCCTTCCCCTCGAGGCGAGGCCTGACTCCTCGGGTGTGTCTGATATGTGAACCGGAGATCCCTGTCGCCCCTGGAGAGAAACATTAGGTCCTGGACACAAGCCTAGATGAGGTCTCTTTTTTCCTGCAGTGACTCGAGAGCAATCCCCAACTCTCCCTCGCAACTCGAATGGAAGACTGGACTTCCCTGGGCCAACAGAAGAGGAAGCCTGAATTTCCCGTTGTAACTCAAGAATCCCGCCACAACTCGAGAAAAACCACGTCGTTCCCTCTTCATCGCAAGATGCGGCCATTGCCACTACAGCGTCTCAAAAGAAGTCTTACGTTCCATCTTGAAGTGCGATACGGTACTTGGCACCTTTGATGCGACCCCAAAAGTTCCCCAACACACTGGTCTCACTGGAGGGGAACACCGAGGTTCCCGGCATCACCTCCTCTGTGCCCCTTCTCCCCTCCTGATCGAGACAGGAGGGTCGATTCCCCTGCTTTGTCTGCAAGGGCTTCCGACCTTCCCGGCGCACCTCAGGATGAGGCCGGTCTCACTAGGAAATTCGAGACGTAGCCTGGTGGGTGGTGCCACATGCGGAAAGACCCCGATTTCCCGGTCCACTCTTAATAAGAACCCGATGCCAGGACACCTCTTCGAAAGCAAACCTGTGGATGAATGCACAACACGAAGGGGTACTGACATCCCCATGCATAGTACGGAAAAACACGCAGATTCCAAACACAGATCGACAAGTGTCCTGTCATCCCTTGAAGAACTAGAGAGGCATGCGGAGTTCCGTTCCTCCACACAAGGGAAGGCCTGACTCTCCTTTCCCAACTCTGCAGGGACCGTGCGATCGGAGTCAGAAATGTAGATGAAACCTGACATTCCTGCATAAACTCGAAATGAGGCCCTCTTCCATTGCGCCATACCCAGTGGAGTCCCGAGAGGCCCCTAAAACTCCACAGTATCCCTGATTCTCAGAGGCACCCTCAGAAGCTCTCTGCGGTCACTGGCACAAGTCGAGTGAACCCAGGGTTTCCTGCTGCATTCTGAGAAAGACCTTGAGAGTCCTTCTTTACCGCGTCTTGAGGCCCGATACCCTACCATGACTGGAGAGCAATGACGCATTCCCCTCGCCACGCCCATTGAAACCTAACTTCCCTGGCGCCACACGAGAGGCTCCCTGCGCTCCCCGTCCTACCTCATGAAAACCCCACACTGGCACCGCCGCTCGAGAAAACTCACGAGACGCCCCCATCATCGTAAGATGAGGGCCTTCTTTTCCTACATGACCTAGAGAGCAATCCCGAGTCCACTCTCCAAACTCCACTGGAGGCCTGACTCCCTTTAGGCCACTCAGTAGCCTCCAAGAGATACACGTCGCTACTCTAGAGGAGAGCGGAGTCCGTTGCTTCCCCTCGAGCCGAGGCCTGACTACTTGGGTGAGTCTGGAATGGGATCCCGAGATCCGTGTTGCCCCTGTAGAGGAAAACTCGGTCCTGGACACAAGCCTAAATGAGGTCTTTTTTGTCCTGCATTGACTCAAGTGCAATCCCCAGCTCTCCCTCGCAACTCGAATGGATGATTGGACTTCCCTGGGCCAACACAAGAGGAAGCCTGTATTCCCCATTGTAATTCGAGAATCCCGCGGCAACTGGAGAAAAACAACGTGGCTCCTCCGTCATCGAAATATGAGGCCCCTGTCAGCTATAGCGTCTCCAGGGAAGTCCCATGTTCCGTCTTGAAGTGTGAAACGGTACTTGGCACCCTTGATGCGACCCCCAAATTTCCCTGACACCCCGGTCTCACTTGAGGAGAACATGGAGGTTCCCAGCACCGCTTCAGCTGAGCCTCTTCTCCCCTCCTGATGGCGACAGGAGGGTCGATTCCCCTGCTTTGTCTGGAAGGGGTTCCCAGACTTCCCGGCGAACCTCAGGATGAGGCCAGTCTCACGAGGGAAGTCGAGACGTAGCCTCGTGGGTTGTGCCACATGCCGAAAGACCCCGATTTCCTGGTCCGCTATTGATAAGATCCCGATGCCCGGTCACCTCTTCGAAGGTAACCCTGTGGATGAAGGCACAAAACGAATGGGCACTGACACCCCTGTGCATCGTTCCCCAAAACCGCAGGTTCCACATACAACTCGACAGGTGGCCTGTCATCCCGTGAACAACTCGAGAGGCAAACGGAGTTCCATTACTCCACACAAGACGAGGTCTGACTCTCCTGTCCCAACTCTGCAGGGACCCTGCTATCCGAGTCAGAAATGGAGAGGAACCCTGACTTTACTGCCTCAATCCGAGATTAGGTCCTCTTCAATTGCACCAGTCCCTGTGATGTCCCGAGAAGCCCCTCTCAACTCCACAGTATCCCTGACTTCTCAGAGGAACCCCACTAAGCTCCCTGAGGTCATGGGCACAAGTCGAGGGAACCCAGGGTTTCCTGCCACACCCCGAGAAAGACCTCGAGAGTTCTTCTTCGAAGCGTCTTGAGGCTTGATTCCCCTACCATGACTCGAGAGCAATGAGGCGCTCCCCCACGCCACGTCCATGGAGACCTGACTTCCGTGGCACCACAGGAGTCTCCCTGAGCTCCCCGTCCTATCTCGTGAGAAACCCCAACCAGGCACTGCACCTTGAGAAAACCCACGAGACGCCCCCGTCATTGCGAGATGAGGGCCTTCTTTTCCTGCATGGCCTAGAGAGCAATCCCGAGTCCTCTCTCCAAACTCCACAGGAGGCTTAACTCCATTTAGGCCACTCTTGGGCTCCAAGGGATACCCGTCGCGACTCGAGAGGAGAGCGGAGTCCATTCATTCCCTTCGAGACGAGGCCTGACTCCCCGGGTGAGTCTGGAATGCAACCCCGAGATCCCTGTTGCCCCTGGAGAGAAAAACTCGGTCCTGGACACAAACCTAGATGAGCTCTATTTTGCCCTGCAGTGACTCGAGAGCAATCTCCAGCTCTCACTTGCAACTCGAATGGAAGATTGGACTTCCCTGGGCCAACACAAGAGGAAACCTGTATTCCCCATCGTAACTCAAGAATCCTGCCGCAACTCGAGAAAAAACACGTGGGTCCCCCGTCAGCGCTAGATGAGGCCCTTGCCCACTACAGCATCTCAAGAGAAGTCCCAGGTTCCGTCTTGAAGTGCGAAACGGTACTTGGCACCCTTGATGCAACCAGAAAAGTTACCCGACTTTCACTCAAGGAGAGCACCGAGGTTCCCGGCACTACTTCATCTGAGCCCTTTCTCTCCTCCTGATCCCGAAAGTAGGGTCGATTCCCCTGCTTTGTTTGGAATGGGTTCCCGGACTTTCCTGCGCGCCTCAGGATGAGGCCGGTCTCACGAGAAAATTCGAGACGTAGCCTAGTGGGTGGTGCAACATGCTGAAAGACCCCAATTTCCCGGTCCGCACTTGAGGAGAACACGATGCCCGGACACCTCTTCGAAGGCAACCCTGTGGATGAAGGCACAACAGGAAGGAGCACTGACGCCCCCGTGCATCTCCGAAAAACCCGCAGGTTCCACACACATCACGAAAAGTGGTGTTATCCTTGAACAACTTGAGATGTAAGCGGAGTTCCATTCCTCCGCAGAACACGAGACCTGACACTCCTGAGCAAACTCAACAGGGACCCTGCGATCTGAGTCAGATCCGGCCTCCAGGAAGTCAGGAGCAGAACCCTGAGGTTCCTGCCTCAACTCGAGATGAGGCCCACTTCCATTGCACCAAACCCAGAGGAGGCCCGAGAGGCCTCTCCCAAATCCACAGTATCCCTGACTTCTCAGAGGCACCCTGAGACGCTCCCTGAGGTCACCGGCACAAGTCAAGGGAACCCAGGGTTTCCTGCCGCAACCCTAGAAAGACATCGAGAGTCCTTTTTCAACCCGTCATGAGGCCCGATTCCCCTACCCTGACTTGAGAGCAATGACGCGCTCCCCCTTGCCCCGCCCATGGAGACCTGACTTCCCTGTTGCCACACGAGAGGCTACCTGAACTCCCCGTCGTACCTCGTGAGAAACCCCACACTGGCGCCGCAGCTCGAGAAAACCCACGAGACGCCCCCGTCATCTCGAGATGTGGGCCTTCTTTTCCTGCATGGCCTGGAGAGCAATCCTGAGTCCTCTCTCCAAACTGAAGAGGAGGCTTGACTCCCTTTAGACCACTCAGTGGGCTCCAAGAGATATGCGTCGCAACTCGAGAGGATAGCCGAGTCCTTTGCTTCCCCTCGAGACGAGGCCTAACTCCCCGGGTGAGTCTGTAATGCAAACCCGAGATCCCTGTCGCCCTTGGAGAGGATCATTGGGTCCTGAACACAAGGCTAGATGAGGTCGCTTTTGCCCTGCAGTAACTCGAGAGCACTCCCCAGCTTTCCCTCGCAACCCGAATGGAAGATTGGACCTCCCTGGGCCAACACAAGAGGAAGCCTGAATTCCCAGGAGTAATTCGAGAATTCCGCCTCAACTTGAGAAAAACCACGTGGTTCCCCCGTCATTGCAAGATGAGGCCCTTGCCCGCTCCAGCGTCTCAAGAGTAGTCCCACGTTCTGTCTTCAAGTGCGAAATGATATTTGGCACCCTTAATGCTACCCCAAAAGTTCCCCGACATACGGGTCGCACTAGAGGGGAACACCGAGGTTCCTGGCACCACATCATCTGAGCCCCTTCTCCCATCCTGATCGCGAAAGGAGGGTCAATTCCCCTGCTTTGTCTGCAAGGGGTTCCCGACCTTCTCCACGCACCTCAGATGAGGCTGTCTCACGAGGAAATTCGAGACGTAGCCTCGATGGTGGTGCCACATGCCGAAAGACCGCGATTTCCCGATCCGCTCTTGATAAGAACGCGATGCCCAGACACCTATTCGAAGATAGTGTGGATGAAGGCACAACACGAAGGGGCACTGACACCCCCGTGCATCGTCCGGAAAAGACCGCAGGTTACTCATACAGCTCAACAAGTGCGTGTCACCCAGTGAACAACTCGAGAGGCAAGCGGAGGTCCATTCCTGCACACAAGACAAGGCCTGACTCACCTCTCCCAACTATGCAGGGGGCTGCGATCGGAATCAGAAATGGAGAGGAACCCTGAGGTTCCTGCCTCCCCTCGAGATGAGGCCCCCTTCCATTTCACCAAACCCAGTGGAGTCCCGAGAGGTCTTTCCCAACTCCACAGTATCCCTGACTTCTCAGAGGCACCCGGAGAATCTCCCTGAGGTCACCGGCACAAGTCGAGGGAACCCAGGTATTCTTGCCAAGACCCGAGAGAGATCTTGAGAGTCCTTCAATGCGTCTAGAGGCCTGATTCCCCTACCATGACTCGAGAGCAATGACGCGCTCCCCCTCGCCACACGCATCGAGACCTAACTTCCCTGGCGCCACACAAGAGGCTCCCTGAGCTCCCCGTCGTACCTCCTGAGAAACCAACACAGGCGCTGCAGCTCGGTAAAACCACCGAGACCCCCCCCCCGTCATCGTGAGATGAGGGCCTTCTTTTCCTGCATGTCCTGGAGTGCAATCCCGAGTCCTCTCTCCAAACTCCAGAGGAGGCTTGACTCCCTTTAGTCCACTCAGTGGGCTCCAAGAAATACCCGTCGCGACTCGAGAAGAGAGAGAAGTCCTTTGTTTCCCCTCGAGAGGACGCCTGACTCCTGGGTGAGTCTAGAATGCAACCCCAAGATCCCAGTCATCCCTTGAGAGGAACATTAGGTCCTAGACACAAGCCTGGATGAGGTTTCTTTTGCCCTGCAGTGACTCGAGCGCAACCCCCAGCTCTCCCTCGCAACTCGAATGGAAGATTGGGCTTCCCTGGGCCAACACAAGAGGAAGCCAGAAATCCCCTTCGTAACTCGAGAATCCCGCCGCAACTCGAGAAAAACCACGTGTTTCCAACGTCATCCCAAGATGAGGCCCTTGCTGCTATGGCGTCTCAAGAAAAGAACCACGTTCCGTCTTGAAGTGCGAAACGGTACTTTGTACCCTTGATGCGACACCAAATGTTCCCGGACACGCCGGTCTCACTCGACAGGAACACCGAGGTTCCCGCACCACTTCATCTGAGCACCTTCTCCCCTCCTGTTCGAGACAGGAGGGTCTATTCCCCTGCTTTGTTTGGAAGGGGTTCCCCACATTCCCGGCGCACCTAAGGATGAGGCTGGTCTCACGAGTAAATTTGAGACATAGCGTCGTGGGTGGTGTCACAGGCCGAAATACCCCGATTTCCCGGCCCACTCTTGAGAAGAACCCGATGCCCGGACACCTATTCGAAGGCAACCCTGTGGACGAAGGCACAAAACGAAGGGTCACTGACACTCCCGTGCATCATTCGGTAAAAGCCGCAGGATCCACACACAGCTCGATAAGAGGCCTGTCATCCCATGAACAACTCGAGAGGCAAGCAGAGTTCCATTCCTGCACTCAAGATGAGGCCTGACTCTCCGGTCCCAACTCTGAAGGGACCCTGCGATCGGAGTCCGAAATGGAGAGGAACCCTGAGGTTCCTGACTCCACTCGAGATGAGGCCCTCTTCCATTACACCAAAAACAGTGGAGGCCGGAGAGGCCCCTCCCAAATCCACAGTATCGCAACTTCTCAGAGGCACCCTTAGAAGCTCCCTGAGGTCACTGGCACAAGTCGAGGGAACACAGGGTTTCCTGACGCAACCCGAGAAAGACCTCGAAAATCCTCCTTCAACGCATCTTGAATCCCGATTCCCCTACCATGACTCGAGAGCAATGACGCGTTCCCCCTCGCCACTCGCATGGAGACTTGACTTCCCTGGCGCCACACGAGAGGCTCCCTGAGCTCCCCGTCATACCTAGTGAGAAATCCCACACTGGCTCCCCAGCTCCAGAAAACCCACGAGACGCCTCCGTCATCGCGAGAGGAAGGCCTTCTTTTCCTGCATGGCCTGGAGAGCAATCTCGAGGCCTCTCTTCAAACTCCACAGGAGGCCTGACTCCCTTTAGGCCACTCTGTGGGCTAAAAGAGATACCCGTTGAACTCGAGAGGAGAGCGGAGTCCTTGGCTTCCCCTCGAGACGAGGCCTGACTCCCCGGGGGAGCCTGGAATGCAACCCCGAGATCCCTGCCTTCCCTGGAGAGGAATATTAGGTCCCGGACACACGCCTAGGTGAGGTCTCTTCGGCCCTGCAGTGACTCGAGCGCAACCCCCAGCTTTCCCTCGCAACCCGAGGGGAAGATTGGGCTTCCCAGGGCCAACCCAAGGGGAAGGCTGAGATCCCCGTCGTAACTCGAGAATGCCGCCGCAACTCGAGAAAAACCACGTGGTTCCCACCTCTTGGCAAGATGAGGCCCTTGCCCGCGACGGCGTCTCAAGGGAAGTCCCCTGTTCCGCCCTGAAGGGCGAAACGGTCCCTGACAGCTTTCCTGCGACCCCCAAGAGTCCCCCGGCACGCCGGGTTCCCCCGAGGGGAACACCGAGGATCCCGGCACCGCTTCCTCTGAGCCCCTTCTCCCCTCCTGATCGCGACAGGAGAGGCGATTCCCCTGCGTGGTCTGGAACGGGTTCCTGGCCTTCCCGGCACACGTCAGGATGAGGCCGGTCTCACGAGGAAATTCGAGACAAGCCACGTGGGTGGTGCCACATGCCGAACGCCCCCGATTCCGCAGTCCGCTCTTGAGAAGGACCCGAGTCCCGGACCCCTCTTCGAAGGCAACCCTGTGGGTGAAGGCACAACACGAAGGGGCACTGCCACCCCCGTGCATCGTCCGCAAAGACCCGCGGGTTCCACACACAGCTCGACGAGGGGCCTGAGACCCCCTGAGCAACTCGAGAGGCCAGCGGGGTTCCCTTCCTCAGACAAGACGAGGCCTGACTCTCCTGTCCCAACTCTGCAGGGACCCTGCGGTCGGAGTCCGAAACGCAGAGGAAGACTGAGTTTCCTGCCTCCCCTCGAGGTGAGGTCCTCTTCCGTTGCGCCAGATCCAGCGGAGTCACGAGGGGCAACGCCACCTCCACAGGATCCCTCGCTTCTCAGAGGCACGCTGGGAAGTTCCATAAGGTCCCAGGCAGAAGGCGAGGGAAACGAGGGTTTCCCGCCGCCCCCCGAGAAAAACCTCGAGAGTCCTTCTTCAACGCGTCTCGAGGCCCTAGTCCCCTCCCGTGACTCGAGAGCCAGGACGCGCTCCCCCTCGCCACGCTCATGGAGACCTGACTTCCGTGGCGCCACACGAGACGCTCCCTGAGCTCCCCGTCGTACCTCGTGTGAAAACCCACACTGGCGCCGCAGCTCGTGAAAACCCACAAGATCCCTCCGTCATCGCGAGATGAGGGCCATCTTTTCCTGCATGGCCTGGAGAGCAGTCCCAAGTCCTCTCTCCAAACTTCACAGGAGGCTTGACTCCCTTTAGGCCACAAAGTGGGCTCCAAGAGGTGCCCGTCGCGACTCGAAAGGAGAGCGGAGTCCTTTGCTTCCCTTCGACATGAGGCCTGACTCCCTGGGTGAGTCTGGAATGCAAACCTGAAATTCCTGTGGCCCTTGGAGAGGAACATTAGGTCCTGGACACAAGCCTAGATGAGGTCTCCTTTGCCCTGCAGTGACTCGAGCGCAACCCCCAGCTCTCCCTCGCAACTCGAATGGATGATTGGACTTCCCTGGCCCAACACAAGAGGAAGCCTGAAATCCCCGTCGTAACTCGAGAATCCCGCCGCAACTCGAGAAAAACCACGTGGCTCCCCCGTCATCGCAAGATGAGGCCCTTGGCCGCTACAGCGTATCAAGAGAAGTCCCACGTTCCATCCTGAAGTACAAAACGGTACTTGGCACCCTTGATGCGACCCCCAAAGTTCCCTGACATACCGGTCTCACTCGAGGGAAACACCAAAGTTCACGGCACCACTTCCTGTGAGCCCCTTCACCCCTCCTGATCACGACAGAAGGGTCGATTCCCATGTTTTGTCCGCAAGGGGTTCCCGACGTTCCCCGCGAACCTCCGGATGAGGCCGGTCTCATGAGGAAATTCGAAAAGTAGCCTCATGGTTGGTGCCATATGCTGAAAGATCCCGAATTCCCGGTCCACTCTAGATAAGAACCTGACGCCCGGACATCTCTTCGAAGGCAACCCTGTGGATGAAGGCACAACACGAAGGGACACTGACATCCCCATGCATCGTCTGGAAAAACCCGCAGATTCCACTCACAGCTCCAAATGTGGACTGTCACCTCGTGAACAACTCGAGAGGCAAGTGAAGTTGCATTCCTTCACACAAGACGAGGCCTTACTCTCCTGTCCCAACTCTTCAGGGACCCTGCAATTGGAGTCAGAAATGGAGAGGAACCCTGAGGTTCCTGCCTCAACTAGAGAAGAGGCCCTCTTCCATTGAACCAAACTCAGTGGTGTCCCGAGAGGCCCCTCCCAACACCACAGTATCCCTGAATTCTCAGAGGCTCCCTGAGAAGCTACCTGAGGTCACTGGCACAAGTCGAGGGAACCCAGAGTTTCCTGAAGTAACCCGAGAAAGACTTGGAGAGTCCTTTTTCAACGTCTCTTGATGCCCGATTCCCCTACCATGACTCCAGAGCAAGGACGCGCTCCCCTCGCCACAAGCAGGAAAACTGACTTCCCTAGTACCACACAAGAGGCTCCCTGAGTACCCCATCGTACCTCGTGAGAAAACCCACACTGGCGCCGCAGTTCGAGAAAAACCACAAGATGCCCCCGTCAAGGAGAGATGGGGGCCTTCTTTTCCTGCCTGACCTGGAGAGCAATTCCTGGTCCTCTCTCCAAACTTCACAGGAGGATTGACTCCCTTTAGGCCACTCAGTTGGGTCCAAGAAATACCCGGTGTGACTCGAGAGGAGAGCGGAGTCCTTTGCTTCCCTGGAGACGAGGCCTGACTCCCCGGGTGAGTTTGGAATGCAACCCCGAGATCCATGTCACCCCTGGAGTGGAACATTATGTCCTAGACACAAGCCTAGATGAGGTCTATTTTGCCCTACAGTGACTCGAGAGCAACCTCCATCTCTCCCTCACAATTTGAATGGAAGATTGGTCTTCCCACGGTCAAGACAAGAGGAAGTCTGAATTTCCCATCGTAATTCGAGAATTCAGCCTCAAGTCTTAAAAACCATGTGGTTCCCCCTTCATCGCAATATGAGGCCCTTGCCAGCTAGAGTCTCAAGAGAAGTCCCACGTTCCATCTTAAAGTTCGAAATGCTACTTGGCACCCTTGATCCGACCCCAAAGTTCCCCAACATACCGGTCTCACTCCAGGGGAACACCGAAGTTCCCGGTGTCTCCAGGGAAGTCCCATGTTCCGCCCTGAAGGGCGAAACGGTACTTGACACCCTTGATGCGACCACAAAAGTTCCCCGACACGCTGGGTTCCCTCGAGGGGAACACCGAGGGTCCCGGCACCACTTCATCTGAGCCCCTTCTCCCCTCCTGATCGCGACAGGAGAGTCGATTCCCCTGCTTTGTCTGGAAGGGGTTCCCGGCCTTCCTGGCGCACCTCAGGATGAGGCCGGTCTCAGGAGGAAATTCGAGACTAGCCACGTGTGAGGTGCCACGTGCCGAACGACTCCGATTTTCCGGGCTGCTCTTGATAAGAACCCAATGCCCGGACACGTCTTCGAAGGCAACCCTGTGAGTGAAGGCACAACACGAAGGGGCACTGACACGCCCGTGCATCATCCGGAAAAACCCGCAGGGTCTACACACAGCTCGACAAGGGGCCTGAGACTCCCGGAACAACTCGAGAGGCAACCAGAATTCCATTCCTCAGACAAGACGAGGCATGACTCTCCTGTCCCAACCCTGCAGGGACCGTGCAGTCGGAGTCCGAAACCGAGAGGAAGCCTGAGGTTCCTGCCTCCCCTCGAGATGAGGCCCTCTTCCATTGCGCCGAACCCAGCAGAGTCCCGAGAGGCCCTGCCAACTACACAGCATCCCTCACCTCTCAGAGGCACCGTGGGAAGTTCACTAAGGTCCCCTGCAGAAGTCGAGGGAAACGAGGGTTTCCCACCGCAACCCGAGAAAGACCTCGAGAGTCCTTCTTCAACGCCTCTTGAGGACCTAGCCGTTTCCCATGACTCGAGAGTGATGACCAGCTCCCCTTCGCCATGCGCATGGGGACCTGCCTTCCCTGGCTCCGCACGAGAGGCTCCCTGAGGTCCTCGTCGTGCCTCGTGAGAAAACCCCCATGGGCGCAGCAGCCTGAGGAAACCCATGAGACTCCCCCGTCATCGTGAGATGAGGGCCTTCTTTTCCTGCCTGGCCTGGAGAGCAATCCCGGGTCCTCTCTCCAAACTGAAGAGGAGGCTCGACACCCTTGAGTCCACTCAGTGGGCTCCAAGAGAACCGTGTCGCGACTTGAGAGGAAAGCGGAGTCCTTTGCTTCCCCTCCAGGCGAGTCCTGACCCCCCAGGGGAGTCTGGAATGGAAAACCGTGATCCCTGTCTTCCCTTGAGAGGAATATTAGGTCCTGGACACACGCCTCGATGAGGTCTCTTTGGCCCTGTAGTGACTCGAGCAGAACCTCCAGCTTTCCATCGCAACTCGAATTGAAGATTGGGCTTCCCAGGGCCAACCCAAGAGGAAGCCTGAAATTCCTGTCGTTTTCGAGAATCCCGATGCAACTCGAGAAAAACGACGTGGTTCCAACGTCTTCACAGGATGAGGCCCTTGCCCGCTATAGCGTCTCCAGGGAAGTCCCATGTTCCGTCCTGAAGTGGGAAACGGTACTTGGCTCCCTTGATGCGACCCCTAAAGTTCCCTGAAACGCCGGGTTCCCTCGAGTGGAACACCGAGGGTCCCGGCACCACTTCATCTGAGCCCCATCTCCCCTCCTGATCGCGACAGGAGAATCGATTCCCCTACTTTGTGTGGAAGGTGTTCCCGGCCTTCCCAGCGCACCTCAGGATGATGCTGGTCTCACGAGGAAATTCGAGATGAGCCACGTGGGTGGTGCCACATGCCGAATGACCCCGATTTCCCGGTCCGCTCTTGAAATGAACCCGATGCCCGGACACCTCTTTGAAGGAAACCCTGTGGGGGAAGGCACCAAACGAAGGGGCACTGACACCCCCATGCATCTTCTGGAAACACCCGCAGGTTCCACACACAGCTTCTCAAGGGCCCTGAGACCCCCTGAACGACTCGAGAGGCAAGCAGAGTTCCGTAACTCAGACAAGACGAGGCCTGACTCTCCTGTCCCAACTCTGCAGGGACCCTGCGGTCGGAGTCAGAAATGGAGAGGAAGCCTGAGGTTCCTGCCTCCAATCGAGATGAGGCCCTCTTTCATTTCGTCAAACCTAGTGGAGTCCCGAGAGGCCCCTCTAACTCCTCAGTATCCCTCGCCTCTCAGAGGCACCTGGGAAGTTCCCTAAGGTCCCCTTAGAGGGCGATGGAAACGAGTGTTTCCCGCCCCAGCCCAAGAAAGACCTTGAGAGTCCTTCTTAAATGCCTCTTGAGGCCCTAGTCCCTCCCATGACTCGAGAGCAATGACGCGATCTGCCTGGCCACACGCATGGAGTCAGGCTTCTCTGGCGCCGCACGAGAGGCTCCCTGAACTCCCCATCATATCTCGTAAGAAACCCCACACTGGCGCCGCAGCTCGAGAAAACCCATGAGACGCCCCCGTCATCACGAAAGGAGGGCCATCTTTAACTGCATGGTATGCAGATCAAGCGTGAACCTTCTGTCCAAGCTACACAGGACGCTTGACTCCCTTTAGGCCACTCATTGGGCTCCAAGAGTTACGTGTCCCGACTCGAGAGGATAGTGGAGTCCTTTGCTTCCACTCGAGACGAGGCGTGACCCACCGGGTGAGACTGGAATGCGACCCCGATATCCCTGTCGCCCCTGGAGAGGAACATTACGTCCTGGACCCAAGCCTAGATGAGGACTCTTTGCCCTGAAGTGACTCGAGAGTAACCCCCAGCTCTCTCTGGCAAGTTGAATGGAAGATTGGACTTCCTGGGCCAACACAAGAGGAAGCCTGAATTCCCCATTGTAACTCGAGAATCCCGCCTCAACTCGAGAAAAACCACGTGTTTCCCTCGTCATCGTAATATGAGGCCCTTGCCCGCTACAGCATCTCCAGAGAATTCCCACGTTCCGTCTTGAAGTGCGAAACTGTACTTGGCACCCTTGATGCGACCTCAAAAGTGCCGTGACATACCGGTCTCACTCGAGGGGACCACCGAGGTTCCCGGCACCACTTCATCTGAGCCCCTTCTCCCCTTCTGATTGCGACCGGTGGGTCGATTCCCCTGCTTTGTCTGCAAGGGGTTCCCGAGCTTCCTGGCGCACCTCAGGATGAGGCCGGTCTCCCGAGAAAATTCGAGACGTAGCCTCGTGGGTGGGACCACATGCTGAAAGACCCCAATTTTCCGGTACGCTCTTGAAAAGAACCCGATGCCCAGAAACCTCTTTGAAGGCAACCCTGTGGATGAAGGCACAACACGAAGGGGCACTGACACCCCCGTGCATCATCCAGAAAAACCCGCAGGTTCCACACTCAGCTCAACAAGTGGCCTGTCACTCTGTGAACAACTCGAAAGGCAAGGGGAAATCCATTCCTCCACAGAAGACGAGGCGTGACTCTCTTGTCCATACTCTGCAGGTACCCTGCTACCCGAGTCAGATATGGAGAGGACCCCTGAAGTTCCTGCCTCCATTCGAGATGAGGCCCTCTTCGATTGCACCAAACCCAGTTGAGTAACGAAAGGCCCCTCCCAAATCCACAGTGTGCCTGATTTCTCAGAGGCACCCTTAGAAGTTGCCTGAGGTCACCGACACAAATCAAGGGAACCCAGGGTTCCCTGCCCCAACCTGAGAAAGACCTCAAGAGTCCTTCTTCAATGTGTCTTGAGGCCCGATTCGCCTACTATGACTCGAGAGCAATCACGCACTCCCCTTCACCACACGCACGGAGACCTGACGTCCCTAGCACCACACGAGAGGCTCTCTGAGCTCCCTGTTGTACCTCGTGAGAAATCTGATACTGGCGCCGCAGCTGGAGAAAACCCACGAGACGCCCCCGTCATCGCGAGATGAGGGCCTTTTTTCCTGCATGGCCAGGAAAACAATCCCGAGTCATCTCCAAACTCCATAGGAGGCTTCACTCCCTTTACGCCACGCAGTGGGCTCCAAGAGATACCTGTCGCGACTCGACAGGAGAGCGGAGTCCTTTTTTTCCCCTCAAGACGAGGCCTGACTCTCCGGGTGAGTCGAGAATGCAACCCTGAGATCCCTGTTGGCCCAGTAGTGGAACACTAGGTCCTGGACACAAGCGTAGATGAGGTCTATTTTGCACTGCAGTGACTGGAGAGCAATCCCCAGTTCTAACTTGCAACTCGAATGGAATACTGGATTTTCCTGGCGCCATACAAGAGGCTCCCTGAGATCCCCGTGGTACTTCATGAGACACCCCACACTGGCGCCGCAGCTCGAGAAAACCCACGAGACGCCACCGTCATCTCGAGATGAGGGCCTTCTTTTCCTGCATGGCCTGGAGTCCAATCCCGAGTCCTCTCTCCAAACTCCACAGGAGGCTTGGCTCCCTTTAGTACACACAGTGGGCTCCAAGAGATACCCATCGTGACTCGAGACGAGAGCGGGATTCTTTGCTTACCCTCGAGGTGAGAACTGACTCCCCGGATGAGTCTGGAATGCAAACCCGAGATCCCTGTCGCCCCTGGAGAGCAACGTTAGATCCTGGACACAAGCCTAGATTAGGTCTCTTTTGCCCTGCAGTGACTCTAGCGCAATCCCCAGCTCCCCCTCGCAACCCGAATGGAAGATTGGATTTCAAGGCCAACAAAAGGAAGCCTAAATTCCCGGTCATAACTCGAGAATCCCGCCGCAACTCGAGCAAAACCACGTGGTTCTCCCATCATCGCAAGATGAGGCCCTTGCCCGCTACAGCGTTTCAAAAGATGTCCCAGGTTCCGTCTTGAAATGTGAAACGGTACTTGGCACCCTTGATGCGACCCCAAAAGTCCCCCAACACGCCGGTCTCACTCAAGGGGAACACCGAGGTTCCCGGCACCACTTCATTTAAGCCCCTTCTCCCCTCCTGATCATGACCGGTGGGTCGATTCCCCTGCTTTGTCTGCAAGGGGGCCCGACCTTCCCTGCACAACTCAGGATGAGGCCGGTCTCATGGGGAAATTCGATTGGTAGCTTTGTGGGCGGTGCCACTTGCTGAAAGACTCCAATTTCCCGGTCCGCTCTTGATAAGAATCCGATGCTCGGACACCTCTTGGAAGGCAGCTTTGAGTATGAAGGTACAACACGAAGGGGCACTAACACACCTGTGCATCATCCGGAAAAACGGGCAGGTTACACACACAGCTCGACAAGTGGCCTGTCACCTCGAGAACAACTTGAGAGGCAAGAGGAGTCCCATCCTCCAGAAAAGACGAGGCCTGACTCTCCTGTACCAACATGCAGGGACCTTGCGATCTGAGTCAGAAATGGAGAGGAACACTGAGGTTCCTGCTTCAACTCGAGATGAGTCCCTCTTACATTCCACCAAATGCAGAGGAGTCTCGAGAGGCCCCTCCAAACTGCACAGTATCCCTGACTTCTCAGAGGCACTCTGAGAAGCTCCCTGAGGTCGCAGGCACAAGTCAAGGGAACCCTGGGTTTTATGCAGTGACCCGAGAAAGACCTCGAGAGTCCTTCTTCAACCCGTCTTGAGGCCCGATTACCCTACCATGACTCGAGAGCAATGACGAGCTCCCCCTAGCCATCTCATGTGGACCTGACTTCCCTGGCGCCACAGGAGAGGCTCCCTGAGCTCCCTCTCATACCTCGTCAGAAACCCGGCACTAGCGCGGCAGTCCAGAAAACCCACGAGACGTCGCCATCATCGCGAGATGAGGGCCTTCTTTTCCTGCATGGCCTGGACAGGAATCCCGAGTCCTCTATCCAAACACCACAGGAGGCTTGACTCCCTTTAGGGCACACAGTGGGCTCCAAGAGATACCCATCGCGACTCAAAAGGACAGCGGAGTTCTTTGCTTCCCCTCGAGACGAGGCCTGATTCCCCGGGTGAGTCTGGTATACAACCCCAAGATCCCTGTCGCCCCTAGGGACGAGCATTAAGTCCTGGACACACGCCTAGGTGAGGTCTCTTCGGCCCTGCAGTGACTCGAGCGCAACCCCCAGCTTTCCCTCGCAACCCGAGGGGAAGATTGGGCTTCCCAGGGCCAACCCAAGGGGAAGGCTGAGATCCCCGTCGTAACTCGAGGATCCCGCCGCAACTCGAGAAAAACCACGTGGTTCCCACCTCTTGGCAAGATGAGGCCCTTGCCCGCCACGGCGTCTCAAGGGAAGTCCCGTGTTCCACCCTGAAGGGCGAAACGGTCCCTGACAGCCTTCCTGCGACCCCCAAAAGTCCCCCGACACGCCGGGGTCCCCCGAGGGGAACACCGAGGGTCCCGGCACCGCTTCCTCTGAGCCCCTTCTCCCCTCCTGATGGCGACAGGAGAGGCGATTCCCCTGCGTGGTCTGGAAGGGGTTCCCGGCCTTCCCGGCGCACCTCAGGATGAGGCCGGTCTCACGAGGAAATTCGAGACGAGCCACGTGGGTGGGGCCACATGCCGAACGCCCCCGATTCCCCGGTCCGCTCTTGAGAAGGACCCGATGCCCGGACCCCTCTTCGAAGGCAACCCTGTGGGTGAAGGCACAACACGAAGGGGCACTGCCACCCCCGTGCATCGTCCGCAAACACCCGCGGGTTCCACACACAGCTCGACGAGGGGCCTGAGACCCCCTGAGCAACTCGAGAGGCCAGCGGGGTTCCCTTCTTCAGACAAGACGAGGCCTGACTCTCCTGTCCCAACTCTGCAGGGACCCTGCGGTCGGAGTCCGAAATGGAGAGGAAGCCCGAGGTTCCTGCCTCCCCTCGAGGTGAGGCCCTCTTCCGTTGCGCCAGACCCAGCGGAGTCCCGAGGGGCCCCGCCACCTCCACAGGATCCCTCGCCTCTCAGAGGCACCCTGGGAAGTTCCCTAAGGTCCCCGGCAGAAGGCGAGGGAAACGAGGGTTTCCCGCCGCCCCCCGAGAAAGACCTCGAGAGTCCTTCTTCAACGCGTCTCGAGGCCCTAGTCCCCTCCCGTGACTCGAGGGCCAGGACGCGCTCCCCCTCGCCACGCGCATGCAGACCTGACTTCCCTGGCGCCGCACGAGAGGCTCCCTGAGATCCTCGTCGTGCCTCGGGAGAAAACCCCCACGGGCGCCGCAGCTCGAGGAAACCCCGGAGACGCCCCCGTCCTCGCAAGCTGAGGGCCTTCTTTTCCTGCATGGCCTGGAGAGCAATCCCGGGTCCTCTCTCCAAACGGAAGAGGAGGCTGGACTCCCTTGAGGCCGCTCAGGGGGCTCCAAGAGACCCGCGTCGCGACTCGAGAGGAGAGCGGAGTCCTTGGCTTCCCCTCGAGACGAGGCCTGACACCCCGGGGGAGCCTGGAATGCAACCCCGAGATCCCTGCCTTCCCTGGAGAGGAATATTACGTCCCGGACACACGCCTAGGTGAGGTCTCTTCGGCCCTGCAGTGACTCGAGCGCAACCCCCAGCTTTCCCTCGCAACCCGAGAGGAAGATTGGGCTTCCCAGGGCCAACCCAAGGGGAAGGCTGAGATCCCCGTCGTAACTCGAGAATTCCGCCGCAACTCGAGAAATCCCACGTGGTTCCCACCTCTTGGCAAGATGAAGCCCTTGCCCGCGACGGCGTCTTATGGGAAGTCCCCTGTTCCGCCCTGAAGGGCGAAACGGTCCCTGACAGCCTTCCTTCGACCCCCAAAAGTCCCCCGACACGCCGGGGTACTCCGAGGGGAACACCGAGGGTCCCGGCACCGCTTCCTCTGAGCCCCTTCTCCCCTCCTGATCACGACAGGAGAGGCGATTCCCCTGCGTGGTCTGGAAGGGGTTCCCGGCCTTCCCGGCGCACCTCAGGATGAGGCCGGTCTCACGAGGAAATTCGAGACGAGCCACGTGGGTGGGGCCACATGCCGAACGCCCCCGATTCCCCGGTCCGCTCTTGAGAAGGACCCGAGGCCCGGACCCCTCTTCGAAGTCAACCCTGTGGGTGAAGGCACAACACGAAGGGGCACTGCCACCCCCGTGCATCGTCCGCAAAGACCCGCGGGTTCCACACACAGCTCGACGAGGGGCCAGAGACCCCCTGAGCAACTCGAGAGGCCAGCGGGGTTCCCTTCCTCAGACAAGAGGAGGCCTGACTCTCCTGTCCCAACTCTGCAGGGACCCTGCGGTCGGAGTCCGAAACGGAGAGGAATCCTGAGGTTCCTGTCTCCCCTCGAGGTTAGGCCCTCTTCCATTGCACCAAACCCAGATGAGTCGCGAGAGGCCCCTCCCAACTCCACAGTATCCTTAAATTCTCAGAGGCACCTTGAGAATCTACCTGAGGTCACCGGCTCAAGTCCAGGGAACCCAGGGTTTCCTGCTGCGACCCGAGAAAGACCTTGAGAGTCCTTCGGCGCGTCTTGAGGCCCGATTCCCCTACCATGACTCGAGAGCAAAGACCCGCTCCCCATCGCCATGCGCATGGAGACCTGACTTCCCTGACTCCTGAAGAGAGTCTCCCTGAGCTCCCCGTCGTACCTCTTCGGAAACCCCATTCAGGCACCGCAGCTCGAGAAAACCCACGATACGCCCCCGTCATCACGAGATGAGGGACTTGTTTCCTGCCTGGCATGGAGAGCAAAACCGAGTCCTCTCTCCAGACTCCACAGGAGGCTTGACTCTCTTTAGGCCTCTCAGTTGGCTCCAAGAGATACCTGTCAGGACCTGAAGGGAGAGCAGAGTCCTTTGCTTCCCCTCGAGACGAGGCCTGACTCCCCGTGTGAGTCTGGAATGCAACCCCAAGTTCCTGTCACACCTTGAGAGGAAAACTCGGTCCTGGACACAAGCCTAGATGAGGTCTATTTTGCACTGCAGTTACTAGAGAGCAATCGCCAGCTCTCCCTCGCAAATCGAATTGAAGATTGGACTTCCCTGGGCCAATACAATTGGAAGCCTGAATTCGACATCGTAACTCGAGAATCCCGCCGAAACTCGAGAAAATCCACGTGGTTCCCCCATCAGCGCTAGATGAGGCCCTTGCCCGCTACAGCGACTCAAGAGAAGTCCCACTTTCTGTCTTGAAGTGCGAAACGGTACTTGGCACCCTTGATGCAATCTCAAAATTCCCCGACATACCGGTCTCACTC
This sequence comes from Bubalus kerabau, assembly GCF_029407905.1. Classification (NCBI taxonomy): domain Eukaryota; kingdom Metazoa; phylum Chordata; class Mammalia; order Artiodactyla; family Bovidae; genus Bubalus; species Bubalus kerabau. Next base: position 1,225,849 of record NW_026577883.1, on the reverse strand, counting down.
GAAAGGAACACCGAGGTTCCCGGAACCACTTCATTTGAGCTCCTTCTCCCCTCGTGATCGCGACAGGAGTGTCGATTCCCCTGCTATGTCTGGAAGGGGTTCCCGACCTTTCCAGCGCGCCTAAGGATGAGGCAGGTCTCACGAGGAAATTCGAGACATAGCCTCGTGGGTGGTGCCACAAGCCAAAAGACCCCGATTTCCCGGTCTGCTCTTGATAAGAACGTGATGCTCTGACACCTTTACGAAGGAAAACCTGTGCATGAAAGCACAACATGAAGGGGCACTGACACCCCCGTGCATCGTCCAGAAAAACCCGCAGGTTACAAACACAGTTCAACAAGTGGTCTGTCACCCCGTGAACAACTCGACAGGCAAGTGGAGTTCCATTCCTCCACACAAGACGAGACCTGATTTTCTGTACCAACTCTGCAGGGAAACTGCGATCCGAGTCAGTACCGGCGACAGGAAACCCAGGAGAGGAAACATGAGGTTCCTGCCTCCACTCGAGATGAGGCTCTCATCCATTGCACCAAACCCAGTGGAGTCCAGAGAGGCCCCTCCCAACTCCACAGTACCCCTGACTTCTCAGAGGCACCCGGAGAAGCTCCATGAGGTCACCGGCACATGTCGAGGGAACCCAGGGTTTCCTGCCACAATGGGAAAAAGACCTCGAGAGTCCTACTTCAACGTGTCTTGAAGCCCGAATCTGCTTCCATGGCTCTATAGAAATGACACACACCCCCTCGCCACGCACATGGAGACCTGACTTCCCTGGCGCCATAAGAGAGGCTCCCTGAGCTCCCTGTCGTACCTCGTGAGAAACCCCACACTGACGCCGCAGCTTGAGAAAACTCACCATACGCCCCTGTCATCACGAGATGAGGGCCTTCTTTTCCTGCATGGCCTAGAGAGGAATCCCAAATCCTCTATCCAAACTCCACAGGAGGCTTGACTCCCTTTAGGCCACTTAGTGGGCCCCAAGAGATACCCGTCGCGACTCGAGAGGAGAATTGAGTCCTTTGCTTCCCCTCGAGACAAGGCCTGACTCACCAGGTGGGTCTGGAATGCAACCCCGAGATCCCTGTCTCCCCTGGAGAGGAACATTAGGTCCTGGAAACAAGCCTAGATGAGGTCTCTTTTGCCCTTCTGTAACTCGAGAGCAATCCCCCGCTCTCCCTGACAACTTGAATGGAAGATTGGACTTCCCTGGGCCAACACAAGAGGAAGCCTGAATTCCCCTTGTTACTCGAGAATCCCGCCGCAAATCGAGAAAAAGCACTTGGTTACCTCGTCATCACAAGATGAGGCCCTTGCCCGCTACAGCTTCTCAAGAAAAGTCCCACGTTCCGTCTTGAAGTGCAAAACGATACTTGACACCCTTGATGTGACCCCAAAAGTTCCCCGAAATATCGGTCTCACTCGAGGTGAACACCGAGGTTCCCGGCACCAGTTTATCTGAGCCCCTTCTCCCCTCCTGTTCGTGATAGGAGGGTCACTTCCCCTGCTTTGTTAGTAAGGGGTTCCCGACCTTCACGGGGCACTTCAGGATGAGGCCAGTCTCACGAGGAAATTCGAGACGTAGCTCGTGGGTGGTACCACATGCCAAAAGACTATGATTTCCTGGTACGCTCTTGATAAGAACCCGATGCCTGGACACCTCTTCGAAGGCAACCCTGTGGATGAAGGCACAACACAAAGGGGCACTGACACCCTCGTGCATCGTCCGGAAAAACCCGAAGGTTCCACATACAGCTCAACAAGTGGCTTGTCACCCCTGAAGAACTCGAGAGGCAAGTGGGGTTTCATTCCTCTACACAAGACGATGCCTGACTCTCCTGTCCCAACTCTGCAGGGACTTTGCGATCCGAATCAGACCAGCGCCAGTGAAGTCACGAGAGGAACGCTGAGGTTCCTGCCTCCACTCGAGATTAGGACCTCTTCCATTTCACGAAACCCAGTGGAGTCCCGAGAGACGCGTCCCAGCTCCACAGTATCCCTGACTTCTCAGAGGCACCCTGAGAAGCTCCCTGAGGCACCAGCACAATTCGAGTGAACCCAGGGTTTACTGCCGCCACCATAGAAAGAACTCAAGAGTCCTTCTTCAACGCATTTTGAGGCCTGATTCCCCTACCATGACTCGAGGGCAATGACGCGCTCCCTCTGCTACACTCATGAAGCCCTGACTTCCCTGGCGCCACACGAGAGGCTCCCTGAGCTCCCCGTCATACCTCGTGAGAAACCAAACACTGGCGCCACAGATAGAGAAAACCCACGAGACGCCCCCATTTTCGCGACATGACGGCCTTCTTTTCTAGCATGGCCTGGAGAGCAATCCCGAGTCCTCTCTCCAAACTCCACAGTAGGCTTGACTCCCTTTTGGTCACTCAGTGGACTCCAAGACATACCCGTCGCGACTCGAGAGGAGAGCGGAGTCTTTTCCTTCCCCTCGAGGCGAGGCCTGACTCCTCGGGTGTGTCTGATATGTGAACCGGAGATCCCTGTCGCCCCTGGAGAGAAACATTAGGTCCTGGACACAAGCCTAGATGAGGTCTCTTTTTTCCTGCAGTGACTCGAGAGCAATCCCCAACTCTCCCTCGCAACTCGAATGGAAGACTGGACTTCCCTGGGCCAACAGAAGAGGAAGCCTGAATTTCCCGTTGTAACTCAAGAATCCCGCCACAACTCGAGAAAAACCACGTCGTTCCCTCTTCATCGCAAGATGCGGCCATTGCCACTACAGCGTCTCAAAAGAAGTCTTACGTTCCATCTTGAAGTGCGATACGGTACTTGGCACCTTTGATGCGACCCCAAAAGTTCCCCAACACACTGGTCTCACTGGAGGGGAACACCGAGGTTCCCGGCATCACCTCCTCTGTGCCCCTTCTCCCCTCCTGATCGAGACAGGAGGGTCGATTCCCCTGCTTTGTCTGCAAGGGCTTCCGACCTTCCCGGCGCACCTCAGGATGAGGCCGGTCTCACTAGGAAATTCGAGACGTAGCCTGGTGGGTGGTGCCACATGCGGAAAGACCCCGATTTCCCGGTCCACTCTTAATAAGAACCCGATGCCAGGACACCTCTTCGAAAGCAAACCTGTGGATGAATGCACAACACGAAGGGGTACTGACATCCCCATGCATAGTACGGAAAAACACGCAGATTCCAAACACAGATCGACAAGTGTCCTGTCATCCCTTGAAGAACTAGAGAGGCATGCGGAGTTCCGTTCCTCCACACAAGGGAAGGCCTGACTCTCCTTTCCCAACTCTGCAGGGACCGTGCGATCGGAGTCAGAAATGTAGATGAAACCTGACATTCCTGCATAAACTCGAAATGAGGCCCTCTTCCATTGCGCCATACCCAGTGGAGTCCCGAGAGGCCCCTAAAACTCCACAGTATCCCTGATTCTCAGAGGCACCCTCAGAAGCTCTCTGCGGTCACTGGCACAAGTCGAGTGAACCCAGGGTTTCCTGCTGCATTCTGAGAAAGACCTTGAGAGTCCTTCTTTACCGCGTCTTGAGGCCCGATACCCTACCATGACTGGAGAGCAATGACGCATTCCCCTCGCCACGCCCATTGAAACCTAACTTCCCTGGCGCCACACGAGAGGCTCCCTGCGCTCCCCGTCCTACCTCATGAAAACCCCACACTGGCACCGCCGCTCGAGAAAACTCACGAGACGCCCCCATCATCGTAAGATGAGGGCCTTCTTTTCCTACATGACCTAGAGAGCAATCCCGAGTCCACTCTCCAAACTCCACTGGAGGCCTGACTCCCTTTAGGCCACTCAGTAGCCTCCAAGAGATACACGTCGCTACTCTAGAGGAGAGCGGAGTCCGTTGCTTCCCCTCGAGCCGAGGCCTGACTACTTGGGTGAGTCTGGAATGGGATCCCGAGATCCGTGTTGCCCCTGTAGAGGAAAACTCGGTCCTGGACACAAGCCTAAATGAGGTCTTTTTTGTCCTGCATTGACTCAAGTGCAATCCCCAGCTCTCCCTCGCAACTCGAATGGATGATTGGACTTCCCTGGGCCAACACAAGAGGAAGCCTGTATTCCCCATTGTAATTCGAGAATCCCGCGGCAACTGGAGAAAAACAACGTGGCTCCTCCGTCATCGAAATATGAGGCCCCTGTCAGCTATAGCGTCTCCAGGGAAGTCCCATGTTCCGTCTTGAAGTGTGAAACGGTACTTGGCACCCTTGATGCGACCCCCAAATTTCCCTGACACCCCGGTCTCACTTGAGGAGAACATGGAGGTTCCCAGCACCGCTTCAGCTGAGCCTCTTCTCCCCTCCTGATGGCGACAGGAGGGTCGATTCCCCTGCTTTGTCTGGAAGGGGTTCCCAGACTTCCCGGCGAACCTCAGGATGAGGCCAGTCTCACGAGGGAAGTCGAGACGTAGCCTCGTGGGTTGTGCCACATGCCGAAAGACCCCGATTTCCTGGTCCGCTATTGATAAGATCCCGATGCCCGGTCACCTCTTCGAAGGTAACCCTGTGGATGAAGGCACAAAACGAATGGGCACTGACACCCCTGTGCATCGTTCCCCAAAACCGCAGGTTCCACATACAACTCGACAGGTGGCCTGTCATCCCGTGAACAACTCGAGAGGCAAACGGAGTTCCATTACTCCACACAAGACGAGGTCTGACTCTCCTGTCCCAACTCTGCAGGGACCCTGCTATCCGAGTCAGAAATGGAGAGGAACCCTGACTTTACTGCCTCAATCCGAGATTAGGTCCTCTTCAATTGCACCAGTCCCTGTGATGTCCCGAGAAGCCCCTCTCAACTCCACAGTATCCCTGACTTCTCAGAGGAACCCCACTAAGCTCCCTGAGGTCATGGGCACAAGTCGAGGGAACCCAGGGTTTCCTGCCACACCCCGAGAAAGACCTCGAGAGTTCTTCTTCGAAGCGTCTTGAGGCTTGATTCCCCTACCATGACTCGAGAGCAATGAGGCGCTCCCCCACGCCACGTCCATGGAGACCTGACTTCCGTGGCACCACAGGAGTCTCCCTGAGCTCCCCGTCCTATCTCGTGAGAAACCCCAACCAGGCACTGCACCTTGAGAAAACCCACGAGACGCCCCCGTCATTGCGAGATGAGGGCCTTCTTTTCCTGCATGGCCTAGAGAGCAATCCCGAGTCCTCTCTCCAAACTCCACAGGAGGCTTAACTCCATTTAGGCCACTCTTGGGCTCCAAGGGATACCCGTCGCGACTCGAGAGGAGAGCGGAGTCCATTCATTCCCTTCGAGACGAGGCCTGACTCCCCGGGTGAGTCTGGAATGCAACCCCGAGATCCCTGTTGCCCCTGGAGAGAAAAACTCGGTCCTGGACACAAACCTAGATGAGCTCTATTTTGCCCTGCAGTGACTCGAGAGCAATCTCCAGCTCTCACTTGCAACTCGAATGGAAGATTGGACTTCCCTGGGCCAACACAAGAGGAAACCTGTATTCCCCATCGTAACTCAAGAATCCTGCCGCAACTCGAGAAAAAACACGTGGGTCCCCCGTCAGCGCTAGATGAGGCCCTTGCCCACTACAGCATCTCAAGAGAAGTCCCAGGTTCCGTCTTGAAGTGCGAAACGGTACTTGGCACCCTTGATGCAACCAGAAAAGTTACCCGACTTTCACTCAAGGAGAGCACCGAGGTTCCCGGCACTACTTCATCTGAGCCCTTTCTCTCCTCCTGATCCCGAAAGTAGGGTCGATTCCCCTGCTTTGTTTGGAATGGGTTCCCGGACTTTCCTGCGCGCCTCAGGATGAGGCCGGTCTCACGAGAAAATTCGAGACGTAGCCTAGTGGGTGGTGCAACATGCTGAAAGACCCCAATTTCCCGGTCCGCACTTGAGGAGAACACGATGCCCGGACACCTCTTCGAAGGCAACCCTGTGGATGAAGGCACAACAGGAAGGAGCACTGACGCCCCCGTGCATCTCCGAAAAACCCGCAGGTTCCACACACATCACGAAAAGTGGTGTTATCCTTGAACAACTTGAGATGTAAGCGGAGTTCCATTCCTCCGCAGAACACGAGACCTGACACTCCTGAGCAAACTCAACAGGGACCCTGCGATCTGAGTCAGATCCGGCCTCCAGGAAGTCAGGAGCAGAACCCTGAGGTTCCTGCCTCAACTCGAGATGAGGCCCACTTCCATTGCACCAAACCCAGAGGAGGCCCGAGAGGCCTCTCCCAAATCCACAGTATCCCTGACTTCTCAGAGGCACCCTGAGACGCTCCCTGAGGTCACCGGCACAAGTCAAGGGAACCCAGGGTTTCCTGCCGCAACCCTAGAAAGACATCGAGAGTCCTTTTTCAACCCGTCATGAGGCCCGATTCCCCTACCCTGACTTGAGAGCAATGACGCGCTCCCCCTTGCCCCGCCCATGGAGACCTGACTTCCCTGTTGCCACACGAGAGGCTACCTGAACTCCCCGTCGTACCTCGTGAGAAACCCCACACTGGCGCCGCAGCTCGAGAAAACCCACGAGACGCCCCCGTCATCTCGAGATGTGGGCCTTCTTTTCCTGCATGGCCTGGAGAGCAATCCTGAGTCCTCTCTCCAAACTGAAGAGGAGGCTTGACTCCCTTTAGACCACTCAGTGGGCTCCAAGAGATATGCGTCGCAACTCGAGAGGATAGCCGAGTCCTTTGCTTCCCCTCGAGACGAGGCCTAACTCCCCGGGTGAGTCTGTAATGCAAACCCGAGATCCCTGTCGCCCTTGGAGAGGATCATTGGGTCCTGAACACAAGGCTAGATGAGGTCGCTTTTGCCCTGCAGTAACTCGAGAGCACTCCCCAGCTTTCCCTCGCAACCCGAATGGAAGATTGGACCTCCCTGGGCCAACACAAGAGGAAGCCTGAATTCCCAGGAGTAATTCGAGAATTCCGCCTCAACTTGAGAAAAACCACGTGGTTCCCCCGTCATTGCAAGATGAGGCCCTTGCCCGCTCCAGCGTCTCAAGAGTAGTCCCACGTTCTGTCTTCAAGTGCGAAATGATATTTGGCACCCTTAATGCTACCCCAAAAGTTCCCCGACATACGGGTCGCACTAGAGGGGAACACCGAGGTTCCTGGCACCACATCATCTGAGCCCCTTCTCCCATCCTGATCGCGAAAGGAGGGTCAATTCCCCTGCTTTGTCTGCAAGGGGTTCCCGACCTTCTCCACGCACCTCAGATGAGGCTGTCTCACGAGGAAATTCGAGACGTAGCCTCGATGGTGGTGCCACATGCCGAAAGACCGCGATTTCCCGATCCGCTCTTGATAAGAACGCGATGCCCAGACACCTATTCGAAGATAGTGTGGATGAAGGCACAACACGAAGGGGCACTGACACCCCCGTGCATCGTCCGGAAAAGACCGCAGGTTACTCATACAGCTCAACAAGTGCGTGTCACCCAGTGAACAACTCGAGAGGCAAGCGGAGGTCCATTCCTGCACACAAGACAAGGCCTGACTCACCTCTCCCAACTATGCAGGGGGCTGCGATCGGAATCAGAAATGGAGAGGAACCCTGAGGTTCCTGCCTCCCCTCGAGATGAGGCCCCCTTCCATTTCACCAAACCCAGTGGAGTCCCGAGAGGTCTTTCCCAACTCCACAGTATCCCTGACTTCTCAGAGGCACCCGGAGAATCTCCCTGAGGTCACCGGCACAAGTCGAGGGAACCCAGGTATTCTTGCCAAGACCCGAGAGAGATCTTGAGAGTCCTTCAACGCGTCTAGAGGCCTGATTCCCCTACCATGACTCGAGAGCAATGACGCGCTCCCCCTCGCCACACGCATCGAGACCTAACTTCCCTGGCGCCACACAAGAGGCTCCCTGAGCTCCCCGTCGTACCTCCTGAGAAACCAACACAGGCGCTGCAGCTCGGTAAAACCACCGAGACCCCCCCCCCGTCATCGTGAGATGAGGGCCTTCTTTTCCTGCATGTCCTGGAGTGCAATCCCGAGTCCTCTCTCCAAACTCCAGAGGAGGCTTGACTCCCTTTAGTCCACTCAGTGGGCTCCAAGAAATACCCGTCGCGACTCGAGAAGAGAGAGAAGTCCTTTGTTTCCCCTCGAGAGGACGCCTGACTCCTGGGTGAGTCTAGAATGCAACCCCAAGATCCCAGTCATCCCTTGAGAGGAACATTAGGTCCTAGACACAAGCCTGGATGAGGTTTCTTTTGCCCTGCAGTGACTCGAGCGCAACCCCCAGCTCTCCCTCGCAACTCGAATGGAAGATTGGGCTTCCCTGGGCCAACACAAGAGGAAGCCAGAAATCCCCTTCGTAACTCGAGAATCCCGCCGCAACTCGAGAAAAACCACGTGTTTCCAACGTCATCCCAAGATGAGGCCCTTGCTGCTATGGCGTCTCAAGAAAAGAACCACGTTCCGTCTTGAAGTGCGAAACGGTACTTTGTACCCTTGATGCGACACCAAATGTTCCCGTACACGCCGGTCTCACTCGACAGGAACACCGAGGTTCCCGCACCACTTCATCTGAGCACCTTCTCCCCTCCTGTTCGAGACAGGAGGGTCTATTCCCCTGCTTTGTTTGGAAGGGGTTCCCCACATTCCCGGCGCACCTAAGGATGAGGCCGGTCTCACGAGTAAATTTGAGACATAGCGTCGTGGGTGGTGTCACAGGCCGAAATACCCCGATTTCCCGGCCCACTCTTGAGAAGAACCCGATGCCCGGACACCTATTCGAAGGCAACCCTGTGGACGAAGGCACAAAACGAAGGGTCACTGACACTCCCGTGCATCATTCGGTAAAAGCCGCAGGATCCACACACAGCTCGATAAGAGGCCTGTCATCCCATGAACAACTCGAGAGGCAAGCAGAGTTCCATTCCTGCACTCAAGATGAGGCCTGACTCTCCGGTCCCAACTCTGAAGGGACCCTGCGATCGGAGTCCGAAATGGAGAGGAACCCTGAGGTTCCTGACTCCACTCGAGATGAGGCCCTCTTCCATTACACCAAAAACAGTGGAGGCCGGAGAGGCCCCTCCCAAATCCACAGTATCGCAACTTCTCAGAGGCACCCTTAGAAGCTCCCTGAGGTCACTGGCACAAGTCGAGGGAACACAGGGTTTCCTGACGCAACCCGAGAAAGACCTCGAAAATCCTCCTTCAACGCATCTTGAATCCCGATTCCCCTACCATGACTCGAGAGCAATGACGCGTTCCCCCTCGCCACTCGCATGGAGACTTGACTTCCCTGGCGCCACACGAGAGGCTCCCTGAGCTCCCCGTCATACCTAGTGAGAAATCCCACACTGGCTCCCCAGCTCCAGAAAACCCACGAGACGCCTCCGTCATCGCGAGATGAAGGCCTTCTTTTCCTGCATGGCCTGGAGAGCAATCTCGAGGCCTCTCTTCAAACTCCACAGGAGGCCTGACTCCCTTTAGGCCACTCTGTGGGCTAAAAGAGATACCCGTTGAACTCGAGAGGAGAGCGGAGACCTTGGCTTCCCCTCGAGACGAGGCCTGACTCCCCGGGGGAGCCTGGAATGCAACCCCGAGATCCCTGCCTTCCCTGGAGAGGAATATTAGGTCCCGGACACACGCCTAGGTGAGGTCTCTTCGGCCCTGCAGTGACTCGAGCGCAACCCCCAGCTTTCCCTCGCAACCCGAGGGGAAGATTGGGCTTCCCAGGGCCAACCCAAGGGGAAGGCTGAGATCCCCGTCGTAACTCGAGAATGCCGCCGCAACTCGAGAAAAACCACGTGGTTCCCACCTCTTGGCAAGATGAGGCCCTTGCCCGCGACGGCGTCTCAAGGGAAGTCCCCTGTTCCGCCCTGAAGGGCGAAACGGTCCCTGACAGCTTTCCTGCGACCCCCAAGAGTCCCCCGGCACGCCGGGTTCCCCCGAGGGGAACACCGAGGATCCCGGCACCGCTTCCTCTGAGCCCCTTCTCCCCTCCTGATCGCGACAGGAGAGGCGATTCCCCTGCGTGGTCTGGAACGGGTTCCTGGCCTTCCCGGCGCACGTCAGGATGAGGCCGGTCTCACGAGGAAATTCGAGACGAGCCACGTGGGTGGTGCCACATGCCGAACGCCCCCGATTCCGCAGTCCGCTCTTGAGAAGGACCCGAGTCCCGGACCCCTCTTCGAAGGCAACCCTGTGGGTGAAGGCACAACACGAAGGGGCACTGCCACCCCCGTGCATCGTCCGCAAAGACCCGCGGGTTCCACACACAGCTCGACGAGGGGCCTGAGACCCCCTGAGCAACTCGAGAGGCCAGCGGGGTTCCCTTCCTCAGACAAGACGAGGCCTGACTCTCCTGTCCCAACTCTGCAGGGACCCTGCGGTCGGATTCCGAAACGCAGAGGAAGACTGAGTTTCCTGCCTCCCCTCGAGGTGAGGTCCTCTTCCGTTGCGCCAGATCCAGCGGAGTCACGAGGGGCAACGCCACCTCCACAGGATCCCTCGCTTCTCAGAGGCACGCTGGGAAGTTCCATAAGGTCCCAGGCAGAAGGCGAGGGAAACGAGGGTTTCCCGCCGCCCTCCGAGAAAAACCTCGAGAGTCCTTCTTCAACGCGTCTCGAGGCCCTAGTCCCCTCCCGTGACTCGAGAGCCAGGACGCGCTCCCCCTCGCCACGCTCATGGAGACCTGACTTCCGTGGCGCCACACGAGACGCTCCCTGAGCTCCCCGTCGTACCTCGTGTGAAAACCCACACTGGCGCCGCAGCTCGTGAAAACCCACAAGATCCCTCCGTCATCGCGAGATGAGGGCCATCTTTTCCTGCATGGCCTGGAGAGCAGTCCCAAGTCCTCTCTCCAAACTTCACAGGAGGCTTGACTCCCTTTAGGCCACAAAGTGGGCTCCAAGAGGTGCCCGTCGCGACTCGAAAGGAGAGCGGAGTCCTTTGCTTCCCTTCGACATGAGGCCTGACTCCCTGGGTGAGTCTGGAATGCAAACCTGAAATTCCTGTGGCCCTTGGAGAGGAACATTAGGTCCTGGACACAAGCCTAGATGAGGTCTCCTTTGCCCTGCAGTGACTCGAGCGCAACCCCCAGCTCTCCCTCGCAACTCGAATGGATGATTGGACTTCCCTGGCCCAACACAAGAGGAAGCCTGAAATCCCCGTCGTAACTCGAGAATCCCGCCGCAACTCGAGAAAAACCACGTGGTTCCATCGTCTTCGCAGCATGAGACCCTTGCCCGCCACAGCGTCTCAAAAGAAGTCCCACGTTCCTACTGAAGTGCAAAACGGTACTTGGCAGCCATGATGGCACCCCCAAAGTTCCCCAACTTACAGGCCTCACTCGAGGGTAACACCCATGTTCCCCACACCACCTCATTTGAGCCCCTTCTCCCCTCCTGTTTGCAACAGGAGTGTCTTTTCTCCTGCTTTGTGTGGAAGGGGTTACCGATCTTCCCAGCGCACATCAGGATGAGGCCTGTCTCACGAGGAAATTGGAGATGTAGCCTCGTGGGTGGTGCCACATGCGGAAAGACCCCATTTCCCGGTCAGCTATTAATAAGAACCCGATGCCCGTACACTTCTTGGAATGCATCCCGTAGGATGAAGGCACAACAAGGAGGGACCCTGAACACCCGTGCATCTTTTGGAAAATTCTGCAGGTTCCACATACAGCTCGACAAGTGACCTGTTACCTCGTGAACAACTCGAGAGGCAAGCTAAGTTTCATTTCTCCACAGAATACGAGGCCTGACTCTCCTGTCCCAACTCTGCAGGAATCCTGAGATCGGAGTCTGAAATGGAGAGGAACCCTGAGGTTCCTTCCTCAACACGAGATGAGGCCCTCTTGTATTATACCACACCCAGTGGAGTCCCTAGAGGCCCCTCCTAACTCCACAGTATCAGTGTCTTCTCAGAGGCACCCTGAGCAACTCCCTGAGGTCACCGGCACAAGTCGAGGGAACACAGGGTATCCTGCCGCAACCCGAGAAAGACCTCAAGAGTCCGTCTTCAACGCGTCTTGAGGACGGATTCCCCTACCATGACTCGAGAGCAATGACACGCTCCCCCTCGCCATGCGCATGGACACCTGACTTCCCTGGCGCCACATGAGAGGCTCCCTGAGCTCCCCGTCATACCTCGTGAGAAACCCCACACTGGCGCCGCCGGTCGGGAAAACCCACCGTCATCGCGAGATTGGGGACTTCTTTTCCTGCCTGACCTGGAGAGCAATCCCTGGTCTTTTCTCCAAACTTCACAGGAGGCTTTACTCCCTTTAGGCCACTCAATGGGCTCCAAGAGATACCTGTCGCGACTTGAGAGGAGAGCAGAGTACTTTGTTTCCCCTCGAGACGAGGCCTTACCTCGGGTGAGTCTGGAATGCAACCCCGAGATCCCTGTTGCCCCTGGAGAGGAACATTATGTCCTGGACAAAAGCCTAGATGAGGTCTATTTTGCCCTACAGTGACTCGAGAGCAACACCCATCTCTCCCTCGCAATTCGAATGGAAGATTGGTCTTCATTGGGCCAACACAAGAGGAAGTCTGAATTTCCCGTTGTAAGTCGAGAATCCCACCGCAACTCTTAAAAACCACGTGGTTCCCCATTCATCACAATAAGAGGCCTTTGCCCGCTACAGAGTCTCAAGAGAAGTCCCATGTTTCGTCATAAAGTTCGAAATGCTACTTGGCACCCTTGATGCGACCCCAAAAGTTCCCCAATATACCGGTCTCACTCCAAGGGAACACCGAAGTTCCTGACACCACTTCATTTGAGCCCCTTCTCCGATCCTGATCACGGCAGGAAGGTCGATCCCCCTGCTTTGTCTAGAAGGGGTTCCCGACCTTCATGGCGCACCTCAGGATGAGGCCAGTCTCACGAAGAAATTCGAGACGTAGCCTCGTGTTGGTGCCACGTGCCAAAAGACCCCGATTTCTCGGTCTTGCTTTTGATAAGAACCCGATGCCCGGACACCTCTTCTAAGGCAACCCTGTGGATGAAGGCACTACACGAGGGGGCACTGGCAACCCTGTTCATCATCCGGAAAACCCCGCAGGATCCACATACAGCTCCACAACTGGCCTGTCACCCCTTAAACAATGAGAGAGGAAAGCGGAGTTCCCTTCCTCATACAAGACGAGGCCTGAGTATCCAATCCCAACTCTGCAGGCACGCTTCAATCTGAGTCAGAAATGGAGAGGAAACCTGAGGTTCCTGCCTCAACCCGAGATGAGACCCTCTTCCATTAAAACAAACCCAGTGGAGTCCCGAGAGGCCCCTCCCATCTCCACAGTATCCCTGACTTCTCATAGGCATTCTGAGAAGCTCCTTGAGGCCACCGGCAAAAGTCGAAGGAAATAAGGGTTTCCTGCCACAACCAAAGAAAGACCTCGAGAGCCTTCTTCAATGTGTCTTGGGGTCAGATTCCCCTACCAAAGCTCGAGAGCAATAATGCGCTCCCCCTCGCCATGCACATGGAGACCTGACTTCCCTGGCGCCACACGAGAGGCTCCCTGAGCTCCCCGTCGTACCTCGTGTGAAACCCCACACTGGCGCCGCAGCTCGAGAAAACCCACAAGATCCCTCCGTCATCGCGAGATGAGGGCCATCTTTTCCTGCATGGCCTGGAGAGCAGTCCCAAGTCCTCTCTCCAAACTTCACAGGAGGCTTGACTCCCTTTAGGCCACAAAGTGGGCTCCAAGAGGTGCCCGTCGCGACTCGAAAGGAGAGCGGAGTCCTTTGCTTCCCTTCGACATGAGGCCTGACTCCCTGGGTGAGTCTGGAATGCAAACCTGAGATCCCTGTGGCCCTTGGAGAGGAACATTAAGTCCTGGACACAAGCCTAGATGAGGTCTCCTTTGCCCTGCAGTGACTCGAGCGCAACCCCCAGCTCTCCCTCGCAACTCGAATGGATGATTGGACTTCCCTGGCCCAACACAAGAGGAAGCCTGAAATCCCCGTCGTAACTCGAGAATCCCGCCGCAACTCGAGAAAAACCACGTGGCTCCCCCGTCATCGCAAGATGAGGCCCTTGGCCGCTACAGCGTATCAAGAGAAGTCCCACGTTCCATCCTGAAGTACAAAACGGTACTTGGCACCCTTGATGCGACCCCCAAAGTTCCCTGACATACCGGTCTCACTCGAGGGAAACACCAAAGTTCACGGCACCACTTCCTGTGAGCCCCTTCACCCCTCCTGATCGCGACAGAAGGGTCGATTCCCATGTTTTGTCTGCAAGGGGTTCCCGACGTTCCCCGCGAACCTCCGGATGAGGCCGGTCTCATGAGGAAATTCGAAAAGTAGCCTCATGGTTGGTGCCATATGCTGAAAGATCCCGAATTCCCGGTCCACTCTAGATAAGAACCTGACGCCCGGACATCTCTTCGAAGGCAACCCTGTGGATGAAGGCACAACACGAAGGGACACTGACATCCCCATGCATCGTCTGGAAAAACCCGCAGATTCCACTCACAGCTCCAAATGTGGACTGTCACCCCGTGAACAACTCGAGAGGCAAGTGAAGTTGCATTCCTTCACACATGACGAGGCCTTACTCTCCTGTCCCAACTCTTCAGGGACCCTGCAATTGGAGTCAGAAATGGAGAGGAACCCTGAGGTTCCTGCCTCAACTAGAGAAGAGGCCCTCTTCCATTGAACCAAACTCAGTGGTGTCCCGAGAGGCCCCTCCCAACACCACAGTATCCCTGAATTCTCAGAGGCTCCCTGAGAAGCTACCTGAGGTCACTGGCACAAGTCGAGGGAACCCAGAGTTTCCTGAAGTAACCCGAGAAAGACTTGGAGAGTCCTTTTTCAACGTCTCTTGATGCCCGATTCCCCTACCATGACTCCAGAGCAAGGACGCGCTCCCCTCGCCACAAGCAGGAAAACTGACTTCCCTAGTACCACACAAGAGGCTCCCTGAGTACCCCATCGTACCTCGTGAGAAAACCCACACTGGCGCCGCAGTTCGAGAAAAACCACAAGATGCCCCCGTCAAGGAGAGATGGGGGCCTTCTTTTCCTGCCTGACCTGGAGAGCAATTCCTGGTCCTCTCTCCAAAATTCACAGGAGGATTGACTCCCTTTAGGCCACTCAGTTGGGTCCAAGAAATACCCGGTGCGACTCGAGAGGAGAGCGGAGTCCTTTGCTTCCCTGGAGACGAGGCCTGACTCCCCGGGTGAGTTTGGAATGCAACCCCGAGATCCATGTCACCCCTGGAGTGGAACATTATGTCCTAGACACAAGCCTAGATGGGGTCTATTTTGCCCTACAGTGACTCGAGAGCAACCTCCATCTCTCCCTCACAATTTGAATGGAAGATTGGTCTTCCCACGGTCAAGACAAGAGGAAGTCTGAATTTCCCATCGTAATTCGAGAATTCAGCCTCAAGTCTTAAAAACCATGTGGTTCCCCCTTCATCGCAATATGAGGCCCTTGCCAGCTAGAGTCTCAAGAGAAGTCCCACGTTCCATCTTAAAGTTCGAAATGCTACTTGGCACCCTTGATGCGACCCCAAAGTTCCCCAACATACCGGTCTCACTCCAGGGGAACACCGAAGTTCCCGGTGTCTCCAGGGAAGTCCCATGTTCCGCCCTGAAGGGCGAAACGGTACTTGACACCCTTGATGCGACCGCAAAAGTTCCCCGACACGCTGGGTTCCCTCGAGGGGAACACCGAGGGTCCCGGCACCACTTCATCTGAGCCCCTTCTCCCCTCCTGATCGCGACAGGAGAGTCGATTCCCCTGCTTTGTCTGGAAGGGGTTCCCGGCCTTCCTGGCGCACCTCAGGATGAGGCCGGTCTCAGGAGGAAATTCGAGACTAGCCACGTGTGAGGTGCCACGTGCCGAACGACTCCGATTTTCCGGTCCGCTCTTGATAAGAACCCGATGCCCGGACACGTCTTCGAAGGCAATCCTGTGGGTGAAGGCACAACACGAAGGGGCACTGACACCCCCGTGCATCATCCGGAAAAACCCGCAGGGTCTACACACAGCTCGACAAGGGGCCTGAGACTCCCGGAACAACTCGAGAGGCAACCAGAATTCCATTCCTCAGACAAGAAGAGGCATGACTCTCCTGTCCCAACCCTGCAGGGACCGTGCAGTCGGAGTCCGAAACCGAGAGGAAGCCTGAGGTTCCTGCCTCCCCTCGAGATGAGGCCCTCTTCCATTGCGCCGAACCCAGCAGAGTCCCGAGAGGCCCTGCCAACTACACAGCATCCCTCACCTCTCAGAGGCACCGTGGGAAGTTCACTAAGGTCCCCTGCAGAAGTCGAGGGAAACGAGGGTTTCCCGCCGCAACCCGAGAAAGACCTCGAGAGTCCTTCTTCAACGCCTCTTGAGGACCTAGCCGCTTCCCATGACTCGAGAGTGATGACCAGCTCCCCCTCGCCATGCGCATGGAGACCTGACTTCCCTGGCGCCGCACGAGAGGCTCCCTGAGGTCCTCGTCGTGCCTCGTGAGAAAACTCCCATGGGCGCAGCAGCCTGAGGAAACCCATGAGACGCCCCCGTCATCGCGAGATGAGGGCCTTCTTTTCCTGCCTGGCCTGGAGAGCAATCCCGAGTCCTCTCTCCAAACTGAAGAGGAGGCTCGACACCCTTGAGTCCACTCAGTGGGCTCCAAGAGATCCGTGTCTCGACTTGAGAGGAAAGCGGAGTCCTTTGCTTCCCCTCCAGGCGAGTCCTGACCCCCCGGGGGAGTCTGGAATGGAAACCCGTGATCCCTGTCTTCCCTTGAGAGGAATATTAGGTCGTGGACACACGCTTCGATGAGGTCTCTTTGGCCCTGTAGTGACTCGAGCAGAACCCCCAGCTTTCCATCGCAACTCGAATTGAAGATTGGGCTTCCCAGGGCCAACCCAAGAGGAAGCCTGAAATTCCTGTCGTTTTCGGGAATCCCAATGCAACTCGAGAAAAACGACGTGGTTCCAACGTCTTCACAGGATGAGGCCCTTGCCCGCTACAGCATCTCCAGGGAAGTCCCATGTTCCATCCTGAAGTGGGAAACGGTACTTGGCTCCCTTGATGCGACCCCTAAAGTTCCCTGAAACGCCGGGTTCCCTCGAGTGGAACACCGAGGGTCCCGGCACCACTTCATCTGAGCCCCATCTCCCCTCCTGATCGCGACAGGAGAATCGATTCCCCTACTTTGTGTGGAAGGTGTTCCCGGCCTTCCCGGCGCACCTCAGGATGATGCTGGTCTCACGAGGAAATTCGAGATGAGCCACGTGGGTGGTGCCACATGCCGAATGACCCCGATTTCCCGGTCCGCTCTTGAAATGAACCCGATGCCCGGACACCTCTTTGAAGGCAACCCTGTGGGGGAAGGCACAAAACGAAGGGGCACTGACACCCCCATGCATCTTCTGGAAACACCCGCAGGTTCCACACACAGCTTGTCAAGGGCCCTGAGACCCCCTGAACGACTCGAGAGGCAAGCAGAGTTCCGTTACTCAGACAAGACGAGGCCTGACTCTCCTGTCCCAACTCTGCAGGGACCCTGCGGTCGGAGTCAGAAATGGAGAGGAAGCCTGAGGTTCCTGCCTCCAATCGAGATGAGGCCCTCTTTCATTTCGTCAAACCTAGTGGAGTCCCGAGAGGCCCCTCTAACTCCTCAGTATCCCTCACCTCTCAGAGGCACCTGGGAAGTACCCTAAAGTCCCCTGTAGAGGTCGAGGGAAATGAGTGTTTCCCGCCCCAACCCAAGAAAGACCTTGAGAGTCCTTCTTAAATGCCTCTTGAGGCCCTAGTCCCTCCCATGACTCGAGAGCAATGACGCGATCTGCCTGGCCACACGCATGGAGTCAGGCTTCTCTGGCGCCGCACAAGAGGATCCCTGAACTCCCCATCATATCTCGTGAGAAATCCCACACTGGCGCCGCAGCTCGAGAAAACCCATGAGACGCCCCCGTCATCACGAGAGGAGGGCCATCTTTAACTGCATGGTATGAAGATCAAGCGTGAACCTTCTGTCCAAGCTACACAGGACGCTTGACTCCCTTTAGGCCACTCATTGGGCTCCAAGAGTTACGTGTCGGACTCGAGAGGATAGTGGAGTCCTTTGCTTCCACTCGAGACGAGGCGTGATCCACCGGGTGAGACTGGAATGCGACCCCGATATCCCTGTCGCCCCTGGAGAGGAACATTACGTCCTGGACCCAAGCCTAGATGAGGACTCTTTGCCCTGAATTGACTCGAGAGCAACCCCCAGCTCTCACTGACAAGTTGAATGGAAGATTGGACTTCCTGGGCCAACACAAGAGGAAGCCTGAATTCCCCGTCGTAACTCGAGAATCCCGCCGCAACTCGAGAAAAACCCGTGTTTCCCTAGTCATCGCAATATGAGGCCCTTGCCCGCTACAGCATCTACAGAGAATTCCCACGTTCCGTCTTGAAGTGCGAAACTGTACTTGGCACCCTTGATGCGACCTCAAAAGTGCTGTGACATACCGGTCTCACTCGAGGGGACCACCGAGGTTCCCGGCACCACTTCATCTGAGCCCCTTCTCCCCTTCTGATAGCGAGCGGTGGGTCGATTCCCCTGCTTTGTCTGCAAGGGGTTCCCGACCTTCCCGGCGCACCTCAGGATGAGGCCGGTCTCCCAAGAAAATTCGAGACGTAGCCTCGTGGGTGGTACCACATGCTGAAATACCCCAATTTTCCGGTACGCTCTTGAAAAGAACCCGATGCCCGGAAACCTCTTTGAAGGCAACCCTGTGGATGAAGGCACAACACGAAGGGGCACTGACACCCCCGTGCATCGTCCGGAAAAACCCGCAGGTTCCACACTCAGCTCAAAAAGTGGCCTGTCACTCCGTGAACAACTCGAAAGGCAAGGGGAAATCCATTCCTCCATAGAAGACGAGGCGTGACTCTCTTGTCCATACTCTGCAGGTACCCTGCGACCCGAGTCAGAAATGGAGAGGACCCCTGAGGTTCCTGCCTCCATTCGAGATGAGGCCCTCTTCGATTGCACCAAACCCAGTTGAGTAACGAAGAGCCCCTCCCAAATCCACAGTGTCCCTGACTTCTCAGAGGCACCCTGAGAAGTTGCCTGAGGTCACCGACACAAATCAAGGGAACCCAGGGTTCCCTGCCGCAACCCGAGAAAGACCTCAAGAGTCCTTCTTCAATGCTTCATGAGGCCCGATTCGCCTACTATGACTCGAGAGCAATCACGGACTCCCCTTCACCACACGCACGGAGACCTGACGTCCCTAGCACCACACGAGAGGCTGTCTGAGCTCCCTGTTGTACCTCGTGAGAAATCTGATACTGGCGCCGCAGTTGGAGAAAACCCACGAGATGCCCCCGTCATGGCGAGATGAGGGCCTTTTTCACTGCATGGCCAGGAAATCAATCCCGAATCATCTCTCCAAACTCCACAGGAGGCTTCACTCCCTTTACGCCACGCAGTGGGCTCCAAGAGATACCCGTCGCGACTCGACAGGAGAGCGGAGTCCTTTTTTTCCCCTCAAGACGAGGCCTGACTCTCCGGGTGAGTCGAGAATGCAACCCTGAGATCCCTGTTGGCCCAGTAATGGAACACTAGGTCCTGGACACAAGCGTAGATGAGGTCTATTTTGCCCTGCAGTGACTGGAGAGCAATCCCCAGTTCTAACTTGCAACTCGAATGGAATACTGGATTTTCCTGGCGCCACACAAGAGGCTCCGTGAGATCCCCGTGGTACTTCATGAGACACCCCACACTGGCGCCGCAGCTCGAGAAAACCCACGAGACGCCACCGTCATCTCGAGATGAGGGCCTTCTTTTCCTGCATGGCCTGGAGTCCAATCCCGAGTCCTCTCTCCAAACTCCACAGGAAGCTTGACTCCCTTTAGTACACACAGTGGGCTCCAAGAGATACCCATTGCGACTCGAGACGAGAGCGGAATTCTTTGCTTACCCTCGAGGTGAGAACTGACTCCCCGGATGAGTCTGGAATGCAAACCCGAGATCCCTGTCGCCCCTGGAGAGCAAAGTTAGATCCTGGACACAAGCCTAGATTAGGTCTCTTTTGCCCTGCAGTGACTCTAGCGCAATCCCCAGCTCCCCATCGCAACCCGAATGGAAGATTGGATTTCAAGGCCAACAAGAGGAAGCCTAAATTCCTGGTCATAACTCGAGAATCCCGCCGCAACTCGAGCAAAACCACTTGGTTCTCCCGTCATCGCAAGATGAGGCCCTTGACCTCATCTTGCGTTTCAAAAGATGACCCAGGTTCCGTCTTCAAATGCGAAATGGTTCTTGGCACCCTTGATGCGACCCCAAAAGTACCCCAACACGCCGGTCTCACTCAAGGGGAACACCGAGGTTCCCGGCACCACTTCATTTAAGCCCCTTCTCCCCTCCTGATTGTGACCGGTGGGTCGACTCCCCTGCTTTGTCTGCAAGGGGGCCCGACCTTCCCTGCACAACTCAGGATGAGGCCGGTCTCATGGGGAAATTCGATACGTAGCTTTGTGGGTGGTGCCACTTGCTGAAAGACTCCAATTTCCCGGTCTGCTCTTGATAAGAATCCGATGCTCGGACACCTCTTGGAAGGCAGCCTTGAGTATGAAGGTACAACACGAAGGGGCACTAACACACCTGTGCATCATCCGGAAAAACGGGCAGGTTACACACAGCTCGACAAGTGGCCTGTCACCTCGAGAACAACTCGAGAGGCAAGAGGAGTCCCATCCTCCAGAAAAGACGAGGCCTGACTCTCCTGTACCAACATGCAGGGACCTTGCGATCTGAGTCAGAAATGGAGAGGAACACTGAGGTTCCTGCTTCAACTCGAGATGAGTCCCTCTTACATTCCACCAAATGCAGAGGAGTCTCGAGAGGCCCCTCCAAACTGCACAGTATCCCTGACTTCTCAGAGGCACTCTGAGAAGCTCCCTGAGGTCGCAGGCACAAGTCAAGGGAACCCTGGGTTTTATGCAGTGACCCGAGAAAGACCTCGAGAGTCCTTCTTCAACCCATCTTGAGGCCCGATTACCCTACCATGACTCGAGAGCAATGACGAGCTCCCCCTAGCCATCTCATGGGGACCTGACTTCCCTGGCGCCACACGAGAGGCTCCCTGAGCTCCCTCTCGTACCTCGTCAGAAACCCGGCACTAGCGCAGCAGTCTAGAAAACCCACGAGACGCCGCCATCATCGCGAAATGAGGGCCTTCTTTTCCTGCATGGCCTGGAGAAGAATCCCGAGTCCTCTATCCAAACACCACAGGAGGTTTGACTCCCTTTAGGGCACACAGTGGGCTCCAAGAGATACCCATCGCGACTCAAAAGGACAGCGGAGTTCTTTGCTTCCCCTCGAGATGAGGCCTGATTCCCCGGGTGAGTCTGGTATGCAACCCCAAGATCCCTGTCGCCCCTAGGGACGAACATTAAGTCCTGGACACAAGCCTAGATGAGGTCTATTTTGCCCTGCAGTGACTCGAGAGCAATCCCCAGCTCTCCCTTTAAACGCGAATGGAAGATAGGACTTCCCTGGCTCAACACATGAGGAAGACTGTATTCCCCGTCGAAACTCGAGAATCCCGCCACAACTCGAGAAACGCCACGTGGTTCCCCCGTCATCCCAAGATGAGGCCCTTGCCCCCTACAGCGTCTCAAGAGAAGTCCCACGTTCCGTCTTGAAGTGCGAAATGGTATTGGCACCCTTGATGCGACCACAAAAGTTCCTCGACACACCAGTCTGACTCGAGGAGAACACCGAGGTTCCCGGCACCACTACATCTGGGCCCCTTCTCCCCTCCTGATCGCGACAGGAGGGTCGATTCCCCTGTTTTGTCTTGAAGGGGTTCCCGCCTTTCCCGGTGCATCTCAGGATGAGGCCGGTCTCACGAGGATATTCGAGACATAGCCACGTGGATGGTGACACATGCCGAAAGACCCCGATTTCCCGGTCCGCTCTTGATAAGATCCTGATGCCCGGACACCTCTTTGAAGATAACCCTTTTGATGAAGGCACAACACTTAGGGGCACTGACACCCCTGGGTATCGTCCGGAGAAACCCGCAGGTACCACACACAGCTCGAGAAGTGACCTGTCACCCCGTGAACGACTGGAGAGGCAAGCAGAGTTCCATTCCTCCACACAAGACGAGGCCTGACTCTCCTGTTCGAACTCTGCAGCGAAACTGCGATCCGAGTCAGATCTGGCCCAGGGGAAGTCAGGAGAGGAAACATGAGTTTCCTGCGTCCACTCGAGATGAGGCCCTCTTCCATTGCACCGAACCCAGTGGAGTCCCGAGAGACCCCTCCCAACTGCTCAGTATCCCTGACTCCTCAGAGGCACCCTTAGACCTTCCTGAGATAACCGGCACAAGTCGAGGGAACCAAGGGTTTCCTGCCCCAACCCGTAAAAGACCTCGAGAGTCCTTCTTCAACGCGTCTTGAGGTGCGATTCCCCTACCATGACTCGAGAGCAATGACGCGCTCCCCCTAGCCACGCGCATAGAAACCTGACTTCCCTGGCGCCACAGGAGAGGCTCCCTGAGCTCCCCATTATACCTCGTGAGCAACACCACACTGGAGCCGCAGCTCGAGAATACCCACGAGACGCCCCAGTCCTCACGAGATGAGGGCCTTCTTTTGCTGTATGGCCTGGAGAGCAATCCTGAGTCCTCTCTCCAAACTCCACAGGAGGCTTGACTCATTTTAGGCCACACAGTGAGCTCCAAGATATACCCGTCGCGACTTGACAGGAGAGCGGTGTCCTTGGTTTCCCCTCGAGACGAGGCCTGACTCCCCGGGTGAGTCGAGAATGCAATGCTGAGATCGCTTTCGCCCCAGCAGAGGAACATTAGGTCCTGGACACAAGCCTAGATGAGGTCTATTTGGCCCTGCAGTGTCTCGAGAGCAATCCCCAGTTCTAACTCACAATTCGAATGAAAACTGGACTTCCCTAGGCCAGTTGAAGAGGAAGCCTGAATTCCCGGTTGTAACTCGAGAATCCCGCCCCAACTCAAGAAAAACCACGTGGTTCCCCCGTCATCGAAAGATGAGGCCCTTGCCCGCTACAGCATCTCAAGAGAAGTCCCACGTTCCGTATTGAAGAGCGAAAAGTTACTTGGAACCCTTGATGCGACCCCAAAAGTTCCCCGACATACCAGTCTCACTTGAGGAGAACACCGAGGTTCCCGGCACCACTTCATCTGAGACTCTTCTCCCCTCTTGATCGTGACAGGAGGTTCGATTCCCCTGCTTTGTCTGGAAGGCGTTCCCGACCTTCCTGGCGCACATCAAGATGAGGCCAGTCTCACGAGGAAATTCGAGACATAGCCTCGTGGGTGGTGCGACATGCCAAAAGACCCCGATTCCCTGGTCCGCTCTTGATAAGAACCCGATGGCAGAACCCAACTCGAAGGCAATCCTGTGGAACAAGGCACAACACGAAGGGGCAGTGACACCCCAGTGCATCGTCCAGAAAAACCCGCAAGTTCCACATACAAATCGACAAGTGGCCTGTCACCCCATGAACAACGCGAGAGTCAAGCAGAGTTCCATTCCTCCACACAAGACGAGGCCTGACTCTCCTGTCCCAACTCTGCAGGGACTCTGCGATCCGAGTCAGATCCGGCGCATTCGAAGCCAGGAGAGGAACCCTGTGGTTCCTGCCTCAACTTGTCATGAGGCCCTCTTCCATTGCACCAAACCCAGTGGAGTTCCGAGAGGCCCCTCCCAACTCCACAGTGACCCTGACTTCTCAGAGGCACGCTGAGAAGCTTCCTGAGGTCACTGGCACAAGTCGATGGAACCCAGGGTTTCCTGCTGCAACCCAAGAAAGACCTCGAGAGTCCTTCTTTAACACGTTTTCAGGCCCAATTCCCCTACCATGACTCGAGAACAATGACGGGCTCCCTCTCACCACGTGCATAGAGACCTGACTGCCCTGGCACCACATGAGAGGCTCACTGAGCTCCCAGTCTTACTTCGTGAGAAACCCCACACTAGCGCCACAGCTCAAGAAAACCTACGAGACGCCCCAGTCATCGGGAGATGAGGGCCTTCATTTCCTGCATTGCCTGGAGAGCAATCCCGTGTCCTCCCTCCAAACACCAGAGGAGGTTTGACTCCCTTTAAGCCACTCAGTGGGCTCCAAGACATACCCGTCCGACTCGAGAGGAGAGCAGAGTCCTTTGCTTCCCCTCGAGACGAGGCCTGACTCCAGGGTGAGTCTGGAATGTAACCCCGAGATTCCTGTTGCCCTTTGACATGAACATTAGGTCCTGCACACAAGCCTTGGTGGGGTCTCTTTTGATTTCAGTGACTAGAGCGCACCTCCAGCTCTTCCTCGAATCTCGAATGGAAGATAAGACTTTTGTGGGCCAACACAAGAGGAAGCATGAATTCCCTGTGGTAACTCAAATATCCCACCGCAACTAGAGAAAAACCAAGTGGTTCCCCAGTCATTCCAAGATGAGGCCCTTGCCCGCTGGAGCACCCCAAGAGAAGTCCCACGTTCCAATTTGAAGAGCGAAACGGTACTTGGAATGCGTTATGCGACCCCAAAAGTTATCCGACATACCTGTCTCACTTGAGGGAAACAACGAGGTTCCCAGCAGCACTTCATCTGAGCCACTTCTCCCCTCCTGATCGCCACAGGAAGGTCGAATCCTCTGCTTTGTCTGGAAGGGTTTCATGACCTTCGCGGTACACCTCAGGATGAGGCCGGTTTCATGAGGAAATTCGAGACTAGCCACGTGGGTGGTGCCAAATGCTGAACGACCCCGATTTCCCAGGCCGCTCTTCATAAGAACACGATGCCCGGACACCTCTTCGAAGGCAACCCTGTGGATGAAGACACAAAACGAAGGGTCACTGACAACCCCATGCATCGTCTGGAAAAACCTGCAGATTCCACACACAGTTTGACAAGGGGCCTGAAACCCCATGAACAACTCGAGAGGCAAGCGGAGTTCCATTCCTCAGAAAAGACACAGCCTGACTCTCCTGTCCCAACTCTGCAGGGACACTACGGTCAGAGTCAGAATTGGAGAGGAAGCCTGAGGTTCCTGCCTCCACTCGAGATGAGGCCCTCTTCCATTGCGACAAACCCAGTGGAGTCCCGAGAGGCCCCGCCAACTCCACAGCGTCCCTCACCTCTCAGAGGCACCCTGGGAAGTTCCCTCATGTCCCCGGCAGAAGTCGGGGGAAACGAGGGTTTCCTGCTGCAACCCGAGAAAGACATCGAGAGTCCTTCTTCAATGCGTCTTGAGGCCCTCGTCCCCTCCCATGACTCGAGAACAATGACGCGCTCCTTCTCGCCACGTGCATGGAGACATGAATTCCCTGGCGCCGCACGAGAGGCTCCCTGAGGTCCTCGTCGTGCCTCAGGAGAAAACCCCCACGGGTGCCGCAGCTCGAGAAAACCCCTGAGATGCCCCTGTCCTCGCGAGGTGAGGGCCTTCTTTTCCTGCCTGGCCTGGAGAGCAATCACGAGTCCTCTCTCAAAAGTGAAGAGGAGGCTGGACTCCCTTGAGGCCACTCAGGGGGCACCAAGATATCAGCGTCGGGACTCGGGAGGAGAGCGGAGTCCTTTGCTTCCCCTCGAGGCGAGGCCTGACTCCCCTGGGGAGCATGGGATGCAATCCCGAGATCCTTGTCTTCCCTGGAGAGGAGCATTAGGTCCTGGACACACGCCTAGATGAGGTCTCTTTGGCCCTGCAGTGACTCGAGCGCAAACCCCAGCTTTCCCTCGCCACTAGAATAGAAGGTTGGGCTACCCAGGGCCGACACAAGAGGAAGCCTGTAATCCCCTGTCGTAACACGAGAATCCCGCCGCAACTCGAGAAAAACAACGTGGTTCCCACCTCTTCGCAAGATGAGGCCCTTGCCCGTTACGGCATCTCAAGGGAAGTCCCCTGTTCCGCCCTGAAGTGCGAAACGGGACCTGACAGCCTTGATGCGACCCCCAAAAGTTCCCCGATACGCCGGGTTCCCTCGAGGGGAACACCGAGGGTCCCGGCACCGCTTCCTCTGAGCCCCATCTCCCCTCCTGATCGCGACAGGGGATTCGATTCCTCTGCGTGGTCTGGAAGGGGTTCCTGGCCTTCCCGGCGCACCTCAGGATGGGGCCGGTCTCACGAGGAAATTCGAGACGAGCCACGTGGGTGCCGCCACTTGCCGAACGCCCCCGATTCCCCGGTCCGCTCTTGAGAAGGACCCGAGGCCCGAACCCCTCTTCGAAGGCAACCCTGTGGGTGAAGGCACAACACGAAGGGGCACTGCCACCCCCATGCATCGTCCGCAAAGACCCGCGGGTTCCACACACAGCTCGACGAGGGGCCTGAGACCCCCTGAACAACTCGAGAGGCAAGCGGGTTTCCCTTCCACAGACAAGACGAGGCCTGACTCTCCTGTCCCAACTCTGCAGGGACCCTGCGGTCGGAGTCCGAAACAGAGAGAAAGACTGAGGTTCCAGCCTCCCCTCGAGGTGAGGCCCTCTTCAGTTGCGCAAGACCCAGCGGAGTCCCGAGAGGCCCCGCCAACTACACAGGATGCCTCGCCTCTCAGAGGCACCCTGGGAAGTTCCCTAAGGTCTGTGGCAGAAGGCGAGGGAAACGAGTGTTTCCCGCCGCCCTCTGAGAAAGACCTCGAGAGTCCTTCTTCAACGCGTCTCGAGGCCCTAGTCCCCTCCCGTGACTCGAGAGCCATGACGCGCTCCCCCTCGCCACGGGCACGGAGACCTGACTTCCCTGCCACCGCACGAGAGGCTCCCTGAGATCCTCGTCTTGCCTCGTGAGAAAACCCCCACGGGCGCCGCAGCTCGAGGAAACCCCTGAGAAGCTCCCGTCCTCGCGAGGTGAGGGCCTTCTTTTCCTGCCTTACCCAGAGCGCAATCCCGAGTCCTCTCTCCAAACTGAAGAGGAGGCCTGACTCCCTTGATGCCACTCAGTGGGCTCCAAGAGATCTGCGTCACGACTTGAGAGGAGAGCGGCATCCTTTGCTTGCCCTCGAGACGAGGCCTGACTCCCCGGGGGAGTCTGGAACGCCACCCCGAGATCCCTGTCTTCCCTTGAGAGGAACGTTAAGTCCCGGACACAGACCTAGATGAGGTCTCTTTGGCCCTGCAGTGACTCGAGTGCAACCCCCTGCTTTCCCTCACAAGTCGAATGGAAGATTAGGCTTCTCGGGGCCAATACAAGAGGAAGCCTGAAATCCCCGTCGTAACTCTAGAATCCCGCCGCAACTCGAGAAAATCCACATGGTTCCAACGTCTTCGCAAGATGAGGCCCTTGCCCGCTACGGCGTCTCAAGGGAAGTCCTAGGTTCTGTCCTGAAGTGCGAAACGGTACCTGACTCCTTTCATGCATCCCCCAAAAGTCCCTCACACGCCGGTTTCCCTCGAGGGTAACACCGAGGGTTCCAGCCCCAATTCATCTGAGCCCCTTCTCCCCTCCTGACCGCGATAGGAGAGTCGATCCCCCTGCGTTGTCTTGAAGGGTCCCCGGCCTTCCCGGCACACCTCAGGATGAAGCCGGCATCACTAGGAAATTGGAGACTAGCCCCGTGGTTGGTCCCACATGTCGAAATACCCCAATTTCCCTGTCCGCTCTTGAAAAGAACCCGAGGCCCGGACACCTCTTCGAAGGCAAGCCAGTGGGTGAAGGCACAACACGAAGGGGCACTGTCACTGTCGTGCATCGTCCGGAAACACCCGCAGGTTCCACACACAGCTCAAAAAGGGGCCTGAGACCCCCTGAGCACCTCGAGAGGCAAGCAGAGTTCCCTTCCTCAGACAAGACGATTCCTGACTCTCTTGTCCCAACTCTGCAGGGACCCTGCGGTCGGAGTCCGAAACGGAGAGGAAGCCTGAGGTTCCTGCCTTCCCTGGAAATGAGGCCCTCTTCCATTGCGCCAAACCCAGCGGAGTCCTGAGAGGCCCTGCCAACTCCACAGCATCCCTCATCTGTCAGAAGCACACTGGGAAGTTCCCTAAGGTCACCGGTAAACTTTTATTGCACAAGGTCCCTATGAAAAGGCCCACGCAGCAGGACAGCCACAGATTCTGTCTGCCATTAAAGGGCAGTAAGGTGCCCTCCCCCCTTCTTTGCTGCCTGGGCGGCCACCAGGGTTTGAAATCCATGCACCCTACTAAGTTTCTAGGGTGCAATCCGTGGACCCTTCCCTTTCCCATCCCAGCAGGTGCTCAAGGGCCCGCTGGCTTACAAAGTGCCAGAAGCAGGGCTGGGCCAGCCGGCCAGAGTTCAGTGTTCTGTCCCTTGGACTTCCAGGGGACACTAGGCTGCTTGGGAAAACCGTGCAGACTGAGATTTTTTAGCAAAGGGGTGGAGCGGTAAAGGCCTTGACACCAAGGGCGAGGCCTTTCTGCGACCGCCAGGTTGGGGAGCTCCGAGAATGTGCCAACAGAGGGCGGAATACTTGGTTCCCTGCTCCAAGCAGTCCCAGTTCCCTGACCTGTGGCCCGCAGCCCTCCGCTGCACCCACTAGATGTGGATCCTTGGGGACACAGGAGCGTAGGAAATGGGCGTTCCTAGCCGCAGTGGCGACCCCCGAGAGCACAACTGGGAGCGAACCCCCACCCACAGCCATCTAAATCTCGACCCGCGCAGCCCAGGTTTACCCCGCCCCGGGTGCGCTCCCGGCGTGTTTCCAGCCGCAGTGGCCACCACCGAGAGCACAACTGGGAAGCCCTCCCCCACCCCCGCCAGGAGCCGAACCCCGCCCCGCGCCACCCGGGTTCACCCCGCCCCTGCCGCACTCCCAGCGCGTTTCCAGCTGCAGTGGGGACCCCCGAGAGCACAACTGTTACCGCCCCCCACCCCCTCCCGACCAGAACCCCGACCCTCGCCGCCCGGGATCGCCCCGCCCCTGGCACGCTCCCGGCGCGTTGCCCACTTCCACCAGGGGCTCCTGGTGAGCCCCGTCCCCACGCCCGGTTCCAGGAGAGGCTCTCGGACCTCGCTACTGCCGCCAGGTCAAACACGAGGACAATACATCCACCCCACAGAGACAATCCAAGCTGTCTATGATTTAGGGATAAAACGAGGACTACAGAAAGGAAAGATGTCCTGACCTAGGAGGGCCATGAGAGTCTATAGATCCAAACAAAATTGGGTACCAAGGAAACTTTTTTCCTTGGTACCCGGAAAGCTGGTTCTTTGCATATGCAATGACCAACAATTAGCTTGTTACCCAAGCCTGCCTCGCTGCCACCCCCACTCCCCCCCCTCCCCACTTCCCAGGAAAACGGCTCAAAGAAATATTTTACATCTCAGGCGGAAAACTGGAAGATGTCTTGTCTGTCTGTCTGGATTAAGGTATGTGTCAGTGTGAGCCTTGTGTTTTTTGATAATATTGCTCAAGTTCTGAGTTCTGATTTCAATGGTCTCAAGACAAGGCAGCCCTTCCAAATCAAACTGCTGGAAATACAAGAAAACATTGACCTAAATGAATGTCAGAGTCCCGTGAACTGGGAACTAGTCAATATTAAATATCTAGTATTTTTGGTTTTGCTCCTCCACTATAGACATGTCTAAGAGTCAACAACATTAAGCACAACATGTTCATAGTGCCTAGGTTTCTTTTGAGGTAAAAATTGCTCTATTGTTATATGTGTCACAAGCTTGTCAGCAAGAAAGTACCTGGAAACAGCAACAACCAATGTAAAAAATGTAAATGTGATATGAGCTTTTAGATAAACTCTTAACAATAATTATACTCTAAAATATCCGCCTCTCATAGTCTTGATTGAAGGCAGAGGAGAAGGGGATGACAGAGGATAAGATGGTTGGATGGCATCACTGACTCGATGGACATGAGTTTGAGCAAGCCCCTGGAGTTGGTGATGGACACGGAAGCCTGGCGTCCTGCAGGCCACGGGGTCCCAAAGAGTCAGACTCGACTGAGCAACTGAACTGAACTGAACTTACAATCGTTCCTCCAGGTGTTTTGGTTACCTGAGTTTCTATCCTGGTGCTAAACTAAGTGACGACAGTGTATTGAATAGCTAGGTCACTTCCAAATAAATGAAACTTCTGAAACATTCACGACTTGAAAGGACCTCCCTTTTACACAGAAACAAAAGAGTTTTTTGACTCTGCATGAATAGTGACTGGCACCATCCGAACATATTAAATGTAAGAAAGCAATTTTTTTTGTTTTGTTTTGTTTTGTTCTGTTCTTGCAGGAAGCGGGGTGGGCGCTATTATCACTGATAGGTATGCTCACCAATCTATCAAATGCCAATATAAGAGTGAGTTCTTGGTTGCTGAAGGGAAATGTATGACTTGTTATTACAAGAATGTATGGAATGCAATCACACTTTAAGAAGGAAAACGAAGTAGTTCTGTCTTACAGGTGGCATTTTAAGGACGGGAGAAGCAAAGGAATGGGTACAGAATGGGATAAGGAGGTTGTAGGGAAAGTAGGCCCCCAGAAAAGAGTTTTGTGCCTAGCACAAGTTTTCTTGAGATGTTGAACTGCCTTTGCTAATGGAGTTTAAGTTTCTTTACCTCTTAAGTGATCTCTTCTAGGTTGACCTAGAACAGAAATCTTTTGTTAGCTTTGGCTAAGAGGAGAAGTATTGTTTCACGATGACATATGTGATCCTACCTGACTGTTCTCATCCCCTTTGATATCTATGCACTGCTGCTGCTGCAGCTGCTAAGTGGTTCAGTTGAGGCCGACCCTGTGCCACGCCATAGATGGCAGCCCACCAGGCCCCGCAGTCCCTGGGGTTTTCTAGGCAAGAACACTGGAGTGGGTTGCCATTTCCTCCTCCTATGCATGAAAGTGAAAAGTGAAAATGAAGTCGCTCAGTGGTGTCCGACTCTTAGCCACCCCATGGACTGCAGCCTACCAGGCTCCTCCGTCCTTGGGATTTTCCAGGAGTGGGGTGCCATTGCCTTCTCCCATATCTATGCACAAGCCTGCCTAAATAATTGACTTCTAGCCAACTTTGGGATGCCCATGACCACCCACCCTTACCAGGCAACAGAGAAGAGAAAAACACTTACCACAGGAGGTTCTGATAAGGAACAAGGAACTAACAAGCTCCCACCTACCAGGAATCTGCAGAGGTCAACAAGAGGTCAGCAAGAGATGAGAGACTGCAGTCCAGAGGTCCTAGCTACTTCCATCTAGCAACAAACACCCAGCATAGTCAAAACGATTTCAATGTTAAAGAATAAATAAATAAATAAATAAAAGGACAGAAGTTCTTTGAACACATGTCTGAATTTAGGGGTGAGGCATTACATATGTGTCCCAGGATAATCTTAAAGTGTCAGAAAGTAAAGAAATTAAAGACAACTATCAAGCTGTCCAAACTGATAAAAATGAATGATTACACAGTTTTATCTGTATACATTAGCAGATAATAATCTGAAAAGGAATTTTAAAAAATTCCCTTTCAATAATATCAACATGAATAAAACACTTTGCCATGGATGTAACGAGGATGACAAGACTGGCACACTGGAAATTATACACCCTGGCTGAAAACTATCCTGAATACATGGACAGATATTCCATAACGATGGAAAGACTTAAGATGGCAATACCATGGAATGCATCTTCAATCTGAAATGAAGATTTGATATGATTTGATCGCTCAGAGCTTTTGTGTCATCAAGTGTTATTAAAGTATTAAAGAGATAGAGAAAGCTGCTGACTTAGACTCGAGGCGGGGTGGGGGGGGTAGTAAGAGTACCCCCTGCTGGTCTTTAGCCAGATATTCTACAGGCACTAGCAGTCAGCTAAGGAAAGAAAGGAACTGTTTCAGGGAATGGCACCAGGCCCCTCCCCCACGACATGCATTGAGATAATATTGGCAGCAGGTGAGTCATCCCGGGCCAAAACTTGATTGACATGAATCTTGAAGAAAGGCAGTATTGCAGGCAAATATATCATTTCCTTAACATAGATAAGGAGAACAAGCTAGGAGGAAAACATGCTGTTTTGTTCAAATCGCTTCTGAGCCTTTTGGGGGAACCGACCTGAAGCCAGAGTCTAGCGGAAATACATAGGATATTTACATCGTTTAAGACAAACATTTTCTTAGGAAAAAATGCATTGCTTAGCTCAAGGTTTGTCTGCGAAATTCTTACACATCAGGAGATGGCTCCGAGCTGGGTTTCCACACACAAGAACATCCATGCAAAGGACAAGCCTGCACAGCCCATCTGCCCTGCTCCCGCACAGCCAGCAGCATTTCCAAGTGACCTCCTAAGGCCTTCCCCAAAATACAGGGGCACCTCTGGGTTTCCTGTTTCCCTCACTTCGAACACTTTTCTTAAAAAAAAAAAAAAATCCTGCACACTTCTTGATAGAATGCCACAGTGCAAGGAATACAGTCCTTCAATATTTAAACCTCCATTTGCAAAACACTTGGAGCTTGGTTTTGTTTTGTTTTGTTTTTTAATTACACCACCACATAATTTAAAGCTTTTACACGTTCTAATTATTCAGTTCCAAAACACCAAACTTTTATTGCACAGGGTCCTCATGAAAAGGCCCACGCAGCTGGACAACCACAGATTCTGCCATGAAAGGGCAGCAAGGTGCCCACCCCCTTCTTTGCTGCCTGGGCGGCCACCAGGGTTTGAAATCCATGCACCCTACTAAGTTTCTAGGGTGCAATCCGTGGACCCTTCCCTTTCCCATCCCAGCAGGTGCTCAAGGGCCCGCTGGCTTACAAAGTGCCAGAAGCAGGGCTGGGCCAGCCGGCCAGAGTTCAGTGTTCTGTCCCTTGGACTTCCAGCGGAGACTAGGCTGCTTGGAAGAACCGCGCAGACTCTGAGATTTTTCAGCAGAGGGGTGGAGCGGTAAAGGCCTTGACCCAAAGGCAAGGCTTTTCTGCAACCGCCAGGTTGGGGAGCTCCGAGAATGTGCCAACAGACGGTGGAATACTTGGTTCCCTGCTCCACGCAGTCCCAGTTCCCTTACCTGTGGTCCGCAGCCCTCCGCTGCACCCACGGGATGGCGATCCTTGGGGACCCAGGAGCGGACGAAATGGGCGTTCCCAGCCGCAGTTGCAACCCCCGAGAGCACAACTGGGAACCCCTCCCCATCCCCCCCATGAGCCGACCCCCGCCCCGCGCCGCCAGGGTTAGCCCCGCCCCTGCCGCGCTCCCTGCGCGTTCCCAGCCGCAGTGGCGACCCCCGGGAGCACAACTGGGACCGACCCCCACCTAAAGCCATCGGAATCTCGACCCACGCAGCCCGGGTTTACCCAGTCCCGGGTGCGCTCCCGGGGCGTTTTCAGCCTCAGTGTCCACCTCCGAGAGCACAACTGGGAAGCCCGCCCCCACCCCCGCCAGAAGCCGACCCCCGCCCCACGCCGCCCGCGTTCGCCCCGCCCCTGCACGGTCCAGGTACCTTCCCAGCTTCTAGCGTTCACGCCCGGGTAGGAGCAGGATGTAGGAGTATGGGAGATGTGTCTGGAGCCTGACAGCCTCAGCTCTGCTCTGGCCTGCCCTTTGGACCTAGGAGCCAGGCCAACTTGCAGAGGGCTTAGGGCCCCATTGTATGCAAACTACCAAGGCCTACCGCAAGGAGAGCTCTGTCCGAGGGAAGGGAAGCGCCCCAGGCTGCGTTCCCAAGCTGTTGCTTGGCAATGCAGACTCAGCGGTAAACGGAGGGAATCAGGGTCCTAGTGCCCCTGTCTTGGGGAGGAAGCTCCACAGCCAGAGTGTTCCTCCCTTTGTGCCCAGAAAGCGCCTGCCAGACTGGGCTTCCCCGGAGCTCTGTTGCAGAGCAGAGACGTGTGGATGTGTTTTGGGGCCTTGACATGTGCGTTTGGGCTCCCTAGCACAGCCCCAGTGTAGGGGAACCAGCCCCTGAGCAAAGAGCTCCAGGCAGTGCTTTGTGCCCAGGCCTGGATGCCCAGTCCCAGCACGCGGGAGAGATGAGTTAGGCTGCCGGCGGGTCCTTGCAAGCCTGTATTGGAAAGGACCGAGTGAGCTTCCACACCGGCGGAGCTGCAGACCTGCGCCCAGGCGCGATAGGACAGAGCCCCTGTCGAGAGGCTGCTCTGCCTGGGTGAGCCTCGCCAAGCCCTTCCCAGCTTCTAGCGTTTGCACCTGCAAAGGAGCAGGCTGCGGGAGTGTGGGCGACATGACTGGCTCCTGACTGGCCTCAGCTCCGCTCTTGCCTTCCCTTTGGACCTAGGAGCCAGGCCTCCTTGCAGACGGCTTAGGGCACGGGGGTGTGCAAACTGCGAAAGCCTCCCGCAAGGAGACCTCTGTCTGAGGGAAGGGAAATGCCCCAGGTTGCATTCCCAAGCTGTTGCTTGGTAGCCCAGACTCAGCGCTGAACGGAGGGAATCAGGGTCCCAGTGCCCCTGTCATGGGGAGGGAGCTCCACAGCCAGAGTGTTCCTCCGTTTGTGTTCAGAAACCGCCTTACAGACTGGGCTTCCCCGGAGCTCAGCTCCAGAGCAGAGTCGTGTGCATGTGGTTTGGGGCCTTCCCCTGTGCCTTTGGGCTCCCTAGCACAGTCCCAGTGCAGGGGAACCAGCCCCTGAGCAGAGAGCTCCAGGCAGTGCTCTGTGCCCTGGATTGGAAGCCCACTCCCAGCACGCGGGAGAATAGAGTCAGGCCGCCATCGGGTGCTTGCAAGCCTGTATTGGGAAGGACCGAATGAGCTTCCACTCCGGCGGAGCTCCAGATCTGCGCCCAGGCGCGATATCGCAGAGCCCAGGCCTAGAGGCTGCTCTGCCTGGGCGAGCCTCGCCAAGCCCTTCCCAGCTTCTAGCTTTCGCGCAGGGGAAGGAACAGACTGCGGAAGTGGGGGAGACGTGACTGGCGGGCGCCTTACTGGCCTCAGCTCCGCTCTTCCCTTCCCTTTGAACCTATGATCCATGCCTACTTGCAGAGGGCTTAGGGACCGAAGGAGAGCTCTGTCAGAGGGAAGGGAAGCGCCCCAGGCTGCATTCCCAAGCTGTTGTTTAGCCACCCAGACTCAGCGCTGCACAGGGGTAATCAGGCTCTCTGTGGCCGCAGCTTCACACACAGGTGTGTCTCCGTAGGAATCAAGAAAGATCCTGACAGAGTGAGGTTCATTAGAGCTATACTAAAGAGCAAAGGCTTCTCCATGTGGTCTTGCCTTCCCCTGTGCCTTTGGCTCTCCAGGCTCGGCCCCAGCTCCGTGGAAACAACCCCTGAGGAAATATCTTCAAGATACGCTTTTCCCAGAGGCTGGGAACTGGGGTTCATAGGAGGAGAGAAAAGCAAGCCTCTTTCGGGCATGAAAGGCAGCCAACCTGCCTGTGTTTTGAAGCCTCTATTTGGAAGGAATGGGTTAGCTTCTCCTAAAGGAGACCTCCAGATCTGCTCAGAAGTCGGTAATTCCAGAGGCAGGGTACTGGTTCCTGACTGTCCTTTGCTAGCCTTGAAAGATATTCCTAGATTCTAGAGTTATTTTCCATGAAGGAGCAGGCTTCGGGAATGTGTCAGACGGGACTGGCTCCTTATTGACCTCAGCTCAGCTATTGCCTTTCCATTCAAACTAGGACAAGGCCCTACTTTATGAAGGGTAAGTGTCTTCTTCTTTGCAAACTGCCAAGGGCTACAGCAATGAGACCTCTGTCAAGGTGAGGGAAGCCTAAGAGGATGGATTCTCAAGCAGGTGCTTTGCCACAAAGCATCAGCACCCCACGGAGAGAAT
Source organism: Bubalus kerabau (assembly GCF_029407905.1). Taxonomy (NCBI): domain Eukaryota; kingdom Metazoa; phylum Chordata; class Mammalia; order Artiodactyla; family Bovidae; genus Bubalus; species Bubalus kerabau. The sequence continues at coordinate 1,190,304 of NW_026577883.1, read as the reverse complement.
CAAGCTCCCTGTGCACCAATGTTGGGAGTGTAGCTTCACACACAGAGTTGTCTCTATAGGAGCCAAGAATGTTCCTGAGAGATTAGGTTCACTAAACCTCTCCTACAGAGCATAGACCTGTCCATGTGGTTTTGCCTTCCCCTGTGAGTTGGGTCCTCGAGGTCCGCCACACCTCCGGGGAAACTGTCCCTGAGAAAAGATCTCCAGGAACCGCTTCGCCGAGGCTGGGAAATGCTGTTCACATGAAGTAAGGCATGCGAATCTCCTGCAGAGTAAAAGAGGCCTTACAGTCCCTGGAAGAGCAGGCTGCCAGAGTGTGTGAAACCTGACTGTTGCCTTACTGGCCTCAGCTCCGCCATTGCCTGTTCATCCGAGCTAGCACCCAGGCCTACTTGGAAAAGCGTTTGGGTGCAGATTTCTACAAAATGCCAAGGGCTACAGCAGTGAGAATTCTCTCAGTGGTAAGGGAGAGCATTTTATGGATTCTCAAGCTGTTTTCTGAACGACAGCATCAAAATGAACAGAGAGAATCAGGCTCTCTGTGCCCCTATGTTAGGTACGCAGCTTCACACACAGAGGTGTCTCTGTAGGAGACAAGAATGCTCCTGAGAGATGAGGTTCACTAGAGGTCTGCTACAGAGCATAGACCTGTCCATGTGGTCTTGCCTTCCCCTGTGCCTTTGGGCCCCGGGCTCGGCCCCAGCTCCGTGGAAACAACCCCTGAGAAAATATCTTCAAGATACGCTTTTCCCAGAGGCTGGGAACTGGGGTTCATAGGAGGAGAGAAAAGTAAGCCTCCTTCGGGCACGAAAGGCAGCCAACCTGCCTGTGTTTTGAAGCCTCTATTTGGAAGGAATGGGTTAGCTTCTCCTAAAGGAGACCTCCAGATCTGCTCAGAAGTCGGTAATTCCAGAGGCAGGGTGCTGGTTCCTGACTGCCCTTTGCCAGCCTTGCAAAGACATTCCAACATTCTAGAGTTATATTCCATGAAGGAGCAGGCTTCGGGAATGTGTCAGAGGGGACTGGCTCCTTATTGGCCTCAGCTCAGCTATTGCCTTTCCATTCAAACTAGGACAAGGGCCTCCTTTATGAAGAGTAAGGGTCTTCTTCTTTGAAACTGCCAAGGGCTACAGCAATGAGACCTCTGTCAAGGCGAGGGAAGCCTAAGAGGACGGATTCTCAAGCAGGTGCTTTACTACAAAGCATCAGCACCCCAAGGAGAGAACCAAGATCCCTGTTCCCCAATGTTGGGAGTGTAGCTTTACACACAGAGTTGTCTCTATAGGAGCCAAGAATGTTCCTGAGAGATTAGGTTCACTAAACCTCTCCTACAGAGCATAGACCTGTCCATGTGGTTTTTCCTTCCCCTGTGAGTTGGGTCCCCGAGGTCTGCCACACCTCCGGGGAAACTGTCCCTGAGAAAAGATCTCCAGGAACCGCTTCGCTGAGGCTGGGAAACGCTGTTCACAGGAAGTAAGGCAAGCGAATCTCCTGCAGAGAAAAAGAGGCCTTACTGTCCCTGGAGGAGCAGGCTGCCAGAGTGTGTGAAACCTGACTGTTGCCTTGCTGGCCTCAGTTCCACCATTGCCTGTTCCTCCGAACTAGGACCCAGGCCTATTTGGAGAAGCGTTTGGCTGCGGAATTCTTCAAAGTGCCAAGGGCTACAGCAGTGAGAATTCTCTCAGTGGTAAGGGAGAGCATTTTATGGATTCTCAAGCTGTTTTCTGAACGACTGCGTCAAAATGAACTGAGAGAATCAGGCTCTCTGTGCCCCTATGTTAGGTACGCAGCTTCACACACAGAAGTGTCTCTATAGGAGCCAAGAATGTTCCTGAGAGATGAGGTTCACTAGAAGTCTGCTACAGAGCATAGACCTGTCCATATGGTTTTGCCTTGCCCTGTGAGTTGGGTCTCCGAGGTCCGCCCCAGCTCAGGGGAAGGAGCCCCTGAGAAAAGATCTCCAGGGACCGCTATTCCCCCAGGCTGGCAAACGCAGTTCACAGGAGGTAACGCAAGCGAGCCTCCTGCAAGGCACAACAGGCCTTAGTGTCCCTGGACGATCAGGCTGCCAGAGTGTGTGAGACCTGACTGGTGCCTTACTGGCCTCAGCTCCGCCATTGCATGTTCCTCCGAATTAGGACCCAGGCCTACTAGGAGAAGGGTTTGGGTATGGATTTCTAAATACTGCCAAGGGGTATAGCAATGAGAACTGTGTCACGGGTAAGGAAGAGCATTGTATGGATTTTCAAGCTGTTGTTTGAACGACAGCTTCAAAGCTGCACAGAGAGAATCAGACTCTGTGTCTCCATGTTCGGTACACAGCTTCACAGACAGGGGTGTCTCCATAGGAAACAAGAACGTTCCTGACAGAGTGAGGTTCACTAGAGCTCTCCTAGAGAGCAAAGACTTGTCCATGTGGTTTTTCTTCCCCTGTGCGTTTGGGGCTCCAGGCTCGGCCCCAGCTCCGTGGAAACAACCCCTGAGAAAAGATCTTCAAGATCCGCTTTTCCCAGAGGCTGGGATGTGGGGTTCATAGGAGGCGGGAAAAGCAGGCCTCCTTCAGAGAGCAAGAGGCAGCCAAGCGGCCTGCGTTTGGAAGCCTCAATTTGGAAGAATGGGTTAGCTTCCCCTAAGGGAGACCTCCAGATCTGTTCAGAAGTCGGTAATTCCAGAGGCAGTGTGCAGGGTGCTGACTGCCCTTTGCCAGCCTTGCAAAGACATTCCTAGATTCTACAGTTATCTTCCTGAAGAAGCAGGCTTTGGGAATATGTCAGACTTGACTGGCGCCTTATTGGCCTCAGCTCAGCTATTGCCTTTCCATTCAAAGTAGGACAAGGCCCTACTTTATGAAGGGTAAGGGTCTTCTTCTTTCCAAACTGCCGAGGGCTACAGCAATGAGACCTCCGTAAATGCGAGGGAAGCATAAGCGGATGGATTATCAGGAAGGTTCTTTGCCACCAAGCATCAGCACCCCACGGAGGGAATCAGGCTCCGTTTGCCCCTATGTGGGGTGTGTAGATTCACACACAGTGGTGTCTCTACAGGAGCCAAGAATGTTCCTGAGAGATGAGGCTCACAAGAGCTCTCCTACAGAGTGCTCACCTGTACATGTGGTTTCGCCTTCCCCTGTGAGTTGGGTCCCCGAGGTCCGCCCCAGCTCCGAGAAAACAGCCTCTGAGTAAAGATCTCCAGGAACCGCTTTTCGCCCAGGCTGGGAAAAGCTGTTCACAGGAAGTAAGGCAAGTGAGCCTCCTGCAGAGAAAAAGAAGCCTTACTGTCCCTGGAGGAGCAGGCTGCCAGAGTGTGTGAAAACTGACTGGTGCCATACTGGTCTTAGCTCCGCCATTGCTTGTTCCTCCGAACTGGGACTCAGGCCTACTTGGAGAAGGGTTTAGGTGCAGATTTCTACAAACTGCCAAGGGCTACTGCAATGAGAACTCTCTCAGAGGTAAGGGCGAGAACTGTATGGATTCTCAAGCTGTTTTCTGAACGACAGCATTAAACCTGCACAGAGAGAATCAGGCTCTCTGCCGCCATGTTGGGTACGCAGTTTCACACACAGAGGTGTCCGCATAGGAGCCAAGAACGTTCGTCAAAGACTGAGGTTCACTAGAGCTCTCTTAGAAAGCAAAGACTTGTTCATGTGGTTTTGCCTTCCCCTGTATGTGTGGGTCTCTGGGCACAACCCCAGCTCCGTGGAAACAACCCCTGAGCAAAGATCTCCAAGAATCTGCTTTTCCCCCATGCTGGGAACCAGGGATCATAGGAGGCAGGAAAAGCAAGCCTCCTTCAGGCAAGAAGAGGCAGCCAACCGGCCTGTGTTTGGAAGCCTCTATTTGCAAGGAATGGGTTAGCTTCTCCAGAAGGAGACCTCCAGATCTGCTCAGAAGATAGATATTCCAGAGGCAGGGTCGAGGTTCCTGAATTCCCTTTGCCAGCCTTGCAAAGACATTCCTAGATTCTAGCAATATTTTCCATGAAGGAGCAGGCATCGGGAATATGTCAGAGTTGACAGGTGCCTTACTGGCCTCAGCTCAGCTATTGCCTTTCCTTTCAAACTAGGATCAGGGCCTACTTGGTGAAGGGTAAGGGTCTGCTTCTTTCCAAAGTGCCAAGAGACACAGCAATGAGACCTCTGTCAAGGCGAGGGAAGCGTAAGCGGATGGATTCTCAAACAGGTATTTGCCACAAAGCATCAGCACCCCACAGAGAGAATCAGGCTCCCTTTGCCCCTATGTTCGGTGTGTAGCTTTACACACAGAGGTGTCTCTGTACGAGCCAAGAATGTTCCTAAGAGATGAGACACACTAACGTCTCCTACAGAGCATAGACCTGTCCATGTGGTTTTTCCTTCCCCTGTGAGATGGGTCCCCGAGGTCCACCCCAGCTCTGGGGATAGAGCCCCTGAGAAAAGATCTCCAGGAACCGCTTTTTGCCCAGGCTGGGAAACGCAGTTCACAGGAGGCAAGGCAAGTGAGCCTCCCGCAGGGAAAAATAGGCCTTACTGTCCCTGGAGGAGCAGGCTGCCAGAGTGTGTGACACCTGACTGGTGCCTTACTGACCTCAGCTCCGCCATTGCATGGCCATCCAAACCAGGACCCAGGCCTACTTGGAGAAGGGTTTGGGTGCGGATTTGTAAAAACTGCCAAGGGCTACTGCAATGAGAAGTCTCTCAGAGGTAAGGGAGAGCATTGTATGGATTCTCAAGCTGTTGCTTGAACGACAGCTTCAAAGCTGCAAAGAGAGAATCAGGCCCTGTGTGCCCCCTTGTTGGGTACGCAGCTCCACACACAGAGGTATCCCCGTAGAATCCAAGACTTTCCTCACATACTGAGGTTAACTAGAGTTCTCCTACAGAGCAAAGACTTGTCCATGTGGTTTTGCCTTCCTCTGTGCGTGTGGGTCTCCGGGCTCAGCTCCAACTCCGTTGAAATAGCCCCTGAAAAAAGATCTCCAAGAACCACTTTTCCCCCAGGCGGGAAGCGGAGTTCACAGGAAGCGGAACAAGCAAGCCTCCTTCGGGCAAGTAGAGGCAGCCAACTAGCCTGTGTTTGGAAGCCTCTCTTTGGAAGGAATGGTTAGCTTCTCCAAAAGAAGACCTCCAGATCTGCTCAGAAGACAGAAATTCCAGAGGCAGGGTCGAGGTTCCTGACTGTCCTTTGCCAGCCTTGCAAAGACATTTCTAGATTCTAGCGTTATTTTCCATGAAGGAGCAGGCTTCAGGAATATGTCAGACTTGACTGGCGCCTTACTGGCCTCAGCTCAGCTATCGCCTTTCCGTTCAAACTAGGACAAGGGCCTACTTGGTGAAGGGTAAGGGTCTGCTTCTTTCCAAACTGCCAAATGCTACAACAAAGACACCTCTGTCAAAGAGAGGGAAGTGGAAGCGGATGGATTCTCAAGCAGGTGCTTTGCCACAAAGCATCAGCACCCCACGGAAAGAATCTGGCTCCCTTTGCCCCTACGTTGCGTGTGTAGCTACACACACAGAGGTGTCTCGATAGGAGCCAAGAATGTTCCTGAGAGAGGAGGTTCACTGTTGGGGGCCAGAGTGAGGCACTCCGCCCATGGCAAAGGTCATGAGGAAGGAGGCTCGACATACGCAAAGGTGGGATCGAGCCTCAGGAGTCCCCCTGGAAATCCTCGAGCATCTACCCCCATAACCAGAGCCTGCCTACCTTACTACTTTGTGCTCTCACCTACACCTCTGACTTTACGGGGGGCTGTCCCCCACCACCTCTTTCGGAGAAGGAGTTAACCTAGAGCTCCAGTTGATAAAAACCCCTGGGTGTGACAAGAGTGTTTTAACCTACAAACTCCTCTGAAGGTTCTCTAGCCTGCCTGACAGGCTTGTCCGGCCACATGTGATTGCTCACAGCCTCCCAACCATGAGAGGCACGAGATGCTTTAAACCTTCTAAAAACAGGTTCCTTAGAAAAGTTAGAAAATTATTAGTATAAGTATAATGGGCTGATTAGAAATCATATTGGTGAAGGGTTTTTCATTTGTTGAGCTGATGTTTACTGCTAAGTCTCCACATCCCCTGCCCTTATACACATTAATGAATATATAGAAGAAATAAGTATTAACCTTTGATATAAATCACGTTAGACCTTAGGCTAAGTAAATTCTTTCCTTAACTAAAACCCACTACACCCTCACCCTATAGGAATGTAACTTTATTTGGGTGGCGTCTGTTTTAAGAATAATCACCCCTGGAGAAATAAGTGTCCTGGTTGACTGACAGCTGTCACAAGGAGAGGGTCATAAATTGTCAGCAGGCCCCCCGGCCAGAAGATGATGTAACACCCCTAAGACCTCTGTATACTTTTGTATGAAGCACCTGACTTTGATAAAAGTCAGGACTGCTGACCCCACGTGACTTTTGCATAACATCTCAGTGTATAAAAGTAGACCATGGAAAATAAAGAATTGGGATCAGTTTCTCGAAATACTGGTCTCCCCATGTCTCTCTCTCTCTCTCACTCTGGTTGAGTCTCCATCTGGAGCGCGGAACCCACCAAGCTTACTAATTTTGCCTGGGCTTCTAAGATCCGACCGGGGAGGCCTCAGTGTCTCCTCTCCTTCGGGAGAACGGAAGGACGCCTGCGGCCTACGTAAGTGGTGCAAGCTTCTTGTCTTGAAGTTTTATTGGTCCCCCGCGTAAACCAAGCTACTCAGCCTCTTTTCTCCACTGAATTTTCCTACTGAGCTATCCTCATTTTATTACTCTTTATATCCTTAATTAACGTTTAATTAAGCAGTTGTTCCCTGACCCTTGCCTACGCCGTCTCTGCTTCGAATACCCTGGATCAGCTGGGGCTGGACCCCGGCAGTTCACTAGAGATCTCCTACAGAGCATAGACCTGTCCATTTGGTTTTGCCTTCCCCTGTGAGTTGGGTCCCCGAGGTCCGCCGCAACTCCGGGGAAACAGCCCCTGAGAAAAGATCTCCAGGAACTGCTTTCCGCCCAGGCTGGGAAACGCTGTTCACAGGAAGTAAGGCAAGCGAGCCTCCTGAAGGGAAATAGAGGCCTTACTGTCCCTGGAGGAGCAGGCTGCCAGAGTGTGTGACACCTGACTGGTGACTTACTGGCCTCAGCTCCGCTATTGCATGTTCATCTGAACTTGAACCCAGGCCTACTTGGAGAAGTGTTTGTGTGCCAATTTCCAGAAACTGCGAAGGGCTACAGCAATGATAACTCTCTCAGTGGTAAGGGAGAGCATTGTGTGGATTCTCAATTTGTTGTTTGAACGACAGCGTCAAAGCTGCACAGAGAGAATCAGGTCTCTGTGTCTCTATGTTGGCTATGCAGCTTCCCACACAGAGATGTCCCCATTGGAGCCAAGAACATTCCCCATAGAGTGAGGTTCACTAGAGCACTCCTAGAGAGCAAAGACTTATCCATGCGGTTTTCCCTTCCCCTGTGCGTGTGGGTCTCCGGGATCGGCCCCTGCTCCTTGGAAACAGCCTCTGAGAAAAGATCTCCAAGAACCTCTTATCCCCCAGGCTGGGAAGCGGAGTTCGCAGGAGGTGGGATAAGCAAGCTTCCTTCGGCAAGAAGAGACAGCCAACCGGCCTGTGTTTGGAAGCCTATATTTGCAAGGAATGGGTTAGTTTCTCCTGACCGAGACCGCCAGATGTGCTGAGAAGATAGAAATTCCAGAGGCAGGGTCGAGGTTCCTGACTGCCCTTTGCCAGCCTTGCAAAGACATTCCCAGATTCTAACGTTATTTTCCATGAAGGAGCAGGCATCGGAAATATGTCAGACTTGAGTGGCGCCTTACTGGCCTCAGCTCAGCTACTGCCTTTCCATTCAAACAAGGACAAGGGCCTACTTGGTGAAGGGTAAGGGTCTGCTTCTTTCCAAACTGCCAAGGACTACAGCAATGAGACCTCTGTCAAGGTGAGGGAAGCCTATGCGGATGGATTCTTAGCAGGTGCTTTGCCACAAAGCATCAGCACCCACAGAGAGAATCAGACTCCCTTTGCCACTATGTTGGGTGTGTAGCTTCATGCACAGTGGTGTCTCTGTAGAAGCCAAGAATGTTCCTGAGAGATGAGGTTCACTAGAGCTCTCCTACAGAGCATAGCCCTGTCCATGTGGTTTTGTCTTCCCCTGTGAGTTGGGCCCCCGAGGTCCGACCCAGCTCCAGGGAAACAGCCCCTGAGAAAAAATCTCCAGGAACAGCTTTGCGCCCAGGCTGGGAAATGCAGTTCACAGGAGGCAAGGCAAGCGAGCCTCCTGCAGGGAAAAAGAGGCCTTACTGCTCCTGGACGATCAGGCTGCAAGAGTGTGTGAGACCTCACTTGTGCCTTATTGGCCTCAGCTCCGCCATTGCCTGTTGTTCCGAGCTAGGCCCAGGCCTACTTGGAGAAGGGTTAGGGTGCGGATTTCTACAAACTGTCAAGGACGACAGCAATGAGAATTCTCTTAGCAGTAAGGGAGAGCATTGTATGGATTCGCAAGCTGTTGTTTGAATGACAGCTTCAAAGCTACACAGAGAGAATCAGGCTCTCTGTTCCCCTATTTTGGCTGTGCAGCTTCACACACAGAATTTGACTCTGTTGGAGCCAGAAATATTCCTGAAAGACTTAGGCTCACCAAAGCTGTCCTCCAGAGCAAAGACATTGGATGTGGTTTTGCCTTCCCTTGTCAGTATGGGTCCCCTAGCTTGGCCCCAGCTCCGGGCATACAGCCTCTGAAAAAAATCTTCCAAGAAGCGATTTTCCTCCAGGCTGTTAAGCGGAATTCGCAGTTTGCAAGTTAAGGAAGCCTGCTTCGTGGAAGAGCAAGCAGCCAACTGGCCCTGTGTTAGGAAGCCTGTATTTGAAAGGAATGGGTTAGCTTCTACAGCGGGAGAACCTCAGATATGCTCAGGGGGCTGAAATACTAGAGTCAGGGTCGAGGTTCTCCCTTGTCCTTTGCGCACCTTGCAAAGACATTCCTAGCTTCTAGCGTTAGTGTCCCTGTAGTAGCAGGCTGCAGGGGCGTGTGATAAATGACTGCCACGTTCCTGTCCTCAGCTCCGCTATTGACTTTCTATTCGAACTAGAACCCAGGCCTACTTTGAGAGGGGTTAGGGTCCAGTGTTTCCAAACTGCCAAGGGCTACAGCAATGCGAGCTCTGTCAGAGGTAAGAAAAGAGCAATTGGTTGGATTCTTCAGCTGCTGCATGGCTGCACAGCTTCCGCGCCGCATGGAGAGCATGAGGCTCCTTGTGGCCCTATTTTGGGTACGCAGCAACATGCACACAGAGTGTCTGTGTTCACTTATGTACAGGCTTATGTACACTAGAGCTCTCCTACAGAGCGAAGACCACTCAGTGGGCTCCAAGAGATACCTGTCGCGACTCGAGAAGAGAGTGGAGTCCTTTGCTTCCCCTCGAGATGAGGCCTGACTCCCCGGGTGAGTATGGAATGCAACCGCAAATCCCTGTCGCCTATGGAGAGGAACATTAAGTCCTGGATAGAAGCCTAGATGAGGTCTAGTTTGCACTTCAGTGAATGGAGCCCAATCCCCAGCTCTCCCTGGCAACTCAAAGGGAAGATTAGACTTCCTGGGCCAACACAAGAGGAAGCCTGAATTCCCCGTCGTAACTCGAGAATCCCACTGCAACTCGAGAAAAACCACGTGCTTCCCTCGTCATCGCAAGATGAGGCCCTTTGTCCGCTACAGCATCTCAAGAGAAGTCCCACGTTCCATCCTGAAATGCGAAACGGTACTTGGCACCCTTGATGCGACCCCAAAAGTTCCGCGACATACCAGACTCACTCAAGGGGAACACCGAGGTTCCCGGCACCACTTCATCTGAGCCCCTTCTCCTCTCCTGATTGCGACAGGAGGGTCGACTCCCCTTATCTGTCTGCAAGGGGTTCCCGACCTTCCAGGCGCACCTCAGGATGAGGCCGGTCTCATGAGGAAGTTCGAGACGTAGCCTCGTGGGTGGTGCCGCATGCCGAAAGACCCCAATTTCACAGTCCACTCTTGAAAAGAACCCGATGCCAGTACACCTCTTTGAAGGAAAACCTGTGGATGAAGGCACAAGACGAAGGGGCACTGACACCCGCGTGCATCGTCCAGAAAAACCCGCAGGTCCCACAGACATTTCGACAAGTGGACTGTCACCCTGTAAACAACTCGAAAGGCAAACGAAGGTCCACTTCCTCAACAGAAGACTAGGTGTGACTCTCTTGTGCCTACTCTGCAGGGACCATGGGATCCGAGTCAGAAACGGAGAGGAAGCCTGAGGTTCCTGCGTCCACTCGAGATGAGGCCCTCTTCCATTGCACCACACCCAGTGGAGTCCGGAGAGGCCCCTACCAACTCCACAGTATCCCTGAGTTCTCACAGGCACAATGAGAAGCTCCCTGAGGTCACAGGCACAAGTTGAGGGAACCCTGGGTTTTCTGCCGCGACTCGAGAAAGACCGCGAGAGTGCTTCAAAATGTCTTGAGTCGCGATTCCCCTACCATGACTCGAGAGCCATGACACGATCCCCCTTGCCACGCGCATGGAGACCTGACCTCCCTGGCGCCGCACGAGAGGCTCCCTGAGATCCTCGTCGTGCTCGGGAGTAAACCCCCACGGGCTCCGCAGCTGGAGGCATCCCAAGAGACGCACCCATTCTCGCGAGCTGAGGGCCTTCTTTTCCTGCATGGCCTGGAGAGCAATCCCGGGTCCTCTCTCCAAACGGAAGAGGAGGCTGGACTCACTTGAGGTCGCTCAGGTGGCTCCAAGAGACCGCGTCGCGACTCGAGAGGAGAGCGGGGTCCTTGGCTTCCCCTCGAGACGAGGCCTGACACCCCGGGGGAGCCTGGAATGCAACCCCGAGATCCCTGCCTTCCCTGGAGAGGAATATTACGTCCCGGACACATGCCTAGGTGAGGTCTCTTCGGCCCTGCAGTGACTCGAGTGCAACCCCCAGCTTTCCCTCGCAACCCGAGGGGAAGATTCGGCTTCCCAGGGTCAACCCAAGGGGAAGGCTGAGATCCCCGTCGTAACTCGAGAATGCCGCCGCAACTCGAGAAAAACCACGTGGTTCCCACCTCTTGGCAAGATGAGGCCGTTTCCCGCCACGGCGTCTCAAGGGAAGTCCCCTGTTCCGCTCTGAAGGGCGAAACGGTCCCTGACAGCCTTCCTGCGACCCCCAAAAGTGCCCCAAAACGCCGGGTTCCCCCGAGGGGAAGACCGAGGGTCCCGGCACCGCTTCCTCTGAGCCCCTTCTCCCCTCCTGATCGCGACAGGAGAGGCGATTCCCCTGCGTGGTCTGGAAGGGGTTCCCGGCCTTCCCGGCGCACCTCAGGATGAGGCCGGTCTCACGAGGAAATTCGAGACGAGCCACGTGGGTGGGGCCACATGCCGAACGCCCCCGATTCCCCGGTCCGCTCTTGAGAAGGAACCGAGGCCCGGACCCCTCTTCGAAGGCAACCCTGTGGGTGAATCAACAACACGAAGGGGCACTGCCACCCCCGTGCATCGTCCGCAAAGACCCGCGGGTTCCACACACAGCTCGACGAGGGGCCTGAGACCCCCTGAGCAACTCGAGAGGCCAGCGGGTTTCCCTTCCTCAGACAAGACGAGGCCTGACTCTCCTGTCCCAACTCTGCAGGGACCCTGCGGTCGGAGTCCGAAACGGAGAGGAAGCCTGAGGTTCCTGCCTCCCCTCGAGGTGAGGCCCTCTTCCGTTGCGCCAGACCCAGCGGAGTCCCGAGGGTCCCCGCCACCTCCACAGGATCCCTCGTCTCTCAGAGGCACCCTGGGAAGTTCCCTAAGGTCCCCGGCAGAAGGCGAGGGACACGAGGGTTTCCCGCCGCCCCCCGAGAAAGACCTCGAGAGTCCTTCTTCAACGCGTCTCGAGGCCCTAGTCCCCTCCCGTGACTCGAGAGCCATGACGCGCTCCCCCTCGCCACGCGCATGGAGACCTGACTTCCCTGGCGCCGCACGAGAGGCTCCCTGAGATCCTCGTCGTGCCTCGGGAGAAAACCCCCACGGGCGCCGCAGCTCGAGGAAAGCCCTGAGACGCCCCCGTCCTCGCGAGCTGAGGGCCTTCTTTTCCTGCATGGCCTGGAGAGCAATCCCGGGTCCTCTCTCCAAACGGAAGAGGAGGCTGGACTCCCTTGAGGCCGCTCAGGGGGCTCCAAGAGACCCGCGTCGCGACTCGAGAGGAGAGCGGAGTCCTTGGCTTCCCCTCGAGACGAGGCCTGACACCCCGGGGGAGCCTGGAATGCAACCCCGAGATCCCTGCCTTCCCTGGAGAGGAATATTAGGTCCCGGACACACGCCTAGGTGAGGTCTCTTCGGCCCTGCAGTGACCCGAGCGCAACCCCCAGCTTTCCCTCGCAACTCGAGGGGAAGATTGGGCTTCACAGGGCCAACCCAAGAGGAAGCCTGAGATTCCCGTCGTAACTCGAGAATCCCGCCGCAACTCGAGAAAAACCACGTGGTTCCCACCGCTTGGCAAGATGAGGCCCTTGCCCGCGACGGTGTCTCAAGGGAAGTCCCCTGTTCCGCCCTGAAGGGCGAAACGGTCCCTGACAGCCTTCCTCTGACCCCCATAAGTTCCCCGCCACGCCGGGTTCCCTCGAGGGCAACACCGAGGGTCCCGGCACCGCTTCATCTGAGCCCCTTCTCCCCTCCTGATCGCGACAGGAGAGTCGATTCCCCTGCGTGGTCTTGAAGGGGTTCCCGGCCTTCCCGGCGCACCTCAGCATGAGGCCGGTCTCACGAGGAAATTCGAGACGAGCCACGTGGGTGGGGAAACATGCCGAACGCCCCCGATTCCCCGGTCCGCTCTTGAGAAGGACCCGAGGCCCGGACCCCTCTTCGAAGGCAACCCTGTGGGTGAAGGCACAACACGAAGGGGCACTGCCACCCCCGTGCATCGTCCGCAAAGACCCGCGAGTTCCACACACAGCTCGACGAGGGGCCTGAGATCCCCTGAGCAACTCGAGAGGCCAGCGGGGTTCCCTTCCTCAGACAAGACGAGGCCTGACTCTCCTGTCCCAACTCTGCAGGGACCCTGCGGTCGGAGTCCGAAACAGAGAGAAAACCTGAGGGTCCTGTCTCCCCTCGAGGTTAGGCCCTCTTCCATTGCACCAAACCCAGATGAGTCGCTAGAGGCCCCTCCCAACTCCACAGTATCCCTGAATTCTCAGAGGCACCTTGAGAATCTACCTGAGGTCACCGGCTCAAGTCCAGGGAACCCAGGGTTTCCTGCTGCGACCCGAGAAAGACCTTGAGAGTCCTTCGGCGCGTCTTGAGGCCCGATTCCCCTACCATGACTCGAGAGCAAAGACCCACTCCCCATCGCCATGCGCATGGAGACCTGACTTCCCTGACTCCTGAAGAGAGTCTCCCTGAGCTCCCCATCATACCTCTTCGGAAACCCCATTCAGGCACCGCAGCTCGAGAAAACCCACGATACGCCCCCGTCATCACGAGATGAGGGACTTGTTTCCTGCCTGGCATGGAGAGCAAAACCGAGTCCTCTCTCCAGACTCCACAGGAGGCTTGACTCTCTTTAGGCCTCTCAGTTGGCTCCAAGAGATACCTGTCAGGACCTGAAGGGAGAGCAGAGTCCTTTGCTTCCCCTCGAGACGAGGCCTGACTCCCCGTGTGAGTCTGGAATGCAACCCCGAGTTCCTGTCACACCTGGAGAGGAAAACTCGGTCCTGGACACAAGCCTAGATGAGGTCTATTTTGCACTGCAGTTACTAGAGGGCAGTCGCCAGCTCTCCCTCGCAAATCGAATGGAAGATTGGACTTCCCTGGGCCAATAAAATTGGAAGCCTGAATTCGACATCGTTACTCGAGAATCCCGCCGAAACTCGAGAAAATCCACGTGGTTCCCCCATCAGCGCTAGATGAGGCCCTTGCCCGCTACAGCGACTCAAGAGAAGTCCCACTTTCTGTCTTGAAGTGCGAAACGGTACTTGGCACCCTTGATGCAATCTCAAAATTCCCCGACATACCGGACTCACTCGAAAGGAACACCGAGGTTCCCGGAACCACTTCATTTGAGCTCCTTCTCCCCTCGTGATCGCGACAGGAGTGTCGATTCCCCTGCTATGTCTGGAAGGGGTTCCCGACCTTTCCAGCACGCCTAAGGATGAGGCAGGTCTCACGAGGAAATTCGAGACGTAGCCTCGTGGGTGGTGCCACAAGCCGAAAGACCCCGATTTCCCGGTCTACTCTTGATAAGAACGCGATGCCCTGACACCTTTACGAAGGAAAGCCTGTGGATGAAAGCACAACACGAAGGGGCACTGACACCCCCGTGCATCGTCCAGAAAAACCAGCAGGTTACAAACACAGTTCAACAAGTGGTCTGTCACCCCGTGAACAACTCGACAGGCAAGTGGAGTTCCATTCCTCCACACAAGACGAGACCTGATTTTCTGTACCAACTCTGCAGGGAAACTGCGATCCGAGTCAGTACCGGCGACAGGAAACCCAGGAGAGGAAACATGAGGTTCCTGCCTCCACTCGAGATGAGGCTCTCATCCATTGCACCAAACCCAGTGGAGTCCAGAGAGGCCCCTCCCAACTCCACAGTACCCCTGACTTCTCAGAGGCACCCGGAGAAGCTCCATGAGGTCACCGGCACATGTCGAGGGAACCCAGGGTTTCCTGCCACAATGGGAAAAAGACCTCGAGAGTCCTACTTCAACGTGTCTTGAAGCCCGAATCTGCTTCCATGGCTCTATAGAAATGACACGCACCCCCTCGCCACGCACATGGAGACCTGACTTCCCTGGCGCCATAAGAGAGGCTCCCTGAGCTCCCTGTCGTACCTCGTGAGAAACCCCACACTGACGCCGCAGCTTGAGAAAACTCACCATACGCCCCTGTCATCGCGAGATGAGGGCCTTCTTTTCCTGCATGGCCTGGAGAGGAATCCCGAATCCTCTTTCCAAACTCCACAGGAGGCTTGACTCCCTTTAGGCCACTTAGTGGGCTCCAAGAGATACCCGTCGCGACTCGAGAGGAGAATTGAGTCCTTTGCTTCCCCTCGAGACAAGGCCTGACTCACCAGGTGGGTCTGGAATGCAACCCCGAGATCCCTGTCTCCCCTGGAGAGGAACATTAGGTCCTGGAAACAAGCCTAGATGAGGTCTCTTTTGCCCTTCTGTAACTCGAGAGCAATCCCCCGCTCTCCCTGACAACTCGAATGGAAGATTGGACTTCCCTGGGCCAACACAAGAGGAAGCCTGAATTCCCCTTCGTAACTCAAGAATCCCGCCGCAACTCGAGAAAAAGCACTTGGTTACCTCGTCATCACAAGATGAGGCCCTTGCCCGCTACAGCTTCTCAAGAAAAGTCCCACGTTCCGTCTTGAAGTGCAAAACGATACTTGACACCCTTGATGTGACCCCAAAAGTTCCCCGAAATATCGGTCTCACTCGAGGTGAACACCGAGGTTCCCGGCACCAGTTTATCTGAGCCCCTTCTCCCCTCCTGTTCGTGATAGGAGGGTCACTTCCCCTGCTTTGTTTGTAAGGGGTTCCCGACCTTCACGGGGCACTTCAGGATGAGGCCAGTCTCACGAGGAAATTCGAGACGTAGCTCGCGGGTGGTACCACATGCCAAAAGACTATGATTTCCCGGTACGCTCTTGATAAGAACCCGATGCCTGGACACCTCTTCGAAGGCAACCCTGTGGATGAAGGCACAACACAAAGGGGCACTGACACCCTCGTGCATCGTCCGGAAAAACCCGCAGGTTCCACATACAGCTCAACAAGTGGCTTGTCACCCCTGAAGAACTCGAGAGGCAAGTGGGGTTTCATTCCTCTACACAAGACGATGCCTGACTCTCCTGTCCCAACTCTGCAGGGACTTTGCGATCCGAATCAGACCAGCGCCAGTGAAGTCACGAGAGGAACGCTGAGGTTCCTGCCTCCACTCGAGATTAGGACCTCTTCCATTGCACGAAACCCAGTGGAGTCCCGAGAGACGCGTCCCAGCTCCACAGTATCCCTGACTTCTCAGAGGCACCCTGAGAAGCTCCCTGAGGTCACCAGCACAATTCGAGTGAGCCCAGGGTTTACTGCCGCCACCATAGAAAGAACTCAAGAGTCCTTCTTCAACGCATTTTGAGGCCTGATTCCCCTACCATGACTCGAGGGCAATGACGCGCTCCCTCTGCTACACTCATGAAGCCCTGACTTCCCTGGCGCCACATGAGAGGCTCTCTGAGCTCCCCGTCACACCTCGTGAGAAACCAAACACTGGCGCCACAGATAGAGAAAACCCACGAGACGCCCCTATTTTCGCGAGATGACGGCCTTCTTTTCTAGCATGGCCTGGAGAGCAATCCCGAGTCCTCTCTCCAAACTCCACAGTAGGCTTGACTCCCTTTTGGTCACTCAGTGGACTCCAAGACATACCCGTCGCGACTCGAGAGGAGAGCGGGGTCTTTTCCTTCCCTTCGAGGCGAGGCCTGACTCCTCGGGTGTGTCTGATATGTGAACCGGAGATCCCTGTCGCCCCTGGAGAGAAACATTAGGTCCTGGACACAAGCCTAGATGAGGTCTCTTTTTTCCTGCAGTGACTCGAGAGCAATCCCCAACTCTCCCTCGCAACTCGAATGGAAGACTGGACTTCCCTGGGCCAACAGAAGAGGAAGCCTGAATTTCCCGTTGTAACTCAAGAATCCCGCCACAACTCGAGAAAAACCATGTCGTTCCCTCTTCATCGCAAGATGCGGCCATTGCCACTACAGCTTCTCAAAAGAAGTCTTACGTTCCATCTTGAAGTGCGATACGGTACTTGGCACCTTTGATGCGACCCCAAAAGTTCCCCAACACACTGGTCTCACTGGAGGGGAACACCGAGGTTCCCGGCATCACCTCATCTGTGCCCCTTCTCCCCTCCTGATCGAGACAGGAGGGTCGATTCCCCTGCTTTGTCTGCAAGGGCTTCCGACCTTCCCGGCGCACCTCAGGATGAGGCCGGTCTCACTAGGAAATTCGAGACGTAGCCTGGTGGGTGGTGCCACATGCGGAAAGACCCCGATTTCCCGGTCCGCTCTTAATAAGAACCCGATGCCAGCACACCTCTTCGAAAGCAAACCTGTGGATGAATGCACAACACGAAGAGGTACTGACATCCCCGTGCATAGTACGGAAAAACACGCAGATTCCAAACACAGATCGACAAGTGTCCTGTCATCCCTTGAAGAACTAGAGAGGCATGCGGAGTTCCGTTCCTCCACACAGGAGAAGGCCTGACTCTCCTTTCCCAACTCTGCAGGGACCGTGCGATCGGAGTCAGAAATGTAGATGAAACCTGACATTCCTGCATCAACTCGAAATGAGGCCCTCTTCCATTGCGCCATACCCAGTGGAGTCCCGAGAGGCCCCTAAAACTCCACAGTATCCCTGATTCTCAGAGGCACCCTCAGAAGCTCTCTGCGGTCACTGGCACAAGTCGAGTGAACCCAGGGTTTCCTGCTGCATTCTGAGAAAGACCTTGAGAGTCCTTCTTTACCGCGTCTTGAGGCCCGATACCCTACCATGACTGGAGAGCAATGACGCATTCCCCTCGCCACGCCCATTGAAACCTAACTTCCCTGGCGTCACACGAGAGGCTCCCTGCGCTCCCCGTCCTACCTCATGAAAACCCCACACTGGCACCGCCGCTCGAGAAAACTCATGAGACGCCCCCATCATCGTAAGATGAGGGCCTTCTTTTCCTACATGACCTAGAGAGCAATCCCGAGTCCACTCTCCAAACTCCACTGGAGGCCTGACTCCCTTTAGGCCACTCAGTAGCCTCCAAGAGATACACGTCGCTACTCTAGAGGAGAGCAGAGTCCGTTGCTTCCCCTCGAGCCGAGGCCTGACTACTTGGGTGAGTCTGGAATGGGATCCCGAGATCCGTGTTGCCCCTGTAGAGGAAAACTCGGTCCTGGACACAAGCCTAAATGAGGTCTTTTTTGTCCTGCATTGACTCAAGTGCAATCCCCAGCTCTCCCTCGCAACTCGAATGGATGATTGGACTTCCTTGGGCCAACACAAGAGGAAGCCTGTATTCCCCATTGTAATTCGAGAATCCCGCGGCAACTGGAGGAAAACAACGTGGCTCCTCCGTCATCGAAATATGAGGCCCCTGTCAGCTATAGCGTCTCCAGGGAAGTCCCAGGTTCCGTCTTGAAGTGTGAAACGGTACTTGGCACCCTTGATGCAACCAGAAAAGTTACCCGACTTTCACTCAAGGAGAGCACCGAGGTTCCCGGCACTACTTCATCTGAGCCCTTTCTCTCCTCCTGATCCCGAAAGTAGGGTCGATTCCCCTGCTTTGTTTGGAAAGGGTTCCCGGACATTCCTGCGCGCCTCAGGATGAGGCCGGTCTCACGAGAAAATTCGAGACATAGCCTAGTGGGTGGTGCAACATGCTGAAAGACCCCAATTTCCCGGTCCGCACTTGAGGAGAACACGATGCCCGGACACCTCTTCGAAGGCAACCCTGTGGATGAAGGCACAACAGGAAGGAGCACTGACGCCCCCGTGCATCTCCGAAAAACCCGCAGGTTCCACACACATCACGAAAAGTGGTGTTATCCTTGAACAACTTGAGATGTAAGCGGAGTTCCATTCCTCCGCAGAACACGAGACCTGACACTCCTGAGCAAACTCAACAGGGACCCTGCGATCTGAGTCAGATCCGGCCTCCAGGAAGTCAGGAGCAGAACCCTGAGGTTCCTGCCTCAACTCGAGATGAGGCCCACTTCCATTGCACCAAACCCAGAGGAGTCCCGAGAGGCCTCTCCCAAATCCACAGTATCCCTGACTTCTCAGAGGTACCCTGAGACGCTCCCTGAGGTCACCGGCACAAGTCAAGGGAACCCAGGGTTTCCTGCCGCAACCCTAGAAAGACATCGAGAGTCCTTTTTCAACCCGTCATGAGGCCCGATTCCCCTACCCTGACTTGAGAGCAATGACGCGCTCCCCCTTGCCCCGCCCATGGAGAACTGACTTCCCTGTTGCCACACGAGAGGCTACCTGAACTCCCCGTCGTACCTCGTGAGAAACCCCACACTGGCGCCACAGCTCGAGAAAACCCACGAGACGCCCCCGTCATCTCGAGATGTGGGCCTTCTTTTCCTGCATGGCCTGGAGAGCAATCCCGAGTCCTCTCTCCAAACTGAAGAGGAGGCTTGACTCCCTTTAGACCACTCAGTGGGCTCCAAGAGATACGCGTCGCAACTCGAGAGGATAGCCGAGTCCTTTGCTTCCCCTCGAGACGAGGCCTAACTCCCCGGGTGAGTCTGTAATGCAAACCCGAGATCCCTGTCGCCCTTGGAGAGGATCATTGGGTCCTGAACACAAGGCTAGATGAGGTCGCTTTTGCCCTGCAGTAACTCGAGAGCACTCCCCAGCTTTCCCTCGCAACCCGAATGGAAGATTGGACCTCCCTGGGCCAACACAAGAGGAAGCCTGAATTCCCAGGAGTAATTCGAGAATTCCGCCTCAACTTGAGAAAAACCACGTGGTTCCCCCGTCATTGCAAGATGAGGCCCTTGCCCGCTCCAGCGTCTCAAGAGTAGTCCCACGTTCTGTCTTCAAGTGCGAAATGATATTTGGCACCCTTAATGCTACCCCAAAAGTTCCCCGACATACGGGTCGCACTAGAGGGGAACACCGAGGTTCCTGGCACCACTTCATCTGAGCCCCTTCTCCCCTCCTGATCGCGAAAGGAGGGTCAATTCCCCTGCTTTGTCTGCAAGGGGTTCCCGACCTTCTCCACGCACCTCAGATGAGGCTGTCTCACGAGGAAATTCGAGACGTAGCCTCGATGGTGGTGCCACATGCCGAAAGACCGCGATTTCCCGATCCGCTCTTGATAAGAACGCGATGCCCAGACACCTATTCGAAGATAGTGTGGATGAAGGCACAACACGAAGGGGCACTGACACCCCCGTGCATCGTCCGGAAAAGACCGCAGGTTACTCATACAGCTCAACAAGTGCGTGTCACCCAGTGAACAACTCGAGAGGCAAGCGGAGGTCCATTCCTGCACACAAGACAAGGCCTGACTCACCTCTCCCAACTATGCAGGGGGCTGCGATCGGAATCAGAAATGGAGAGGAACCCTGAGGTTCCTGCCTCCCCTCGAGATGAGGCCCCCTTCCATTTCAACAAACCCAGTGGAGTCCCGAGAGGTCTTTCCCAACTCCACAGTATCCCTGACTTCTCAGAGGCACCCGGAGAATCTCCCTGAGGTCACCGGCACAAGTCGAGGGAACCCAGGTATTCTTGCCAAGACCCGAGAGAGATCTTGAGAGTCCTTCAATGCGTCTAGAGGCCTGATTCCCCTACCATGACTCGAGAGCAATGACGCGCTCCCCCTCGCCACACGCATCGAGACCTAACTTCCCTGGCGCCACACAAGAGGCTCCCTGAGCTCCCCGTCGTACCTCCTGAGAAACCAACACAGGCGCTGCAGCTCGGTAAAACCACCGAGACCCCCCCCCCCGTCATCGTGAGATGAGGGCCTTCTTTTCCTGCATGTCCTGGAGTGCAATCCCGAGTCCTCTCTCCAAACTCCAGAGGAGGCTTGACTCCCTTTTGTCCACTCAGTGGGCTCCAAGAAATACCCGTCGCGACTCGAGAAGAGAGAGAAGTCCTTTGTTTCCCCTCGAGAGGACGCCTGACTCCTGGGTGAGTCTAGAATGCAACCCCAAGATCCCAGTCATCCCTTGAGAGGAACATTAGGTCCTAGACACAAGCCTGGATGAGGTTTCTTTTGCCCTGCAGTGACTCGAGCGCAACCCCCAGCTCTCCCTCGCAACTCGAATGGAAGATTGGGCTTCCCTGGGCCAACACAAGAGGAAGCCAGAAATCCCCTTCGTAACTCGAGAATCCCGCCGCAACTCGAGAAAAACCACGTGTTTCCAACGTCATCCCAAGATGAGGCCCTTGCTGCTATGGCGTCTCAAGAAAAGAACCACGTTCCGTCTTGAAGTGCGAAACGGTACTTTGCACCCTTGATGCGACACCAAATGTTCCCGGACACGCCGGTCTCACTCGACAGGAACACCGAGGTTCCCGCACCACTTCATCTGAGCACCTTCTCCCCTCCTGTTTGAGACAGGAGGGTCTATTCCCCTGCTTTGTTTGGAAGGGGTTCCCCACATTCCCGGCGCACCTAAGGATGAGGCTGGTCTCACGAGTAAATTTGAGACATAGCGTCGGGGGTGGTGTCACAGGCCGAAATACCCCGATTTCCCGGCCCACTCTTGAGAAGAACCCGATGCCCGGACACCTATTCGAAGGCAACCCTGTGGACGAAGGCACAAAACGAAGGGTCACTGACACTCCCGTGCATCATTCGGTAAAAGCCGCAGGATCCACACACAGCTCGATAAGAGGCCTGTCATCCCATGAACAACTCGAGAGGCAAGCAGAGTTCCATTCCTGCACTCAAGACGAGGCCTGACTCTCCGGTCCCAACTCTGAAGGGACCCTGCGATCGGAGTCCGAAATGGAGAGGAACCCTGAGGTTCCTGACTCCACTCGAGATGAGGCCCTCTTCCATTACACCAAAAACAGTGGAGGCCCGAGAGGCCCCTCCCAAATCCACAGTATCGCGACTTCTCAGAGGCACCCTTAGAAGCTCCCTGAGGTCACTGGCACAAGTCGAGGGAACACAGGGTTTCCTGACGCAACCCGAGAAAGACCTCGAAAATCCTCCTTCAACGCATCTTGAATCCCGATTCCCCTACCATGACTCGAGAACAATGACGCGTTCCCCCTCGCCACTCGCATGGAGACATGACATCCCTGGCGCCACACGAGAGGCTCCCTGAGCTCAACGTCATACCTCGTGAGAAATCCCACGCTGGCTCCCCAGCTCCAGAAAACCCACGAGACGCCTCCGTCATCGCGAGATGTGGGCCTTCTTTTCCTGCATGGTCTGGAGAGCAATCTCGAGGCCTCTCTTCAAACTCCACAGGAGGCCTGACTCCCTTTAGGCCACTCTGTGGGCTAAAAGAGATACCCGTTGTACTCGAGAGGAGAGCGGAGTCCTTGGCTTCCCCTCGAGACGAGGCCTGACTCCCTGGGGGAGCCTGGAATGCAACCCCGAGATCCCTGCCTTCCCTGGAGAGGAATATTAGGTCCCGGACACACACCTAGGTGAGGTCACTTCGGCCCTGCAGTGACTCGAGCGCAACCCCCAGCTTCCCCTCCCAACCCGAGGGGAAGATTGGGCTTCCCAGGGCCAACCCAAGGGGAAGGCTGAGATCCCCATCGTAACTCGAGAATCCCGCCGCAACTCGAGAAAAACCACGTGGTTCCCACCTCTTGGCAAGATGAGGCCCTTGCCCGCCACGGCGTCCCAAGGGAAGTTCCCTGTTCCGCCCTGAAGGGCGAAACGGTCCCTGACAGGCTTTCTGCGACCCCCAAGAGTCCCCCGACACGCCAGGTTCCCCAGAGGGGAACACCGAGGGTCCCGGCACCACTTCCTCTGAGCCCCTTCTCCCCTCCTGATCGCGACAGGAGAGGCGATTCCCCTGCGTGGTCTGGAAGGGGTTCCCGGCCTTCCCGGCGCACCTCAGGATGAGGCCGGTCTCACGAGGAAATTCGAGACGAGCCACGTGGGTGGGGCCACATGCCGAACGCCCCCGATTCCCCGGTCCGCTCTTGAGAAGGACCCGAGGCCCGGACCCCTCTTCGAAGGCAACCCTGTGGGTGAAGGCACAACACGAAGGGGCACTGCCACCCCTGTGCAGCGTCCGCAAAGACCCGCGGGTTCCACACACAGCTCGACGAGGGGCCTGAGACCCCCTGAGCAACTCGAGAGGCCAGCGGGGTTCCCTTCCTCAGACAAGACGAGGCCTGACTCTCCTGTC
Source organism: Bubalus kerabau (assembly GCF_029407905.1). NCBI lineage: Eukaryota > Metazoa > Chordata > Mammalia > Artiodactyla > Bovidae > Bubalus > Bubalus kerabau. The sequence continues at coordinate 1,167,445 of NW_026577883.1, read as the reverse complement.
CCAACTCTGCAGGGACCCTGCGGTCGGAGTCTGAAACGGAGAGGAAGCCTGAGGTTCCTGCCTCCCCTCGAGGTGAGGCCCTCTTCTGTTGCGCCAGACCCAGCGGAGTCCCGAGGGGCCCCGCCACCTCCACAGGATCCCTCGCCTCTCAGAGGCACCCTGAGAAGTTCCCTAAGGTCCCCGGCAGAAGGCGAGGGACACGAGGGTTTCCCGCCGCCCCCCGAGAAAGACCTCGAGAGTCCTTCTTCAACGCGTCTCGAGGCCCTAGTCCCCTCCCTTGACTCGAGAGCCAGGACGCGCTCCCCCTCGCCACGCGCATGAAGACCTGACTTCCCTGGCGCCGCACGAGAGGCTCCCTGAGATCCTCGTCGTGCCTCGGAAGAAAACCCCCACGGGCGCCGCAGCTCGAGGAAACCCCTGAGACGCCCCCGTCCTCGCGAGCTGAGGGCCTTCTTTTCCTGCATGGCCTGGAGAGCAATCCCGGGTCCTCTCTCCAAACGGAAGACGAGGCTGGACTCCCTTGAGGCACTCAGGGGGCTCCAAGAGACCCGCGTCGCGACTCGAGAGGAGAGCGGAGTCCTTGGCTTCCCCTCGAGACGAGGCCTGACTCCCCGGGGGAGCCTGGAATGCAACCCCGAGATCCCTGCCTTCCCTGGAGAGGAATATTAGGTCCCGGACACACGCCTAGGTGAGGTCTCTTCGGCCCTGCGGTGACTCGAGCGCAACCCGCAGCTTTCCCTCGCAACCCGAGGGGAAGATTGGGCTTCCCAGGGCCAACCCAAGGGGAAGGCTGAGATCCCCGTCGTAACTCGAGAATGCCACCGCAACTCGAGAAAAACCACGTGGTTCCCACCTCTAGGCAAGAGGAGGCCCTTGCCCGCGACGGCGTCTCAAGGGAAGTCCCCTGTTCCGCCCTGAAGGGCGAAACGGTCCCTGACAGCCTTCCTGCGACACCCAAGAGTCCCCCGACACGCCGGGGTCCCCCGAGGGGAACACCGAGGGTCCCGGCACCGCTTCCTCTGAGCCCCTTCTCCCCTCCTGATCGCGACAGGAGAGGCGATTCCCCTGAGAAGTCTGCAACGGTTTCCTGGCTTTCCCGGCGAAGCTCAGTATGAGGCCGCTCTCACGAGGTTATTCGAGACGAGCCACGTGGGTGGTGCCACATGCCGAACGCCCCCGATTCCCAGGTCCGCTCTTGAGAAGGACCCGAGGCCAGGACCCCTCTTCGAAGGCAACCCTGTGGGTGAAGGCACAACACGAAGGGACACTGACATCCCCATGCATCGTCTGGAAAAACCCGCCGATTCCACTCACAGCTCCAAATGTGGACTGTCACCCCGTGAACAACTCGAGAGGCAAGTGAAGTTGCATTCCTTCACACATGACGAGGCCTTACTCTCCTGTCCCAACTCTTCAGGGACCCTGCAATTGGAGTCAGAAATGGAGAGGAACCCTGAGGTTCCTGCCTCAACTAGAGAAGAGGCCCTCTTCCATTGAACCAAACTCAGTGGTGTCCCGAGAGGCCCCTCCCAACACCACAGTATCCCTGAATTCTCAGAGGCTCCCTGAGAAGCTACCTGAGGTCACTGGCACAAGTCGAGGGAACCCAGAGTTTCCTGAAGTAACCCGAGAAAGACTTGGAGAGTCCTTTTTCAACGTCTCTTGATGCCCGATTCCCCTACCATGACTCCAGAGCAAGGACGCGCTCCCCTCGCCACAAGCAGGAAAACTGACTTCCCTAGTACCACACAAGAGGCTCCCTGAGTACCCCATCGTACCTCGTGAGAAAACCCACACTGGCGCCGCAGTTCGAGAAAAACCACAAGATGCCCCCGTCAAGGAGAGATGGGGGCCTTCTTTTCCTGCCTGACCTGGAGAGCAATTCCTGGTCCTCTCTCCAAAATTCACAGGAGGATTGACTCCCTTTAGGCCACTCAGTTGGGTCCAAGAAATACCCGGCGCGACTCGAGAGGAGAGCGGAGTCCTTTGCTTCCCTGGAGACGAGGCCTGACTCCCCGGGTGAGTTTGGAATGCAACCCCGAGATCCATGTCACCCCTAGAGTGGAACATTATGTCCTAGACACAAGCCTAGATGAGGTCTATTTTGCCCTACAGTGACTCGAGAGCAACCTCCATCTCTCCCTCACAATTTGAATGGAAGATTGGTCTTCCCACGGTCAACACAAGAGGAAGTCTGAATTTCCCATCGTAATTCGAGAATTCAGCCTCAAGTCTTAAAAACCATGTGGTTCCCCCTTCATCGCAATATGAGGCCCTTGCCAGCTAGAGTCTCAAGAGAAGTCCCACGTTTCATCTTAAAGTTCGAAATGCTACTTGGCACCCTTGATGCGACCCCAAAGTTCCCCAACATACCGGTCTCACTCCAGGGGAACACCGAAGTTCCCGGTGTCTCCAGGGAAGTCCCATGTTCCGCCCTGAAGGGCGAAACGGTACTTGACACCCTTGATGCGACCGCAAAAGTTCCCCGACACGCTGGGTTCCCTCGAGGGGAACACCGAGGGTCCCGGCACCACTTCATCTGAGCCCCTTCTCCCCTCCTGATCGCGACAGGAGAGTCGATTCCCCTGCTTTGTCTGGAAGGGGTTCCCGGCCTTCCTGGCGCACCTCAGGATGAGGCCGGTCTCAGGAGGAAATTCGAGACTAGCCACGTGTGAGGTGCCACGTGCCGAACGACTCCGATTTTCCGGTCCGCTCTTGATAAGAACCCGATGCCCGGACACGTCTTCGAAGGCAATCCTGTGGGTGAAGGCACAACACGAAGGGGCACTGACACCCCCGTGCATCATCCGGAAAAACCCGCAGGGTCTACACACAGCTCGACAAGGGGCCTGAGACTCCCGGAACAACTCGAGAGGCAACCAGAATTCCATTCCTCAGACAAGACGAGGCATGACTCTCCTGTCCCAACCCTGCAGGGACCGTGCAGTCGGAGTCCGAAACCGAGAGGAAGCCTGAGGTTCCTGCCTCCCCTCGAGATGAGGCCCTCTTCCATTGCGCCGAACCCAGCAGAGTCCCGAGAGGCCCTGCCAACTACACAGCATCCCTCACCTCTCAGAGGCACCGTGGGAAGTTCACTAAGGTCCCCTGCAGAAGTCGAGGGAAACGAGGGTTTCCCGCCGCAACCCGAGAAAGACCTCGAGAGTCCTTCTTCAACGCCTCTTGAGGACATAGCCGTTTCCCATGACTCGAGAGTGATGACCAGCTCCCCCTCGCCATGCGCATGGAGACCTGACTTCCCTGGCGCCGCACGAGAGGCTCCCTGAGATCCTCGTCGTGCCTCGGGAGAAAACCCCCACGGGCGCCGCAGCTCGAGGAAACCCCTGAGACGCCCCCGTCCTCGCGAGCTGAGGGCCTTCTTTTCCTGCATGGCCTGGAGAGCAATCCTGGGTCCTCTCTCCAAACGGAAGAGGAGGCTGGACTCCCTTGAGGCCGCTCAGGGGGCTCCAAGAGACCCACGTCGCGACTCGAGAGGAGAGCGGAGTCCTTGGCTTCCCCTCGAGACGAGGCCTGACTCCCCGGGGGAGCCTGGAATGCAACCCCGAGATCCCTGCCTTCCCTGGAGAGGAATATTAGGTCCCGGACACACGCCTAGGTGAGGTCTCTTCGGCCCTGCAGTGACTCGAGCGCAACCCCCAGCTTTCCCTCGCAACCTGAGGGGAAGATTGGGCTTCCCAGGGCCAACCCAAGGGGAAGGCTGAGATCCCCGTCGTAACTCGAGAATCCCGCCGCAACTCGAGAAAAACCTCGTGGTTCCATCGTCTTCGCAGCATGAGGCCCTTGCCCGCCACAGCGTCTCAAAAGAAGTCCCACGTTCCTACTGAAGTGCAAAACGGTACTTGGCAGCCATGATGACACCCCCAAAGTTCCCCAACTTACAGGCCTCACTCGAGGGTAACACCCATGTTCCCCGCACCACCTCATTTGAGCCCCTTCTCCCCTCCTGATTGCAACAGGAGTGTCTTTTCTCATGCTTTGTGTGGAAGGGGTTACCGATCTTCCCAGCGCACATCAGGATGAGGCCTGTCTCACGAGGAAATTGGAGATGTAGCCTCGTGGGTGGTGCCACATGCGGAAAGACCCCATTTCCCGGTCAGCTATTAATAAGAACCCGATGCCCGTACACGTCTTGGAATGCATCCCGTAGGATGAAGGCACAACAAGGAGGGACCCTGAACACCCGTGCATCTTTTGGAAAATTCTGCAGGTTCCACATACAGCTCGACAAGTGACCTGTTACCTCGTGAACAGCTCGAGAGGCAAGCTAAGTTTCATTTCTCCACAGAATACAAGGCCTGACTCTCCTGTCCCAACTCTGCAGGAATCCTGAGATCAGAGTCTGAAATGGAGAGGAACCTTGAGGTTCCTTCCTCAACACGAGATGAGGCCCTCTTGTATTATACCACACCCAGTGGAGTCCCTAGAGGCCCCTCCTAACTCCACAGTATCAGTGTCTTCTCAGAGGCACCCTGAGCAACTCCCTGAGGTCACCGGCACAAGTCGAGGGAACACAGGGTATCCTGCCGCAACCCGAGAAAGACCTCAAGAGTCCGTCTTCAAAGCGTCTTGAGGACGGATTCCCCTACCATGACTCGAGAGCAATGACACGCTCCCCCTCGCCATGCGCATGGACACCTGACTTCCCTGGCGCCACATGAGAGGCTCCCTGAGCTCCCCGTCATACCTCGTGAGAAACCCCACACTGGCGCCGCAGCTCGGGAAAACCCACCGTCATCGCGAGATTGGGGACTTCTTTTCCTGCCTGACCTGGAGAGCAATCCCTGGTCTTTTCTCCAAACTTCACAGGAGGCTTTACTCCCTTTAGGCCACTCAATGGGCTCCAAGAGATACCTGTCGCGACTTGAGAGGAGAGCAGAGTACTTTGTTTCCCCTCGAGACGAGGCCTTACCTCGGGTGAGTCTGGAATGCAACCCCGAGATCCCTGTTGCCCCTGGAGAGGAACACTATGTCCTGGACAAAAGCCTAGATGAGGTCTATTTTGCCCTACAGTGACTCGAGAGCAACACCCATCTCTCCCTCGCAATTCGAATGGAAGATTGGTCTTCATTGGGCCAACACAAGAGGAAGTCTGAATTTCCCGTTGTAAGTCGAGAATCCCACCGCAACTCTTAAAAACCACGTGGTTCCCCATTCATCGCAATAAGAGGCCTTTGCCCGCTACAGAGTCTCAAGAGAAGTCCCATGTTTCGTCATAAAGTTCGAAATGCTACTTGGCACCCTTGATGCGACGCCAAAAGTTCCCCAATATACCGGTCTCACTCCAAGGGAACACCGAAGTTCCTGGCACCACTTCATTTGAGCCCCTTCTCCGCTCCTGATCACGGCAGGAAGGTCGATCCCCCTGCTTTGTCTAGAAGGGGTTCCCGACCTTCATGGCGCACCTCAGGATGAGGCCAGTCTCACGAAGAAATTCGAGACGTAGCCTCGTGTTGGTGCCACGTGCCAAAAGACCCCGATTTCTCGGTCTTGCTCTTGATAATAACCCGATGCCTGGACACCTCTTCTAAGGCAACCCTGTGGATGAAGGCACTACACGAGGGGGCACTGGCAACCCTGTTCATCGTCTGGAAAACCCCGCAGGATCCACATACAGCTCCACAACTGGCCTGTCACCCCTTAAACAATGAGAGAGGAAAGCGGAGTTCCCTTCCTCAGACAAGACGAGGCCTGAGTATCCAATCCCAACTCTGCAGGCACGCTTCGATCTGAGTCAGAAATGGAGAGGAAACCTGAGGTTCCTGCCTCAACCCGAGATGAGACCCTCTTCCATTAAAACAAACCCAGTGGAGTCCCGAGAGGCCCCTCCCATCTCCACAGTATCCCTGACTTCTCATAGGCATTCTGAGAAGCTCCTTGAGGCCACCGGCAAAAGTCGAGGGAAATAAGGGTTTCCTGCCACAACCGAAGAAAGACCTCGAGAGTCCTTCTTCAATGTGTCTTGGGGTCAGATTCCCCTACCATAGCTCGAGAGCAATAATGCGCTCCCCCTCGCCACGCACATGGAGACCTGACTTCCCTGGCGCCACACGAGAGGCTCCCTGAGCTCCCCGTCGTACCTCGTGTGAAACCCCACACTGGCGCCGCAGCTCGAGAAAACCCACAAGATCCCTCCGTCATCGCGAGATGAGGGCCATCTTTTCCTGCATGGCCTGGAGAGCAGTCCCAAGTCCTCTCTCCAAACTTCACAGGAGGCTTGACTCCCTTTAGGCCACAAAGTGGGCTCCAAGAGGTGCCCATCGCGACTCGAAAGGAGAGCGGAGTCCTTTGCTTCCCTTTGACATGAGGCCTGACTCCCTGGGTGAGTCTGGAATGCAAACCTGAGATCCCTGTGGCCCTTGGAGAGGAACATTAGGTCCTGGACACAAGCCTAGATGAGGTCTCCTTTGCCCTGCAGTGACTCGAGCGCAACCCCCAGCTCTCCCTCGCAACTCGAATGGATGATTGGACTTCCCTGGCCCAACACAAGAGGAAGCCTGAAATCCCCGTCGTAACTCGAGAATCCCGCCGCAACTCGAGAAAAACCACGTGGCTCCCCCGTCATCGCAAGATGAGCCCCTTGGCCGCTACAGCGTATCAAGAGAAGTCCCACGTTCCATCCTGAAGTACAAAACGGTACTTGGCACCCTTGATGCGACCCCCAAAGTTCCCTGACATACCGGTCTCACTCGAGGGAAACACCAAAGTTCACGGCACCACTTCCTGTGAGCCCCTTCACCCCTCCTGATCGCGACAGAAGGGTCGATTCCCATGTTTTGTCTGCAAGGGGTTCCCGACGTTCCCCGCGAACCTCCGGATGAGGCCGGTCTCATGAGGAAATTCGAAAAGTAGCCTCATGGTTGGTGCCATATGCTGAAAGATCCCGAATTCCCGGTCCACTCTAGATAAGAACCTGACGCCCGGACATCTCTTCGAAGGCAACCCTGTGGATGAAGGCACAACACGAAGGGACACTGACATCCCCATGCATCGTCTGGAAAAACCCGCCGATTCCACTCACAGCTCCAAATGTGGACTGTCACCCCGTGAACAACTCGAGAGGCAAGTGAAGTTGCATTCCTTCACACATGACGAGGCCTTACTCTCCTGTCCCAACTCTTCAGGGACCCTGCAATTGGAGTCAGAAATGGAGAGGAACCCTGAGGTTCCTGCCTCAACTAGAGAAGAGGCCCTCTTCCATTGAACCAAACTCAGTGGTGTCCCGAGAGGCCCCTCCCAACACCACAGTATCCCTGAATTCTCAGAGGCTCCCTGAGAAGCTACCTGAGGTCACTGGCACAAGTCGAGGGAACCCAGAGTTTCCTGAAGTAACCCGAGAAAGACTTGGAGAGTCCTTTTTCAACGTCTCTTGATGCCCGATTCCCCTACCATGACTCCAGAGCAAGGACGCGCTCCCCTCGCCACAAGCAGGAAAACTGACTTCCCTAGTACCACACAAGAGGCTCCCTGAGTACCCCATCGTACCTCGTGAGAAAACCCACACTGGCGCCGCAGTTCGAGAAAAACCACAAGATGCCCCCGTCAAGGAGAGATGGGGGCCTTCTTTTCCTGCCTGACCTGGAGAGCAATTCCTGGTCCTCTCTCCAAACTTCACAGGAGTATTGACTCCCTTTAGGCCACTCAGTTGGGTCCAAGAAATACCCGGTTCGACTCGAGAGGAGAGCGGAGTCCTTTGCTTCCCTGGAGACGAGGCCTGACTCCCCGGGTGACTTTGGAATGCAACCCCGAGATCCATGTCACCCCTGGAGTGGAACATTATGTCCTAGACACAAGCCTAGATGAGGTCTATTTTGCCCTACAGTGACTCGAGAGCAACCTCCATCTCTCCCTCACAATTTGAATGGAAGATTGGTCTTCCCACGGTCAACACAAGAGGAAGTCTGAATTTCCCATCGTAATTCGAGAATTCAGCCTCAAGTCTTAAAAACCATGTGGTTCCCCCTTCATCGCAATATGAGGCCCTTGCCAGCTAGATTCTCAAGAGAAGTCCCACGTTCCATCTTAAAGTTCGAAATGCTACTTGGCACCCTTGATGCGACCCCAAAGTTCCCCAACATACCGGTCTCACTGCAGGGGAACACCGAAGTTCCCGGTGTCTCCAGGGAAGTCCCATGTTCCGCCCTGAAGGGCGAAACGGTACTTGACACCCTTGATGCGACCGCAAAAGTTCCCCGACACGCTGGGTTCCCTCGAGGGGAACACCGAGGGTCCCGGCACCACTTCATCTGAGCCCCTTCTCCCCTCCTGATCGCGACAGGAGAGTCGATTCCCCTGCTTTGTCTGGAAGGGGTTCCCGGCCTTCCTGGCGCACCTCAGGATGAGGCCGGTCTCAGGAGGAAATTCGAGACTAGCCACGTGTGAGGTGCCACGTGCCGAACGACTCCGATTTTCCGGTCCGCTCTTGATAAGAACCCGATGCCCGGACACGTCTTCGAAGGCAATCCTGTGGGTGAAGGCACAACACGAAGGGGCACTGACACCCCCGTGCATCATCCGGAAAAACCCGCAGGGTCTACACACAGCTCGACAAGGGGCCTGAGACTCCTGGAACAACTCGAGAGGCAACCAGAATTCCATTCCTCAGACAAGAAGAGGCATGACTCTCCTGTCCCAACCCTGCAGGGACCGTGCAGTCGGAGTCCGAAACCGAGAGGAAGCCTGAGGTTCCTGCCTCCCCTCGAGATGAGGCCCTCTTCCATTGCGCCGAACCCAGCAGAGTCCCGAGAGGCCCTGCCAACTACACAGCATCCCTCACCTCTCAGAGGCACCGTGGGAAGTTCACTAAGGTCCCCTGCAGAAGTCGAGGGAAACGAGGGTTTCCCGCCGCAACCCGAGAAAGACCTCGAGAGTCCTTCTTCAACGCCTCTTGAGGACCTAGCCGTTTCCCATGACTCGAGAGTGATGACCAGCTCCCCCTCGCCATGCGCATGGGGACCTGACTTCCCTGGCGCCGCACGAGAGGCTCCCTGAGGTCCTCGTCGTACCTCGTGAGGAAACCCACACTGGCGCGGCAGCTCGAGGAAACACATGAGACACCCCGGTCATCGCGAGATGAGGGCCTTATTTTCCTGCATGGCATGGAGACCAATCACGAGTCCTCTCTCCAAACTGAAGAGGAGGCTCGACACCCTTGAGTCCACTCAGTGGGCTCCAAGAGAACCGTGTCGTGACTTGAGAGGAAAGCGGAGTCCTTTGCTTCCCCTCCAGGCGAGTCCTGACCCCCCGGGGGAGTCTGGAATGGAAACCCGTGATCCCTGTCTTCCCTTGAGAGGAATATTAGGTCCTGGACACACGCCTCGATGAGGTCTCTTTGGCCCTGTAGTGACTCGAGCAGAACCCCCAGCTTTCCATCGCAACTCGAATTGAAGATTGGGCTTCCCAGGGCCAACCCAAGAGGAAGCCTGAAATTCCTGTCGTTTTCGAGAATCCCGATGCAACTCGAGAAAAACGACGTGGTTCCAACGTCTTCACAGGATGAGGCCCTTGCCCGCTATAGCGTCTCCAGGGAAGTCCCATGTTCCGTCCTGAAGTGGGAAACGGTACTTGGCTCCCTTGATGCGACCCCTAAAGTTCCCTGAAACGCCGGGTTCCCTCGAGTGGAACACCGAGGGTCCCGGCACCACTTCATCTGAGCCCCATCTCCCCTCCTGATCGCGACAGGAGAATCGATTCCCCTACTTTGTGTGGAAGGTGTTCCCGGCCTTCCCGGCGCACCTCAGGATGATGCTGGTCTCACGAGGAAATTCGAGATGAGCCACGTGGGTGGTGCCACATGCCGAATGACCCCGATTTCCCGGTCCGCTCTTGAAATGAACCCGATGCCCGGACACCTCTTTGAAGGAAACCCTGTGGGGGAAGGCACAAAACGAAGGGGCACTGACACCCCCATGCATCTTCTGGAAACACCCGCAGGTTCCACACACAGCTTGTCAAGGGCCCTGAGACCCCCTGAACGACTCGAGAGGCAAGCAGAGTTCCGTTACTCAGACAAGACGAGGCCTGACTCTCCTGTCCCAACTCTGCAGGGACCCTGCGGTCGGAGTCAGAAATGGAGAGGAAGCCTGAGGTTCCTGCCTCCAATCGAGATGAGGCCCTCTTTCATTTCGTCAAACCTAGTGGAGTCCCGAGAGGCCCCTCTAACTCCTCAGTATCCCTCACCTCTCAGAGGCACCTGGGAAGTTCCCTAAGGTCCCCTTAGAGGTCGATGGAAACGAGTGTTTCCCGCCCCAACCCAAGAAAGACCTTGAGAGTCCTTCTTAAATGCCTCTTGAGGCCCTAGTCCCTCCCATGACTCGAGAGCAATGACGCGATCTGCCTGGCCACACGCATGGAGTCAGGCTTCTCTGGCGCCGCACGAGAGGCTCCCTGAACTCCCCATCATATCTCGTGAGAAACCCCACACTGGTGCCGCAGCTCGAGAAAACCCATGAGACGCCCCCGTCATCACGAGAGGAGGGCCATCTTTAACTGCATGGTATGCAGATCAAGCGTGAACCTTCTGTCCAAGCTACACAGGACGCTTGACTCCCTTTAGGCCACACATTGGGCTCCAAGAGTTACGCGTCCCGACTCGAGAGGATAGTGGAGTCCTTTGCTTCCACTCGAGACGAGGCGTGACCCACCGGGTGAGACTGGAATGCGACCCCGATATCCCTGTCGCCCCTGGAGAGGAACATTACGTCCTGGACCCAAGCCTAGATGAGGACTCTTTGCCCTGAAGTGACTCGAGAGCAACCCCCAGCTCTCTCTGGCAAGTTGAATGGAAGATTGGACTTCCTGGGCCAACACAAGAGGAAGCCTGAATTCCCCATTGTAACTCGAGAATCCCGCCTCAACTCGAGAAAAACCACGTGTTTCCCTCGTCATCGCAATATGAGGCCCTTGCCCGCTACAGCATCTCCAGAGAATTCCCACGTTCCGTCTTGAAGTGCGAAACTGTACTTGGCACCCTTGATGCGACCTCAGAAGTGCCGTGACATACCGGTCTCACTCGAGGGGACCACCGAGGTTCCCGGCACCACTTCATCTGAGCCCCTTCTCCCCTTCTGATTGCGGCCGGTGGGTCGATTCCCCTGCTTTGTCTGCAAGGGGTTCCCGAGCTTCCTGGCGCACCTCAGGATGAGGCCGGTCTCCCGAGGAAATTCGAGACGTAGCCTCGTGGGTGGTACCACATGCTGAAAGACCCCAATTTTCCGGTACTCTCTTGAAAAGAACCCGATGCCCGGAAACCTCTTTGAAGGCAACCCTGTGGATGAAGGCACAACACGAAGGGGCACTGACACCCCCGTGCATCATCTGGAAAAACCCGCAGGTTCCACACTCAGCTCAACAAGTGGCCTGTCACTCCGTGAACAACTCGAAAGGCAAGGGGAAATCCATTCCTCCACAGAAGACGAGGCGTGACTCTCTTGTCCATACTCTGCAGGTACCCTGCGACCCGAGTCAGATATGGAGAGGACCCCTGAGGTTCCTGCCTCCATTCGAGATGAGGCCCTCTTCGATTGCACCAAACCCAGTTGAGTAACGAAAGGCCCCTCCCAAATCCACAGTGTGCCTGACTTCTCAGAGGCACCCTTAGAAGTTGTGTGAGGTCACCGACACAAATCAAGGGAACCCAGGGTTCCCTGCCCCAACCTGAGAAAGACCTCAAGAGTCCTTCTTCAATGCGTCATGAGGCCCGATTCGCCTACTATGACTCGAGAGCAATCACGCACTCCCCTTCACCACACGCACGGAGACCTGACGTCCCTAGCACCACACGAGAGGCTCTCTGAGCTCCCCGTTGTACCTCGTGAGAAATCTGATACTGGCGCCACAGCTGGAGAAAACCCACGAGATGCCCCCGTCATCGCGAGATGAGGGCCTTTTTTCCTGCATGGCCAGGAAAACAATCCCGAGTCATCTCCAAACTCCATAGGAGGCTTCACTCCCTTTACGCCACGCAGTGGGCTCCAAGAGATACCTGTCGCGACTCGACAGGAGAGCGGAGTCCTTTTTTTCCCCTCAAGACGAGGCCTGACTCTCCGGGTGAGTCGAGAATGCAACCCTGAGATCCCTGTTGGCCCAGTAGTGGAACACTAGGTCCTGGACACAAGCGTAGATGAGGTCTATTTTGCCCTGCAGTGACTGGAGAGCAATCCCCAGTTCTAACTTGCAACTCGAATGGAATACTGGATTTTCCTGGCGCCATACAAGAGGCTCCCTGAGATCCCCGTGGTACTTCATGAGACACCCCACACTGGTGCCGCAGCTCGAGAAAACCCACGAGACGCCACCGTCATCTCGAGATGAGGGCCTTCTTTTCCTGCGTGGCCTGGAGTCCAATCCCGAGTCCTCTCTCCAAACTCCACAGGAGGCTTGACTCCCTTTAGTACACACAGTGGGCTCCAAGAGATACCCATCGCGATTCGAGACGAGAGCGGGATTCTTTGCTTACCCTCGAGGTGAGAACTGACTTCCCGGATGAGTCTGGAATGCAAACCCGAGATCCCTGTCGCCCCTGGAGAGCAACGTTAGATCCTGGACACAAGCCTAGATTAGGTCTCTTTTGCCCTCCAGTGACTCTAGCGCAATCCCCAGCTCCCCATCGCAACCCGAATGGAAGATTGGATTTCAAGGCCAACAAAAGGAAGCCTAAATTCCCGGTCATAACTCGAGAATCCCGCCGCAATTCGAGCAAAACCACGTGGTTCTCCCGTCATCCCAGGATGAGGCCCTTGCCCGCTACAGCGTTTCAAAAGATGTCCCAGGTTCCGTCTTGAAATGTGAAACGGTACTTGGCACCCTTGATGCGACCCCAAAAGTCCCCCAACACGCCGGTCTCACTCAAGGGGAACACCGAGGTTCCCGGCACCACTTCATTTAAGCCCCTTCTCCCCTCCTGATCATGACCGGTGGGTCGATTCCCCTGCTTTGTCTGCAAGGGGGCCCGACCTTCCCTGCACAACTCAGGATGAGGCCGGTCTCATGGGGAAATTCGATACGTAGCTTTGTGGGTGGTGCCGCTTGCTGAAAGACTCCAATTTCCCGGTCCGCTCTTGATAAGAATCTGATGCTCGGACACCTCTTGGAAGGCAGCCTTGAGTATGAAGGTACAACACGAAGGGGCACTAACACACCTGTGCATCATCCGGAAAAACGGGCAGGTTACACACACAGCTCGACAAGTGGCCTGTCACCTCGAGAACAACTCGAGAGGCAAGAGGAGTCCCATCCTCCAGAAAAGACGAGGCCTGACTCTCCTGTACCAACATGCAGGGACCTTGCGATCTGAGTCAGAAATGGAGAGGAACACTGAGGTTCCTGCTTCAACTCGAGATGAGTCCCTCTTACATTCCACCAAATGCAGAGGAGTCTCGAGAGGCCCCTCCAAACTGCACAGTATCCCTGACTTCTCAGAGGCACTCTGAGAAGCTCCCTGAGGTCGCAGGCACAAGTCAAGGGAACCCTGGGTTTTATGCAGTGACCCGAGAAAGACCTCGAGAGTCCTTCTTCAACCCGTCTTGAGGCCCGATTACCCTACCATGACTCGAGAGCAATGACGAGCTCCCCCTAGCCATCTCATGGGGACCTGACTTCCCTGGCGCCACACGAGAGGCTCCCTGAGCTCCCTCTCGTACCTCGTCAGAAACCCGGCACTAGCGCGGCAGTCCAGAAAACCCACGAGACGCCGCCATCATCGCGAGATGAGGGCCTTCTTTTCCTGCATGGCCTGGACAGGAATCCCGAGTCCTCTATCCAAACACCACAGGAGGCTTGACTCCCTTTAGGGCACACAGTGGGCTCCAAGAGATACCCATCGCGACTCAAAAGGACAGCGGAGTTCTTTGCTTCCCCTCGAGACGAGGCCTGATTCCCCGGGTGAGTCTGGTATGCAACCCCAAGATCCCTGTCGCCCCTAGGGACGAGCATTAAGTCCTGGACACAAGCCTAGATGAGGTCTATTTTGCCCTGCAGTGACTCGAGAGCAATCCCCAGCTCTCCCTTTAAACTCGAATGGAAGATAGGACTTCCCTGGCCCAACACATGAGGAAGACTGTATTCCCCGTCGAAACTCGAGAATCCCGCCACAACTCGAGAAACGCCACGTGGTTCCCCCGTCATCCCAAGATGAGGCCCTTGCCCCCTACAGCGTCTCAAGAGAAGTCCCACGTTCCGTCTTGAAGTGCGAAACGGTATTGGCACCCTTGATGCGCCCTCAAAAGTTCCTCGACACACCAGTCTGACTCGAGGAGAACACCGAGGTTCCCGGCACCACTACATCTGGGCCCCTTGTCCCCTCCTGATCGCGACAGGAGGGTCGATTCCCCTGTTTTGTCTTGAAGGGGTTCCCACCTTTCCCGGTGCATCTCAGGATGAGGCTGGTCTCACGAGGATATTCGAGACATAGCCACGTGGATGGTGACACATGCCGAAAGACCCCGATTTCCCGTCCACTCTTGATAAGATCCTGATGCCCGGACACCTCTTTGAAGATAACCCTTTTGATGAAGGCACAACACTTAGGGGCACTGACACCCCTGGGTATCGTCCAGAGAAACCCGCAGGTACCACACACAGCTCGAGAAGTGACCTGTCACCCCGTGAACAACTGGAGAGGCAAGCAGAGTTCCATTCCTCCACACAAGACGAGGCCTGACTCTCCTGTTCGAACTCTGCAGCGAAACTGCGATCCGAGTCAGATCTGGCCCAGGGGAAGTCAGGAGAGGAAACATGAGTTTCCTGCCTCCACTCGAGATGAGGCCCTCTTCCATTGCACCGAACCCAGTGGAGTCCCGAGAGACCCCTCCCAACTGCACAGTATCCCTGACTTCTCAGAGGCACCCTTAGACCTTCCTGAGATAACCGGCACAAGTCGAGGGAACCAAGGGTTTCCTGCCCCAACCCGTAAAAGACCTCGAGAGTCCTTCTTCAATGCGTCTTGAGGTGCGATTCCCCTACCATGACTCGAGAGCAATGACGCGCTCCCCCTAGCCACGCGCATAGAAACCTGACTTCCCTGGCGCCACAGGAGAGGCTCCCTGAGCTCCCATTATACCTCCTGAGCAACACCACACTGGAGCCGCAGCTCGAGAATACCCACGAGACGCCCCAGTCCTCACGAGATGAGGGCCTTCTTTTGCTGTATGGCCTGGAGAGCAATCCTGAGTCCTCTCTCCAAACTTCACAGGAGGCTTGACTCATTTTAGGCCACACAGTGAGCTCCAAGATATACCCGTCGCGACTTGACAGGAGAGCGGTGTCCTTGGCTTCCCCTCGAGACGAGGCCTGACTCCCCGGGTGAGTCGAGAATGCAATGCTGAGATCGCTTTCGCCCCAGCAGAGGAACCTTAGGTCCTGGACACAAGCCTAGATGAGGTCTATTTGGCCCTGCAGTGTCTCGAGAGCAATCCCCATTTCTAACTCACAATTCGAATGAAAACTGGACTTCCCTGGGCCAGTTGAAGAGGAAGCCTGAATTCCCGGTTGTAACTCGAGAATCCCGCCCCAACTCAAGAAAAACCACGTGGTTCCCCCGTCATCGAAAGATGAGGCCCTTGCCCGCTACAGCGTCTCAAGAGAAGTCCCACGTTCCGTATTGAAGAGCGAAAAGTTACTTGGAACCCTTGATGCGACCCCAAAAGTTCCCCGACATACCAGTCTCACTTGAGGAGAACACCGAGGTTCCCGGCACCACTTCATCTGAGACTCTTCTCCCCTCTTGATCGCGACAGGAGGTTCGATTCCCCTGCTTTGTCTGGAAGGCGTTCCCGACCTTCCTGGCGCACATCAAGATGAGGCCAGTCTCACGAGGAAATTCGAGACATAGCCTCGTGGGTGGTGCGGCATGCCAAAAGACCCCAATTCCCTGGTCCGCTCTTGATAAGAACCCGATGGCAGAACCCAACTCGAAGGCAATCCTGTGGAACAAGGCACAACACGAAGGGGCAGTGACACCCCAGTGCATCGTCCAGAAAAAACCGCAAGTTCCACATACAAATCGACAAGTGGCCTGTCACCCCATGAACAACGCGAGAGTCAAGCGGAGTTCCATTCCTCCACACAAGACGAGGCCTGACTCTCCTGTCCCAACTCTGCAGGGACTCTGCGATCCGAGTCAGATCCGGCACATTCGAAGCCAGGAGAGGAACCCTGTGGTTCCTGCCTCAACTTGTCATGAGGCCCTCTTCCATTGCACCAAACCCAGTGGAGTTCCGAGAGGCCCCTCCCAACTCCACAGTGACCCTGACTTCTCAGAGGAACGCTCAGAAGCTTCCTGAGGTCACTGGCACAAGTCGATGGAACCCAGGGTTTCCTGCTGCAACCCAAGAAAGACCTCGAGAGTCCTTCTTTAACACGTTTTCAGGCCCAATTCCCCTACCATGACTCGAGAACAATGACGGGCTCCCTCTCACCACGTGCATAGAGACCTGACTGCCCTGGCACCACATGAGAGGCTCACTGAGCTCCCAGTCTTACTTCGTGAGAAACCCCACACTAGCACCACAGCTCGAGAAAACCTACGAGACGCCCCAGTCATCGGGAGATGAGGGCCTTCATTTCCTGCTTTGCCTGGAGAGCAATCCCGTGTCCTCCCTCCGAACACCAGAGGAGGTTTGACTCCCTTTAAGCCACTCAGTGGGCTCCAAGACATACCCGTCCGACTCGAGAGGAGAGCAGAGTCCTTTGCTTCCCCTCGAGACGAGGCCTGACTCCAGGGTGAGTCTGGAATGCAACCCCGAGATTCCTGTCGCCCCTTGACATGAACATTAGGTCCTGCACACAAGCCTTGGTGGGGTCTCTTTTGCCTTCAGTGACTAGAGCGCACCTCCAGCTCTTCCTCGAATCTCGAATGGAAGATAAGACTTTTTGGGCCAACACAAGAGGAAGCATGTATTCCCTGTGGTAACTCAAATATCCCACCGCAACTCGAGAAAAACCAAGTGGTTCCCCAGTCATTCCAAGATGAGGCCCTTGCCCGCTGGAGCACCCCAAGAGAAGTCCCACGTTCCAATTTGAAGAGAGAAACGGTACTTGGAACGCATTATGCGACCCCAAAAGTTACCCGACATACCTGTCTCACTTGAGGGAAACACCGAGGTTCCCAGCAGCACTTCATCTGAGCCACTTCTCCCCTCCTGATCGCCACAGGAGGGTCGATTCCTCTGCTTTGTCTGGAAGGGTTTCATGACCTTCGCGGCACACCTCAGGATGAGGCCGGTTTCATGAGGAAATTCGAGACTAGCCACGTGGGTGGTGCCAAATGCTGAACGACCCCGATTTCCCAGGCCGCTCTTCATAAGAACACGATGCCCGGACACCTCTTCGAAGGCAACCCTGTGGATGAAGACACAAAACGAAGGGTCACTGACACCCCCATGCATCGTCTGGAAAAAACAGTTTGACAAGGGGCCTGAAACCCTATGAACAACTCGAGAGGCAAGCGGAGTTCCATTCCTCAGAAAAGACATAGCCTGACTCTCCTGTCCCAACTCTGCAGGGACACTACGATCAGAGTCAGAATTGGAGAGGAAGCCTGAGGTTCCTGCCTCCACTCGAGATGAGGCCCTCTTCCATTGCGACAAACCCAGTGGAGTACCAAGAGGCCCCGCCAAATTCACAGCGTCCCTCACCTCTCAGAGGCACCCTGGGAAGTTTCCTCAGGTCCCCGGCAGAAGTCGGGGGAAACGAGGGTTTCCCGCTGCAACCCGAGAAAGACCTCGAGAGTCCTTCTTCAACGCGTCTCGAAGCCCTGGTCCCCTCCCATGACTCGAGAACAATGACGCGCTCCTTCTCGCCACGTGCATGGAGACATGACTTCCCTGGGGCCGCACGAGAGGCTCCCTGAGATCCTCGTCGTGCCTCGGGAGAAAACCCCCACGGGTGCCGCAGCTCGAGGAAACCCCTGAGATGCCCCCGTCCTCGCGAGGTGAGGGCCTTCTTTTCCTGCCGGGCCTGGAGAGTAATCACGAGTCCTCTCTCAGAAGTGAAGAGGAGGCTGGACTCCCTTGAGGCCACTCAGGGGGCTCCAAGAGACCCGCGTCGCGACTCGGGAGGAGAGCGGAATCCTTTGCTTCCCCTCGAGGCGAGGCCTGACTCCCCGGGGGAGCATGGAATGCAACCCCGAGATCCCTGCCTTCCCTGGAGAGGAATATTAGGTCCCGGACACACGCCTAGGTGAGGTCTCTTCGGCCCTGCAGTGACTCGAGCGCTACCCCCAGCTTTCCCTCGCAACCCGAGGGGAAGATTGGGCTTCCCAGGGCCAACCCAAGGGGAAGGCTGAGATTCCCGTCGTAACTCAAGAATCCCGCCGAAACTCGAGAAAAACCACGTGGTTCCCACCTCTTGGCAAGATGAGGCCCTTGCCCGCCACGGCGTCTCAAGGGAAGTCCCCTGTTCCGCCCTGAAGGGAGAAACGGTCCCTGACAGCCTTCCTGCGACCCCCAAGAGTCCCCCGACACGCCGGGTTCCCCCGAGGGGAACACCGAGGGTCCCGGCACCGCATCCTCTGAGCCCCTTCTCCCCTCCTGATCGCGACAGGAGAGGCGATTCCCCTGCGTGGTCTGGAAGGGGTTCCCGGCCTTCCTGGCGCACCTCAGGATGAGGCCTGTCTCACGAGGAAATTCAAGACGAGCCACGTGGGTGGGGAAACATGCCGAACGCCCCCGATTCCCCGGTCCGCTCTTGAGAAGGACCCGAGGCCCGGACCCCTCTTCGAAGGCAACCCTGTGGGTGAAGGCACAACACGAAGGGGCGCTGCCACCCCCTTGCATCGTCCGCAAAGACCCGCGGGTTCCACACACAGCTCGCCGAGGGGCATGAGACCCCCTGAGCAACTCGAGAGGCCAGCGGGGTTCCCTTCCTCAGACAAGACGAGGCCTGACTCTCCTGTCCCAACTCTGCAGGGACCCTGCGGGCGGAGTCCGAAACGGAAAGGAAGCCTGAGGTTCCTGCCTCCCCTCGAGGTGAGTCCCTCTTCCGTTGCGCCAGACCCAGCGGAGTCCCGAGGTGCCCCACCACCTCCACAGGATCCCTCGCCTCTCAGAGGAACCCTGAGAAGTTCCCTAAGGTCCCCAGCAGAAGGCGAGGGAAACGAGGGTTTCCCGCCGCCCCCCGAGAAAGACCTCGAGAGTCCTTCTTCAACGCGTCTCGAGGCCCTAGTTCCCTCCCGTGACTCGAGAGCCATGACGCGCTCCCCCTCGCCACGCGCATGGAGACCTTACTTCCCTGGCACCGCACGAGAGGCTCCCTGAGATCCTCGTCGTGCCTCGGGAGAAAACCCCCACGGGCGACGCAGCTTGAGGAAACACCTGATACGCCCCCGTCCTCGCAAACTGACAGCCTTCTTTTCCTGCATGGCCCGGAGAGCAATCCCGGGTCCTCTCTCCAAACGGAAGAGGAGGCTGGACTCCCTTGAGGCCGCTCAGGGGGCTCCAAGAGACCCGCGTCGCGACTCGAGAGGAGAGCGGAGTCCTTGGCTTCCCCTCGAGACGAGGCCTGACTCCCCGGGGGAGCCTGGAATGCAACCCCGAGATCCCTGCCTTCCCTGGAGAGGAATATTAGGTCCCGGACACACGCCTAGGTGAGGTCTCTTCGGCCCTGCAGTGACTCGAGCGCAACCCCCAGCTTTCCCTCGAAACCCGAGGGGAAGATTGGGCTTCCCAGGGCCAACCCAAGGGAAGGCTGAGATCCCCGTCATAACTCAAGAATCCCGCCGCAACTCGAGAAAACCACGTGGTTCCCAACTCTTGGCAAGATGAGGCCCTTGCCCGCGACGGCGTCTCAAGGGAAGTCCCCTCTTCCGCCCTGAAGGGCGAAACGGTCCCTGACAGCCTTCCTGCGACCCCCAAGAGACCCCCGACACGCCGGGTTCCCCCGACGGGAACACCGAGGGTCCCGGCACCGCTTCCTCTGAGCCCCTTCTCCCCTCCTGATCGCGACAGGAGAGGCGATTCCGCTGCGTGGTCTGGAAGGGGTTCGCGGCCTTCCCGGCGCACCTCAGAATGAGGCCGGTCTCACGAGGAAATTCGAGACGAGCCACGTGGGTGGTGCCACATGCCGAACGCCCCCGACTCCCCGGTCCGCCCTTGAGAAGGACCCGAGGCCCGGACCCCTCTTCGAAGGCAACCCTGTGGGTGAAGACACAACACGAAGGGGCACTGCCACCCCCGTGCATCGTCCGCAAAGACCCGCGGGTTCCACACACAGCTCGACGAGGGGCCTGAGACCCCCTGAGCAACTCGAGAGGCCAGCGGGGTTCCCTTCCTCAGACAAGACGAAACCTGACTCTCCTGTCCCAACTCTGCAGGGACCCTACGGTCGGAGCCCGAAAAGGAGAGGAAGCCTGAGGTTCCTGCCTCCCCTCGAGGTGAGGCCCTCTTCAGTTGCGCCAGACCCAGCGGAGTCCCGAGGGGCCCCGCCACCTCCACAGGATACCTCGCCTCTCAGAGGCACCCTGGGAAGTTCCCTAAGGTCCCCGGCAGAAGGCGAGGGAAACGAGGTTTTCCCGCCGCCCCCCGACAAAGACCTCGAGAGTCCTTCTTCAACGCGTCTCGAGGCCCTAGTCCCCTCCCGTGACTCGAGAGCCAGGACGCGCTCCCCCTCGCCACGCGCATGGAGACCTGACTTCCCTGGCGCCGCATGAGAGGCTCCCTGAGATCCTCGTCGTGCCTCGGGAGAAAACCCCCACGGGCGCCGCAGCTCGAGGAAACCCCTGAGACGCCCCCGTCCTCGCGAGCTGAGGGCCTTCTTTTCCTGCATGGCCTGGAGAGCAATCCCGGGTCCTCTCTCCAAACGGAAGAGGAGGCTGGACTCCCTTGAGGCCGCTCAGGGAGCTCCAAGAGCCCCGCGTCGCGACTCGAGAGGAGAGCGGAATCCTTGGCTTCCCCTCGAGACGAGGCCTGACACCCCGGGGGAGCCTGGAATGCAACCCCGAGATCCCTGCCTTCCCTGGAGAGGAATATTAGGTCCCGGACACACGCCTAGGTGAGGTCTCTTCGGCCCTGCAGTGACTCGAGCGCAACCCCCAGCTTTCCCCCGGAACCCGAGGGGAAGTTTGGGCTGCCCAGGGCCAACCCAAGGGGAAGGCTGAGATCCCCGTCGTAACTCGAGAATGCCGCCGCAACTCGAGAAAAACCACGTGGTTCCCACCTCTTGGCAAGATGAGGCCCTTGCCCGCCACGGCGTCTCAAGGGAAGTCCCCTGTTCCGCTCTGAAGGGCGAAACGGTCCCTGACAGCCTTCCTGCGACCCCCAAGAGTCCCCCGACACGCCGGGGTCCCCCGATGGGAACACCGAGGGTCCCGGCACCGCTTCCTCTGAGCCCCTTCTCCCCTCCTGATCGCGACAGGAGAGGCGATTCCCCTGCGTGGTCTGGAAGGTGTTCCCGGCCTTCCCGGCGCACCTCAGGATGAGGCCGGTCTCACGAGGAAATTCGAGACGAGCCACGTGGGTGGGGCCACATGCCGAACGCCCCCGACTCCCCGGTCCGCTCTTGAGAAGGACCCGAGGCCCGGACCCCTCTTCGAAGGCAACCCTGTGGGTGAAGGCACAACACGAAGGGGCACTGCCACCCCCGTGCAGCGTCCGCAAAGACCCGCGGGTTCCACACACAGCTCGACGAGGGGCCGGAGACCCCCTGAGCAACTCGAGAGGCCAGCGGGGTTCCCTTCCTCAGACAAGACGAGGCCTGACTCTCCTGTCCCAACTCTGCAGGGACCCTGCGGTCGGAGTCCGAAACGGAGAGGAAGCCTGAGGTTCCTGCCTCCCCTCGAGGTGAGGCCCTCTTCCGTTGCGCCAGACCCAGCGGAGTCCCGAGGGGCCCCACCACCTCCACAGGATCCCTCGCCTCTCAGAGGCACCCTGGGAAGTTCCCTAAGGTCCCCGGCAGAAGGCGAGGGACACGAGGGTTTCCCGCCGCCCCCCGAGAAAGACCTCGAGAGTCCTTCTTCAACGCGTCTCGAGGCCCTAGTCCCCTCCCATGACTCGAGACCCAGGATGCGCTCCCCCTCGTCACGCGCATGGAGACCTGACTTCCCTGGCGCCGCACGAGAGGCTCCCTGAGATCCTCGTCGTGCCTCGGGAGAAAACCCCCACGGGCGCCGCAGCTCGAGGAAACCCCTGAGACGCCCCCGTCCTCGCGAGCTGAGGGCCTTCTTTTCCTGCATGGCCAGGAGAGCAATCCCGGGTCCTCTCTCCAAACGGAAGAGGAGGCTGGACTCCCTTGAGGCCGCTCAGGGGGCTCCAAGAGACCCGCGTCGCGACTCGAGAGGAGAGCGGAGTCCTTGGCTTCCCCTCGAGACGAGGCCTGACTCCCCGGGGGAGCCTGGAATGCAACCCCGAGATCCCTGCCTTCCCTGGAGAGGAATATTAGGTCCCGGACACACGCCTAGGTGAGGTCTCTTCGGCCCTGCAGTGACTCGAGCGCAACCCTCAGCTTTCCCCCGCAACCCGAGGGGAAGTTTGGGCTGCCCAGGGCCATCCCAAGGGGAAGGCTGAGATCCCCGTCGTAACTCGAGAATGCCGCCGCAACTCGAGAAAAAACACGTGGTTCCCACCTCTTGGCAAGATGAGGCCCTGGCCCGCGACGGCGTCTCAAGGGAAGTCCCCTGTTCCGCCCTGAAGGGCGAAACGGTCCCTGACAGCCTTCCTGCGCCCCCCAAGAGTCCCCCGACACGCCGGGATCCCCCGAGGGGAACACCGAGGGTCCCGGCACCGCTTCCTCTGAGCCCCTTCTCCCCTCCTGATCGCGACAGGAGAGGCCATTCCCCTGCGTGGTCTGGAAGGGGTTCCCGGCCTTCCCGGCGCACCTCAGGATGAGGCCGGTCTCACGAGGAAATTCGAGATGAGCCACGTGGATGGTGACACATGCCAAAAGACCCCGATTTCCCGGTTCACTCTTGATAAGATCCCAATGCCCGGACACCTCTTTGAAGACAACCCTTTTGATGAAGGCACAACACGAAGGGGCACTGACACCCCCGGGTATCGTCCGGAGAAACACGCAGGTACCACACACAGCTCGAGAAGTGACCTGTCACCCCGTAAACAACTGGAGAGGCAAGCAGAGTTCCATTCCTCCACACAAGACGAGGCCTGACTCTCCTGTTCGAACTCTGCAGCGAATCTGCGATCCGAGTCAGATCTGGCCCAGGAGAAGTCAGGAGAGGAAACATGAGTTTCCTGACTCCACTCGAGATGAGGCCCTCTTCCATTGCACCAAACCCAGTGGAGTCCCGAGAGGCCCCTCCCAACTGCACAGTATCCCTGACTTCTCAGAGGCACCCTTAGACCTTCCTGAGATCACCGGCACAAGTCGAGGGAACCAAGGGTTTCCTGCCCCAACCCGTAAAAGACCTCGAGAGTCCTTCTTCAACGCGTCTTGAGGTGCGATTCGCCTACCATGACTCGAGAGCAATGACGCGCTCCCCCTAGCCACGCACATAGAAACCTGACTTCCCTGGCACCACAGGAGAGGCTCCCTGAGCTCCCCATTATACCTCGTGAGCAACACCACACTGGAGCCGCAGCTTGAGAATACCCACGAGACGCCCCAGTCCTCACGAGATGAGGGCCTTCTTTTGCTGTATGGCCTGGAGAGCAATCCTGAGTACTCTCTCCAAACTCCACAGGAGGCTTGACTCATTTTAGGCCACACAGTGAGCTCCAAGATATACCCGTCGCGACTTGACAGGAGAGCGGTGTCCTTGGCTTCCCCTCGAGACGAGGCCTGATTCCCCGGGTGAGTCGGGAATGCAATGCCGAGATCGCTGTCGCCCCAGCAGAGGAACATTAGGTCCTGGACACAAGCCTAGATGAGGTCTATTTGGCCCTGCAGTGTCTCGAGAGCAATCCCCAGTTCTAACTCGCAATTCGAATGAAAACTGGACTTCCCTGGGCCAGTTGAACAGGAAGCCTGAATTCCCCGTCGTAACTCGAGAATCCCGCCCCAACTCAAGAAAAACCACGTGGTTCCCCCGTCATCGAAAGATGAGGCCCTTGCCCGCTACAGCGTCTCAAGAGAAGTCCCACGTTCCTTATTGAAGAGCGAAAAGTTACTTGGAACCCTTGATGCGACCCCAAAAGTTCCCCGACATACCATTCTCACTTGAGGAGAACACCGAGGTTCCCGGCACCACTTCATCTGAGACTCTTCTCCCCTCTTGATCGCGACAGGAGGTTCGATTCCCCTGCTTTGTCTGGAAGGCATTCCCGACCTTCCTGGCGCACATCAAGATGAGGCCAGTCTCACGAGGAAATTCGAGACATAGCCTCGTGGGTGGTGCGGCATGCCAAAAGACCCCAATTCCCTGGTCCGCTCTTGATAAGAACCCGATGGCAGAACCCAACTCGAAGGCAATCCTGTGGATCAAGGCACAACACGAAGGGGCAGTGACACCCCGGTGCATCGTCCAGAAAAACCCGCAAGTTCCACATACAAATCGACAAGTGGCCTGTCACCCCATGAACAACGCGAGAGTCAAGCGGAGTTCCATTCCTCCACACAAGACGAGGCCTGACTCTCCTGTCCCAACTCTGCAGGGACTCTGCGATCCGAGTCAGATCCGGCGCATTCGAAGCCAGGAGAGGAACCCTGAGGTTCCTGCCTCAACTTGTCATGAGGCCCTCTTCCATTGCACCAAACCCAGTGGAGTTCCGAGAGGGCCCTCCCAACTCCACAGTGACCCTGACTTCTCAGAGGCACGCTGAGAAGCTTCCTGAGGTCACTGGCACAAGTCGATGGAACCCAGGGTTTCCTGCTGCAACCCAGGAAAGACCTCGAGAGTCCTTCTTTAACACGTCTTCAGGCCCAATTCCCCTACCATGACTCGAGAACAATGACGGGCTCCCTCTCACCACGTGCATAGAGACCTGACTGCCCTGGCACCACGTGAGAGGCTCACTGAGCTCCCAGTCTTACTTCGTGAGAAACCCCACACTAGCGCCACAGCTCGAGAAAACCTACGAGACGCCCCAGTCATTGGGAGATGAGGGCCTTCATTTCATGCATTGCCTGGAGAGCAATCCCGTGTCCTCCCTCCAAACACCAGAGGAGGTTTGACTCCCTTTAAGCCACTCAGTGGGCTCCAAGACATACCCGTCCGACTCGAGAGGAGAGCAGAGTCCTTTGCTTCCCCTCGAGACGAGGCCTGACCACAAGGTGAGTCTGGAATGCAACCCTGAGATTTCTGTCGAGCCTTGACATGAACATTAGGTCCTGCACACAAGCCTTGTTGGGGTCTCTTTTGCCTTCAGTGACTAGAGCGCACCTCCAGCTCTTCCTCGAATCTCGAATGGAAGATAAGACTTTTGTGGGCCAACACAAGAGGAAGCATGAATTCCCTGTGGTAACTCAAATATCCCAACGCAACTAGAGAAAAACCAAGTGGTTCCGCAGTCATTCCAAGATGAGGCCCATGCCCGCTGAAGCACCCCAAGAGAAGTCCAACTTTCCATTTTGAAGAGCGAAACGGTACTTGGAACGCGTTATGCGACCCCAAAAGTTACCCGACATACCTGTCTCACTTGAGGGAAACACCGAGGTTCCCAGCAGCACTTCATCTGAGCCACTTCTCCCCTCCTGATTGCCACAGGAGGGTCGATTCCTCTGCTTTGTCTGGAAGAGTTTCATGACCTTCGCGGCACACTTCAGGATGAGGCCGGTTTCATGAGGAAATTCGAGACAACCCACGTGGGTGGTGCCAAATGCTGAACGACCCCGATATCCCGGTCCGCTCTTCATAAGAACCCGATGCCCGGACACCTCTTCGAAGGCAACCCTGTGGATGAAGACACAAAACGAAGGGTCACTGACACCCCCGTGCATCGTCTGGAAAAACCTGCAGATTCCACACACAGTTTGACAAGGGGCCTGAAACCCCATGAACAACTCGAGAGGCAAGCGGAGTTCCATTCCTCAGAAAAGACGTAGCCTGACTCTCCTGTCCCAACTCTGCAGGCACCCTGATGTCGGAGTCCGAAACAGAAGAAGTCTGAGGTTCCTGCCTCCCCTCGAGATGAGCCCCTCTTCCATTGCGACAAACCCAGCGGAGTCCCGAGAGGCACCACCAACTCCACAGTATCCCTCAACTCTCAGAGACACCCTGGGAAGTTCCCTAAGGTCCCCGGCAGAAGTCGAGGGAAACGACTTTTTCCCGCCACAACCCGAGAAAGACCTCGAGAGTCCCTCTTCAACGCGTCTTGAGGCCCTAGTCCCCTCCCATTACTCGAGAGCCACAACGCGCTCCTCCTCGCTACTCGCAGGGAGACCTGACTTCCCTGGCGCCGCACGAGAGGCTCCCTGAGATCCTCGCCGTGCCTCGCGAGAAAACCCCCACGGGTGCCGCAGCTCTAGGAAACCCCTGAGACGCCCCCGTCCTCACGAGGTGAAGGGCCTTCTTTTCCTGCATGGCCTGGAGAACAATCCCGAGCCCTCTCTCCAAAATGAAGAGGAGGCTTGACTCCATTGACGCCACTAGGGGTCTCCAAGAGATCCGCGTCGTGACTCGGGAGGACAGCGGAGCCCTTTGCTTCCCCTCGAGACGAGGCCTGACACCCAGGGGGATCCTGGAATGCAACCCCGAGATCCCTGCCTTCCCTGGAGAGGAACATTAGGTCCTGGACACAAGCCTAGATGAGGTCTCTTTGGCCCTGCAGTGACTCGAGCGCAACCCCCAGCTTTCCCTCGCCAATCGAATGGAACACTGGGCTTCCCAGGGCCAACAGAGGAGGAAGCCTGTAATCCCCATCGTCACTCGAGAATCCCGCCGCAACTCGAGAAAAAACACGTGGTTCCAACGTCTTCGCAAGATGAGGCCCTTGCCCACTACAGCGTCTCAAGGGAAGTCCCATGTTCCGCCCTGAAGGGCGAAACAGTACCTGACACCCTTCGTGCGAACCCCAAAAGCTCCCCGACACGCCGGGTACCCTCGAGGGAACACCGAGAGTCCCGGCACAGCTTCATATGAGCCCGTTCTCCCCTCCTGATCACGACAGGAGAGTCGATTCCCCTGCGTGGTTCAGAAGGGGTTCCCGGCCTTCCCGGTGCACCTCAGGATGAGGCCGCTCTCACAGGGAAATTCGAGACGAGCCACGTGGGTGGTGCCACATGCCAAATGCCCCCGATTCCCCGGTCCGCTTTTGAGAAGGACCCGAGGCCCGGACCCCTCTTCGAAGGCAACCCTGTGGGTGAAGGCACAACACGAAGGGGCACTGACACCCCCGTGCATCATCCGGAAAGACCCGCGGTTTCCACACACAGCTCGACGAGGTACGTGAGACACCCTGAGCAATTCGAGAGGCAAGCGGAGTTCCCTTCCTCAGACAAGACGAGGCCTGACTCTCCTGTCCAAACTCTGCAGGGACCCTGTGGTTGGAGTCCGAAAAGGAGAGGAAGCCTAAGTTTCCTGTCTCCCCTCGAGATGAGGCCCTCTTCCATTGCGCCAAGCCCAGCGGAGTCCCGAGAGGCCCCGCCAACTCCACAGCATCCCTCACCTATCAGAGGCACCATGGGAAGTTCCCTCAGGTCCCTGGCAGAAGTCGAGGGAAATGAGGCTTTCCCACCGCCACCCCAGAAAGACCTCGAGTGTCCTTCTTCAACGCGTCTGGAGGCCCTAGTCCTCTCCCATGACTCGAGAGCCATGATGCGCTCCCCCTCGCCACGCGCACAGAGACCTGACTTCCCTGGCACCGCACGAGAGGCTCCCTGAGATTCTCGTCTTGCCTCGTGAAAAACCCCCACGGGCGCCGCAGCTCGAGGAAACCCCTGAGAAGCCCCCATCCTCGCGAGGTGAGGGCCTTCTTTTCCTGCCTGACCCAGACCGCAATCCTGAGTCCTCTCTCCAAACTGAAGAGAAGGCCTGACTCCCTTGAGGCCACTCAGTGGGCTCCAAGAGATCTGCGTCGCGACTTGAGAGGAGAGCGTCATCCTTTGCTTGCCCTCGAGGCTAGGCCTGACTCCCCGGGGGAGTCTGGAACGCCACCCTGAGATCCCTGTCTTCCCTTGAGAGGAACGTTAAGTCCCGGACACAGGCCTAGATGAGGTCTCTTTGGCCCTGCAGTGACTCGAGTGCAACCCCAAGCTTTCCCTTGCAACTCGAATGGAAGATTAGGCTTCCCGGGGCCAACACAAGAGGAAGCCTGAAATCCCCGTCGTAACTCTAGAATCCCGCCGCAACTCGAGAAAATCCACATGGTTCCAACGTCTTCGCAAGATGAGGCCCTTGCCCGCTACGGCGTCTCAAGGGAAGTCCCAGGTTCTGTTCTGAAGTGCGAAATGGTACCTGACTCCTTTCATGCAACCCCCAAAAGTCCCCCACACGCCGGTTTCCCTCGAGGGTAACTCCGAGGGTTCCGGCCCCACTTCATCTGAGCCCCTTCTCCCCTCCTGATGGCGAAAGGAGAGTCGATCCCCCTGCGTTGTCTGGAAGGGTCCCCGGCCTTCCCGGCACACGTCAGGATGAAGCCGGCCTCACTAGGAAATTTGAGACTAGCCCCGTGGGTGGTCCCACATGCCGAAAGACCCCGATTTCCCGGTCCGCTCTTAAAAAGAACCCGAGGCCCAGACACCTCTTCGAAGGCAACCCAGTGGGTGAAGGCACAACACGAAGGGGCACTGTCACCGTCGTGCATTTCCGGAAATACCCGCAGGTTCCACACACAGCTCAACAAGGGGCCTGAGACCCCCTGAGCACCTCGAGAGGCAAGCGGAGTTCCCTTCCTCAGACAAGACGATTCCTGACTCTCCTGTCCCAACTCTGCAGGGACCCTGCGGTCGGAGTCCGAAACGGAGAGGAAGCCTGAGGTTCCTGCCTTCCCTGGAGATGAGGCCCTCTTCCATTGCGCCAAACCCAGCAGAGTCATGAGAGGCCCCGCCAACTCCACAGCATCCCTCATCTCTCAGAAGCACACTGGGAAGTTCCCTAAGTTCACCGGTAAACTTTTATTGCACAAGGTCCCCATGAAAAGGCCCACGCAGCAGGACAGCCACAGATTCTGTCTGCCATTAAAGGGCAGTAAGGTGCCCTCCCCTCTTCTTTGCTGCCTCGGCGGCCACCAGGGTGCAATTCGCATACCCTTCCCTTTCCCATCCTAGCAGGTGCTCCAGGGCCCGCTGGCCTACAAAGTGCCAGAAGCAGGGCTGGGCCAGCCGGCCAGAATTCAGGGTTCTGTCCCTTGGACTTCCAGCAGACACTAGGCTGCTTGGGAAAACCGTGCAGACTCTGAGGATTTTCAGCAGAGGGGTGGAGTGGTAAAGGCCTTGACCCCAAAGACGAGGCCTTCCTGCGACCGCCAGGTTGGGGAGCTCTGAGACTGTGCCAACACAGGGCGGAATACATGGTTCCCTGCTCCACGCAGTCCCCGTTCCCTTACCTGTGTTCCACACCCCTCCGCTGTGGCCAATGGATGCCGATCCTTGGGGATCAAGGAGTTCACGAAATGGGCATTCCCAGCCGCAATGTCGACCCCCAACAGCACATCTGGAAAGCCCTCCCCCACCCCTGCCAGGAGCCGACCCCCGCTGCGAACGGACCCCCACCCCGCCCCGCGCCGCCAGGTTTCGTCCCGGCCCTGCCGGGCTCCCGGCGGGTTCCCAGCCATATTGGCGACCCCCGGGAGCACAACAGGGACCGACCCCCCACCCACAGCGAGCGGAATCACGACCTGTGCAGCCCAGGTTTACCCCACCCTGGCTGCGCTCCCAGCGCGTTTCCAGCCGCAGTGGCCATCTCCGAGAGCACAACTGGGAAGCCCTCCCCTACCCCCGCCAGGAGCCAACACCCGCCCTGCGCCGCCCGGGGCGCCCCACCCCTGCCGCGCTCCAGGGGCGCTGCCCACCTTCACCAGCGGCTCTCGGTGAGCCCCGTCCCCACGCCCGGTTCCAGGAGAGGCTCTTGGACCTCGCTGCTGCCGCCAGGTCAAACATGAGGACAATACATACACCCCACAGAGACAATCCAAGCTGTCTATGATTTAGGGATAAAACGAGGACTACAGAAAGGCAAGATGACCTGACCTAGGAGGGCCATGATATTCTATAGAACCAGACAAAGTTGGTTACCAAGGAAACTTTTTTCCTTGGAACCCGGAAAGCTGGTTCTTTGCATATGCAATGACCAACAATTAGCTTGTTACCCAAGCCTGCCTTACTGCCACCTCCATCCCCCCACTCCCCAGAAGACTGGCTCAAAGAAATATTTTAAATCTCAGGCGGAAACCTGGAAGATGTCTTGTCTGTCTGTTTGGATTAAGGTATGTGTCAGTGTGAGCCTTGTGTTTTTTGATAATATTGCTCAAGTTCTGTGTTCTGATTTCAATGGTCTCAAGACAAGGCAGCCCTTCCAAATCAAACTGCTGGAAATACAAGAAAACATTGACCTAAATGAATGTCAGAGTCCCGTGAACTGGGAACTAGTCAATATTAAATATCTAGTATTTTTGGTTTTGCTCCTCCATTATAGACATGTCTAAGAGTCAACAACATTAAGCACAACATGTTCATAGTGCCTAGGTTTCTTTTGAGGTAAAAATTGCTCTATTGTTATATCTGTCACAAGCTTGTCAGCAAGAAACTACCTGGAAACGACAACAACAAAAGTAAAAAATGTAAATGTGATATGAGCTTTTAGACAAACTCTTTACAATAATTATACTCTAAAATATCTGTCTCTCATAGTCTTGATTGAAGGCAGAGGAGAAGGGGATGACAAGGGTACGATGGTTGGATGGCATCACTGACTCGATGGACATGAGTTTGAGCAAGCCCCTGGAGCTGGTGACAGACACGGAAGCCTGGCGTCCTTCAGGCCACGGGGTCCCAAAGAGTCAGACACGACTGAGCAACTGAACTGAACTGAACTAACAAACGTTTCTCCAGGTGTTTTGGTTACCCGAGTTTCTATCCTTGTGACGACAGTGTATTGAATAGCTAGGTCATTTCCAAATAAATGAAAGTTCTGAAACATTCACGACTTGAAAGGACCTCCCTTTTACACAGAAACAAAAGAGATTTTTGACTCTCCATGAATAGTGTCTGGCACCATCCTGACATGTTAAATGTAAGAAAGCAATTGTTTTGTTTTGTATTGTTCTGTTCTTGGGGGTGGGGGGAGGGGGGCGGGCTATAGCGAATGCCAATATAAAAGTCAGTTCTTGGTTGCTGAAGGGAAATGTATGACTTGTTATATCAAGAAAGTATGTGGAATGCAATGGCACTTGAGGAAGGAAAACGAAGTAGTTCTGTCTTACAGGTGGCAGTTTCAGGATGGGAGAAGCAAAGGAATGGGTACAGAATGGGATAAGGAGGTTGTAGGGAAAGTGGACCCCCAGAAAAGAGTTCTGTGCCTAGCACAAGTTTTCTTGAGATGTGGAACTGCCTTTGCTAATGGAGTTTAAGTTTCTTTACCTCTTAAGTGATCTCTTCTAGGTTGACCTAGAACAGAAATCTTTGGTTAGCTTTGGCTAAGTGGAGAAGTAGTGTTTCACGGTGACATATGTGATCCTTCCTGACTGTTTGCAGCCCTTTTGATATCGATGCACTGCTTCTGCTGCTGCTGCCGCCGCCGCTGCTGCTAAGTCGTTTCAGTCGTGTCCGACTCTGTGCGACCCCATAGACGGCAGCCCACCAGGCCCCGCAGTCCCTGGGGTTCTCTAGGCAAGAACACTGGAGTGGGTTGCCATTTCCTCCTCCCATGCATGAAAGTGAAAAGTGAACGTGAAGTCGCTCAGTGGTGTCCGACTCTTAACCACCCCATGGACTGCAGCCTACCAGGCTCCTCCATCCATGGGATTTTCCACGCAAGAGTACTGGAGTGGGGTGTCATTGCCTTCTCCCATATCTATGCACAAGCCTGCCTAAATAATTGACTTCTAGCTAGCTTTGGGATGCCAATGACCATCCACCCTTACCAGGCAACAGAGAAGAGAAAAACACTTACCACAGGAGGTCCTGGTAAGGAACAAGGAACTAACAAGCTCCCGCCAACCAGGATTCTGCAGAGGTCAACAAGAGGTCAGTAAGAGATGGAAGACTGCAGTCCAGAGGTCCTAGCAACTTCCATCTTGCAGCAGAGACCCAGCATAGTCCAAACGAATTCAATGTTGCAAAAAATAAGTAAACAAATAAAGGACAGAAGTCCTTTGAACACATGACTGAGATTAGGGGTGAGGCAGTACATGTACGGTGCCCGGAAAATCTTAAAGTATGAGAAAGGAAAGAATTTAAAGACAACTATCAAGCTGTCCGAACTGATAAAAACGAAAGATTACACAGTTTTTTCTGTATATATTAGCAGATAATAATCTGAAAAGGAATTAAAAAAAATTCCCTTTCAATAATGTCAACATGAATACAACACTTTGCCATGGATGTAACGAGGATGACAAGACTGGCACACTGGAAATTATACACCCTGGCTGAAAACTATCCTGAATACATGGACAGATATTCCATAACAATGGAAAGACTTAAGATGGCAATACCATGGAATGCATCTTCAATCTGAAATGAAGATTTGATATGATTTGATCGCTCAGAGCTTTTGTGTCATCAATTGTTATTAAAGTATAAATGAGATAGAGAAAGCTGCTGACTTAGACTTGAGGCGGGGTGTACGCCCTGCTGGTCTCTAGCCAGATATTCTACAGGCACTAGCAGTCAGCTAAGGAAAGAAAGGCACTGTCTCAGGGAATGGCACCAGGCCCCTCCCCCACGACATGCCTTGAGGTCACATTGGCAGCAGGTGAGTCATCCTGGGCCAAAAACTGATTGACATGAATCTTGAAGAAAGGCAGTATTCCAGGCAAATATATCATTTCCTTAACATAGATTAGGAGAACAAGGTACGAGGAAAACATACTGTTTTGTTCAAGTCGCTTCTGAGCCTATTGGGGGAACCGACCTGAAGCCAGAGTCCAGCAGATATACATAGGATATTTACATCGCTTAAGACAAACATTTCCTCAGGAACAAATGCATTGCTTAGCTCAAGGTTTGTCTGCGAAATTCTTACACATCAGGAGATGGCTCCGAGCTGGGTTTCTACACACAAGAACATGAATGCAAAGGACAAGCCTGCACAGCCCATCAGCCCCCCTCCCCCACAGCCAGCAGCATTTCCAAGTGACCTCCTAAGGCCTTCCCCAAAATACAGGGGCACCTCTGGGTTTCCTGTTTCAAGCTCTTCGAACACTTTTCTTAAAAAAAAAAAAATCCTGCACACTTCTTGATAGAATGCCACAGTGCAAGGAAAACAGGCCTTCAATACTTAAACCTCCCTGTGCCAAACACTTGGGGCTTGGTTTTGTTTTGTTTTGTTTTTTAATTACACCACCACATAATTTAAACTTTTTACAATTTCTAATTATTCAGTACCAAAACACCAAACTTTTATTGCACAAGGTCCCCATGAAAAGGCCCACGCATCAGGACAGCCACAGATTCTGCCATGAAAGGGCAGCAAGGTGCCCTCCCCACTTCTTTGCTGCCTGGGCGGCCACCAGGGTTTGAAATCCATGCACCCTACTAACTTTCTAGGGTGCAATTCGCGGACCCTTCCCTTTCTCATCCTAGCAGGTGCTCCAGGGCCCGCTGGCCTACAAAGTGCCAGAAGCAGGGCTGGGCCAGCCGGCCAGAGTTCAGGGTTCTGTCCCTTGGACTTCCAGGGGACACTAGGCTGCTTGGGAAAACCGTGCAGACTGAGATTTTTCAGCAAAGGGGTGGAGCGGTAAAGGCCTTGACACCAAGGGCGAGGCCTTTCTGCAACCACCAGGTTGGGGAGCTCCGAGAATGTGACAACAGAGGGCGGAATACGTGGTTCCCTGCTCCAAGCAGTCCCAGTTCTCTGACCTGTGGCCCGCAGCCCTCCGCTGCACCCACTAGATGTGGATCCTTGGGGACACATTAGCATAGGAAATGGGCGTTCCTAGCCACAGTGGCGACCCCCGAGAGCACAACTGGGACCGAACCCCCACCCACAGCCATCTAAATCTCGACCCTCGCAGCCCAGGTTTACCCCGCCCCGGGTGCGCTCCCGGCACGTTTCCAGCCTCAGTGGCCACCACCGAGAGCACAACTGGGAAGCCCTCCCCCACCCCCGCCAGGAGCCGAACCCCGCCCCGCGCCACCAGGGTTCACCCCGCCCCTGCCGCACTCCCAGCGCGTTTCCAGCTGCAGTGGGGACCCCCGAGAGCACAACTGTTACCACCCCCCACCCCCTCCCAACCGGAACCCCGACCCGCGCCGCCTGGGATCGCCCCGCCCCTGGCGCGCTCCCGGCGCATTGCCCACTTCCACCAGGGGCTCCCGGTGAGCCCTGTCCCCACGCCCGTTTCCAGGAGAGGCTCTCGGACCTCGCTACTGCCGCCAGGTCAAACACGAGGACAATACATCCACCCCACAGAGACAATCCAAGCTGTCTATGATTTAGGGTTCAAACGAGGACTACAGAAAGGAAAGATGTCCTGACCTAGGAGGGCCATGAGAGTCTATAGATCCAAAGAAAATTGGGTACCAAGGAAGCTTTTTTCCTTGGAACCCGGAAAGCTGGTTCTTTGCATATGCAATGACCAACAATTAGCTTGTTACCCAAGCCTGCCTCGCTGCCACCCCCACTCCCCCCCCCACCACCACTTCCCAGGAAAACGGCTCAAAGAAATATTTTAAATCTCAGGCGGAAAACTGGAAGATGTCTTGTCTGTCTGTCTGGATTAAGGTATATGTCAGTGTGAGCCTTGTGTTTTTTGATAATATTGCTCAAGTTCTGAGTTCTGATTTCAATGGTCTCAAGACAAGGCAGCCCTTCCAAATCAAACTGCTGGAAATACAAGAAAACATTGACCTAAATGAATGTCAGAGTCCCGTGAACTGGGAACTAGTCAATATTAAATATCTAGTATTTTTGGTTTTGCTCCTCCACTATAGACATGTCTAAGAGTCAACAACATTAAGCACAACATGTTCATAGTGCCTAGGTTTCTTCTGAGGTAAAAATTGCTCTATTGTTATATGTGTCACAAGCTTGTCAGCAAGAAAGTACCTGGAAACAGCAACAACCAATGTAAAATATGTAAATGTGACATGAGCTTTTAGATAAACTCTTAACAATAATTATACTCTAAAATATCCGCCTCTCATAGTCTTGATTGAAGGCAGAGGAGAAGGGGATGACAGAGGATAAGATGGTTGGATGGCATCACTGACTCGATGGACATGAGTTTGAGCAAGTCCCTGGAGTTGGTGATGGACACGGAAGCCTGGCGTCCTGCAGGCCACGGGGTCACAAAGAGTCAGACTCGACTGAGCAACTGAACTGAACTGAACTTACAATCGTTCCTCCAGGTGTTTTGGTTACCTGAGTTTCTATCCTGGTGCTAAACTAAGTGACGACAGTGTATTGAATAGCTAGGTCACTTCCAAATAAATGAAACTTCTGAAACATTCACGACTTGAAAGGACCTCCCTTTTACACAGAAACAAAAGAGATTTTTGACTCTGCATGAATAGTGACTGGCACCATCCGAACATATTAAATGTAAGAAAGCAATTTTTTTGTTTTGTTTTGTTTTGTTTTGTTCTGTTCTTGCAGGAAGCGGGGTGGGCGCTATTATCACTGATAGGTATGCTCACCAATCTATCAAATGCCAATATAAGAGTGAGTTCTTGGTTGCTGAAGGGAAATGTATGACTTGTTATTACAAGAATGTATGGAATGCAATCACACTTTAAGAAGGAAAACGAAGTAGTTCTGTCTTACAGGTGGCATTTTCAGGACGGGAGAAGCAAAGGAATGGGTACAGAATGGGATAAGGAGGTTGTAGGGAAAGTAGGCCCCCAGAAAAGAGTTTTGTGCCTAGCACAAGTTTTCTTGAGATGTTGAACTGCCTTTGCTAATGGAGTTTAAGTTTCTTTACCTCTTAAGTGATCTCTTCTAGGTTGACCTAGAACAGAAATCTTTCGTTAGCTTTGGCTAAGAGGAGAAGTATTGTTTCACGATGACATATGTGATCCTACCTGACTGTTCTCATCCCCTTTGATATCTATGCACTGCTGCTGCTGCTGCTGCAGCTGCTAAGTGGTTCAGTTGAGGCCGACCCTGTGCCATGCCATAGATGGCAGCCCACCAGGCCCCGCAGTCTCTGGGGTTCTCTAGGCAAGAACACTGGAGTGGGTTGCCATTTCCTCCTCCTATGCATGAAAGTGAAAAGTGAAAATGAAGTCGCTCAGTGGTGTCCGACTCTTAGCCACCCCATGGACTGCAGCCTACCAGGCTCCTCCATCCTTGGGATTTTCCAGGAGTGGGGTGCCATTGCCTTCTCCCATATCTGTGCACAAGCCTGCCTAAATAATTGACTTCTAGCCAACTTTGGGATGCCCATGACCACCCACCCTTACCAGGCAACAGAGAAGAGAAAAACACTTACCACAGGAGGTTCTGATAAGGAACAAGGAACTAACAAGCTCCCACCTACCAGGATTCTTCAGAGGTCAACAAGAGGTCAGCAAGAGATGAGAGACTGCAGTCCAGAGGTCCTAGCTACTTCCATCTAGCAACAAACACCCAGCATAGTCAAAACGATTTCAATGTTAAAGAATAAATAAATAAATAAATAAAAGGACAGAAGTTCTTTGAACACATGTCTGAATTTAGGGGTGAGGCATTACATATGTGTCCCAGGATAATCTTAAAGTGTCAGAAAGTAAAGAAATTAAAGACAACTCTCAAGCTGTCCAAACTGATAAAAATGAATGATTACAGTTTTATCTGTATACATTAGCAGATAATAATCTGAAAAGGAATTTTAAAAAATTCCCTTTCAATAATATCAACATGAATAAAACACTTTGCCATGGATGTAACGAGGATGACAAGACTGGCACACTGGAAATTATACACCCTGGCTGAAAACTATCCTGAATACATGGACAGATATTCCATAACGATGGAAAGACTTAAGATGGCAATACCATGGAATGCATCTTCAATCTGAAATGAAGATTTGATATGATTTGATCGCTCAGAGCTTTTGTGTCATCAAGTGTTATTAAAGTATTAAAGAGATAGAGAAAGCTGCTGACTTAGACTCGAGGCGGTGTGGGGGGGGTAGTAAGAGTACCCCCTGCTGGTCTTTAGCCAGATATTCTACAGGCACTAGCAGTCAGCTAAGGAAAGAAAGGAACTGTTTCAGGGAATGGCACCAGGCCCCTCCCCCACGACATGCATTGAGATAATATTGGCAGCAGGTGAGTCATCCCGGGCCAAAACTTGATTGACATGAATCTTGAAGAAAGGCAGTATTGCAGGCAAATATATCATTTCCTTAACATAGATAAGGAGAACAAGCTAGGAGGAAAACATGCTGTTTTGTTCAAATCGCTTCTGAGCCTTTTGGGGGAACCGACCTGAAGCCAGAGTCTAGCGGAAATACATAGGATATTTACATCGCTTAAGACAAACATTTTCTTAGGAAAAAATGCATTGCTTAGCTCAAGGTTTGTCTGCGAAATTCTTACACATCAGGAGATGGCTCTGAGCTGGGTTTCCACACACAAGAACATCCATGCAAAGGACAAGCCTGCACAGCCCATCTGCCCCCCTCCCGCACAGCCAGCAGCATTTCCAAGTGACCTCCTAAGGCCTTCCCCAAAATACAGGGGCACCTCTGGGTTTCCTGTTTCCCTCACTTCGAACACTTTTCTTAAAAAAAAAAAATCCTGCACACTTCTTGATAGAATGCCACAGTGCAAGGAATACAGTCCTTCAATATTTAAACCTCCATTTGCAAAACACTTGGAGCTTGGTTTTGTTTTGTTTTGTTTTTTAATTACACCATCACATAATTTAAAGCTTTTACACGTTCTAATTATTCAGTTCCAAAACACCAAACTTTTATTGCACAGGGTCCTCATGAAAAGGCCCACGCAGCTGGACAACCACAGATTCTGCCATGAAAGGGCAGCAAGGTGCCCTCCCCACTTCTTTGCTGCCTGGGCGGCCACCAGGGTTTGAAATCCATGCACCCTACTAAGTTTCTAGGGTGCAATCCATGGACCCTTCCCTTTCCCATCCCAGCAGGTGCTCAAGGGCCCGCTGGCTTACAAAGTGCCAGAAGAGGGCTGGGCCAGCCGGCCAGAGTTCAGGGTTCTGTCCCTTGGACTTCCAGCGGACACTAGGCTGCTTGGAAAAACCGCGCAGACTCTGAGATTTTTCAGCAGAGGGGTGGAGCGGTAAAGGCCTTGACCCCAAAGGCAAGGCCTTTCTGCGACCGCCAGGTTGGGGAGCTCCGAGAATGTGCCAACAGACGGCGGAATACTTGGTTCCCTGCTCCACGCAGTCCCAGTTCCCTTACCTGTGGTCTGCAGCCCTCCGCTGCACCCACGGGATGGCGATCCTTGGGGACCCAGGAGCAGACGAAATGGGCGTTCCCAGCCGCAGTTGCAACCCCCGAGAGCGCAACTGGGAACCCCTCCCCATCCCCCCCATGAGCCGACCCCGCCCCGCTCCGCCAGGGTTAGCCCCGCCCCTGCCGCGCTCCCTGCGCGTTCCCAGCCACAGTGGCGACCCCGGGAGCACAACTGGGACCGACCCCCACCCAAAGCCATCTGAATCTCGACCCCCGCAGCCCGGGTTTACCTGTCCCGGGTGCGCTCCCGGCGAGTTTTCAGCCTCAGTGTCCACCTCTGAGAGCACAACTGGGAAGCCCGCCCCCACCCCCGCCAGAAGCCGACCCCCGCCCCACGCCGCCCGCGTTCGCCCCGCCCCTGCACGGTCCAGGTACCTTCCCAGCTTCTAGCGTTCACGCCCGGGTAGGAGCAGGATGTAGGAGTATGGGAGATGTGTCTGGAGCCTGACAGCCTCAGCTCCGCTCTGGCCTGCCCTTTGGACCTAGGAGCCAGGCCAACTTGCAGAGGGCTTAGGGCCCCATTGTATGCAAACTACCAAGGCCTACCGCAAGGAGAGCTCTGTCCGAGGGAAGGGAAGTGCCCCAGGCTGCGTTCCCAAGCTGTTGCTTGGCAATGCAGACTCAGCGGTAAACGGAGGGAATCAGGCTCTCTGTAGCCGCAGCTTCACACACAGGTGTGTCTCCGTAGGAATCAAGAAAGATCCTGACAGGGTGAGGTTCATTAGAGCTATACTAAAGAGCAAAGGCTTGTCCATGTGGTCTTGCCTTCCCCTGTGCCTTTGGGTCTCCAGGCTCGGCCCCAGCTCCGTGGAAACAACCCCTGAGAAAATATCTTCAAGATCCACTTTTCCCAGTGTCTGGGAACCGGGGTTCGTAGGAGGAGAGAAAAGCACGCCTCCAACGGGAACAAAAATGCAGCCCACCTGCCTGTGTTTTGAAGCCTCTATTTGGAAGGAATGGGTTAGCTTCTCCTAAAGGAGACCTCCAGATCTGCTCAGAAGTTGTTAATTCCAGAGGCAGGGTACTGGTTCCTGACTGTCCTTTGCTAGCCTTGCAAAGATATTCCTAGATTCTAGAGTTATTTTCCATGAAGAAGCAGGCTTCGGGAATGTGTCAGACGGGACTGGCTCCTTATTGACCTCAGCTCAGCTATTGCCTTTCCATTCAAACTAGGGCAAGGCCCTACTTTATGAAGGGTAAGGGTCTTCTTCTTTGCAAACTGCCAAGGGCTACAGCAATGAGACCTCTGTCAAGGTGAGGGAAGCCTAAGAGGATGGATTCTCAAGCAGGTGCTTTGCCACAAAGCATCAGCACCCCACGGAGAGAATCAAGCCCCCTGTGCACCAATGTTGGGAATGTAGCTTCACACACAGAGTTGTCTCTATAGGAGCCAAGAATGTTCCTGAGAGATTAGGTTCACTAAACCTCTCCTACAGAGCATAGACCTGTCAATGTGGTTTTGCCTTCCCCTGTGAGTTGGGTCCTCGAGGTCCGCCACACCTCCGGGGAAACTGTCCCTGAGAAAAGATCTCCAGGAACCGCTTCGCCGAGGCTGGGAAATGCTGTTCACAGGAAGTAAGGCAAGCGAATCTCCTGCAGAGTAAAAGAGGCCTTACAGTCCCTGGAGGAGAAGGCTGCCAGAGTGTGTGAAACCTGACTGTTGCCTTACTGGCCTCAGCTCCGCCATTGCCTGTTCATCCGAGCTAGCACCCAGGCCTACTTGGAAAAGCATTTGGGTGCAGATTTCTACAAAGTGCCAAGGGCTACAGCAGTGAGAATTCTCTCAGTGGTAAGGGAGAGCATTTTATGGATTCTCAAGCTGTTTTCTGAATGACAGCGTCAAAATGAACAGAGAGAATCAGGCTCTCTGTGCCCCTATGTTAGGTACGCAGCTTCACACACAGAGGTGTCTCTATAGGAGCCAAGAATGCTCCTGAGAGATGAGGTTCACAAGAGGTCTGCTACAGAGCATAGACCTGTCCATGTGGTCTTGCCTTCCCCTGTGCCTTTGGGCCCCGGGCTCGGCCCCAGCTCCGTGGAAACAAGCCCTGAGAAAATATCTTCAAGATACGCTTTTCCCAGAGGCTGGGAACTGGAGTTCATAGGAGGAGAGAAAAGCAAGCCTCCTTCGGGCACGAAATGCAGCCAACCTGCCTGTGTTTTGAAGCCTCTATTTGGAAGGAATGGGTTAGCTTCTCCTAAAGGAGACCTCCAGATATGCTCAGAAGTCGGTAATTCCAGAGGCAGGGTGCTGGTTCCTGACTGCCCTTTGCCAGCCTTGCAAAGACATTCCAAGATTCTAGAGTTATATTCCATGAAGGAGCAGGCTTCGGGAATGTGTCAGAGGGGACTGGCTCCTTATTGGCCTCAGCTCAGCTATTGCCTTTCCATTCAAACTAGGACAAGGGCCTAGTTTATGAAGTGTAAGGGTCTTCTTCTTTGAAACTGCCAAGGGCTACAGCAATGAGACTTCTGTCAAGGCGAGGGAAGCCTAAGAGGACGGATTCTCAAGCAGGTGCTTTGCTACAAAGCATCAGCACCCCACGGAGAGAACCAAGATCCCTGTTCCCCAATGTTGGGAGTGTAGCTTCACACACAGAGTTGTCTCTATAGGAGCCAAGAATGTTCCTGAGAGATTAGGTTCACTAAACCTCTCCTACAGAGCATAGACCTGTCCATGTGGTTTTTCCTTCCCCTGTGAGTTGGGTCCTCGAGGTCCACCACACCTCCGGGTAAACTGTCCCTGAGAAAAGATCTCCAGGAACGGCTTCGCTGAGGCTGGGAAACGCTGTTCACAGGAAGTAAGGCAAGCGAATCTCCTGCAGAGAAAAAGAGGCCTTACTGTCCCTGGAGGAGCAGGCTGCCAGAGTGTGTGAAACCTGACTGTTGCCTTGCTGGCCTCAGTTCCACCATTGCCTGTTCCTCCGAACTAGGACCCAGGCCTATTTGGAGAAGCGTTTGGCTGCGGATTTCTACAAAGTGCCAAGGGCTACAGCAGTGAGAATTCTCTCAGCGGTCAGGGAGAGCATTTTATGGATTCTCAAGCTGTTTTCTGAACGACAGGGTCAAAATGAACTGAGAGAATCAGGCTCTCTGTGCCCCTATGTTAGGTACGCAGCTTCACACACAGAAGTGTCTCTATAGGAGCCAAGAATGTTCCTGAGAGATGAGGTTCACTAGAAGTCTGCTACAGAGCATAGACCTGTCCATATGGTTTTGCCTTGCCCTGTGAGTTGGGTCCCTGAGGTCCGCCCCAGCTCAGGGGAAGGAGCCCCTGAGAAAAGATCTCCAGGGACCGCTATTCCCCAAGGCTGGCAAACGCAGTTCACAGGAGGTAACGCAAGCGAGCCTCCTGCAAGGCACAACAGGCCTTAGTGTCCCTGGACGATCAGGCTGCAAGAGTGTGTGAGACCTGACTGGTGCCTTACTGGCCTCAGCTCCGCCATTGCATGTTCCTCTGAACTAGGACCCAGGCCTACTAGGAGAAGGGTTTGGGTATGGATTTCTAAATACTGCCAAGGGGTATAGCAATGAGAACTGTGTCACGGGTAAGGAAGAGCATTGTATGGATTTTCAAGCTGTTGTTTGAACGACAGCTTCAAAGATGCACAGAGAGAATCAGACTCTGTGTCTCCATGTTCGGTACACAGCTTCACAGACAGGGGTGTCTCCATAGGAAACAAGAACGTTCCTGACAGAGTGAGGTTCACTAGAGCTCTCCTAGAGAGCAAAGACTTGTCCATGTGGTTTTTCTTCCCCTGTGCGTTTGGGGCTCCAGGCTCGGCCCCAGCTCCGTGGAAACAACCTCTGAGAAAAGATCTTCAAGATCCGCTTTTCCCAGAGGCTGGGATGTGGGGTTCATAGGAGGCGGGAAAAGCAGGCCTCCTTCAGAGAGCAAGAGGCAGCCAAGCGGCCTGCGTTTGGAAGCCTCTATTTGGAAGAATGGGTTAGCTTCCCCTAAGGGAGACCTCCAGATCTGTTCAGAAGTCGGTAATTCCAGAGGCAGGGTGCAGGCTCCTGACTGCCCTTTGCCAGCCTTGCAGAGACATTCCTAGATTACAGCGTTATTTTCCATGAAGGAGCAGGCTTCGGGAATATGTCAGACTTGACTGGCGCCTTATTGGCCTCAGCTCAGCTATTGCCTTTCCATT
This sequence comes from Bubalus kerabau, assembly GCF_029407905.1. Lineage (NCBI taxonomy): Eukaryota > Metazoa > Chordata > Mammalia > Artiodactyla > Bovidae > Bubalus > Bubalus kerabau. The sequence goes on along the minus strand of NW_026577883.1, from coordinate 1,124,883 downwards.
CAAAGTAGGACAAGGCCCTACTTTATGAAGGGTAAGGGTCTTCTTCTTTCCAAACTGCCGAGGGCTACAGCAATGAGACCTCCGTAAATGCGAGGGAAGCATAAGCGGATGGATTATCAGGAAGGTTCTTTGCCACCAAGCATCAGCACCCCACGGAGAGAATCAGGCTCCCTTTGCCCCTATGTGGGGTGTGTAGATTCACACACAGTGGTGTCTCTACAGGAGCCAAGAATGTTCCTGAGAGATGAGGCTCACAAGAGCTCTCCTACAGAGTGCACACCTGTACATGTGGTTTCGCCTTCCCCTGTGAGTTGGGTGCCCGAGGTCCACCCCAGCTCCGAGAAAACAGCCTCTGAGAAAAGATCTCCAGGAACCGCTTTTCGCCCAGGCTGGGAAAAGCTGTTCACAGGAAGTAAGGCAAGTGAGCCTCCTGCAGAGAAAAAGAAGCCTTACTGTCCCTGGAGGAGCAGGCTGCCAGAGTGTGTGAAAACTGACTGGTGCCATACTGGTCTTAGCTCCGCCATTGCTTGTTCCTCCGAACTGGGACTCAGGCCTACTTGCAGAAGGGTTTAGGTGCAGATTTCTACAAACTTCCAAGGGCTACTGCAATGAGAACTCTCTCAGAGGTAAGGGCGAGAATTGTATGGATTCTCAAGCTGTTTTCTGAACGACAGCATTAAACCTGCACAGAAAGAATCAGGCTCTTTGCCGCCATGTTGGGTACGCAGTTTCACACACAGAGGTGTCCGCATAGGAGCCAAGAAAGTTCGTCAAAGACTGAGGTTCACTAGAGCTCTCTTAGAGAGCAAAGACTTGTTCATGTGGTTTTGCCTTCCCCTGTATGTGTGGGTCTCTGGGCACAACCCCAACTCCGTGGAAACAACCCCTGAGCAAAGATCTCCAAGATCTGCTTTTCCCCCATGCTGGAAACCAGGGATCATAGGAGGCAGGAAAAGCAAGCCTCCTTCAGGCAAGAAGAGGCAGCCAACTAGCCTGTGTTTGGAAGCCTCTATTTGCAAGGAATGGGTTAGCTTCTCCAGAAGGAGACCTCCAGATCTGCTCAGAAGATAGATATTCCAGAGGCAGGGTCGAGGTTCCTGACTGCCCTTTGCCAGCCTTGCAAAGACATTCCTAGATTCTAGCAATATTTTCCATGAAGGAGCAGGCATCGGGAAAATGTCAGAGTTGACGGGTGCCTTACTGGCCTCAGCTCAGCTATTGCCTTTCCTTTCAAACTAGGATCAGGGCCTACTTGGTGAAGGGTAAGGGTCTACTTCTTTCCCAACTGCCAAGAGACACAGCAATGAGACCTCTGTCAAGGCGAGGGAAGCGTAAGCAGGTGGATTCTCAAACAGGTGCTTTGCCACAAAGCATCAGCACCCCACGGAGAGAATCAGGCTCCCTGTGCCCCTATGTTCGGTGTGTAGCTTTACACACAGAGGTGTCTCTGTACGAGCCAAGAATGTTCCTAAGAGATGAAACACACTGACGTCTCCTACAGAGCATAGACCTGTCCATGTGGTTTTTCCTTCCCCTGTGAGATGGGTCCCCGAGGTCCACCCCAGCTCTGGGGATAGAGCCCCTGAGAAAAGATCTCCAGGAACCGCTTTTTGCCCAGGCTGGGAAACGCAGTTCACAGGAGGCAAGGCAAGCGAGCCTCCTGCAGGGAAAAATAGGCCTTACTGTCCCTGGAGGAGCAGGCTGCCAGAGTGTGTGACACCTGACTGGTGCCTTACTGACCTCAGCTCCGCCATTGCATGGCCATCCAAACCAGGACCCAGGCCTACTTGGAGAAGGGTTTGGGTGCGGATTTGTAAAAACTGCCAAAGGCTACAGCAATGAGAAGTCTCTCAGAGGTAAGGGAGAGCATTGTATGGATTCTCAAGCTGTTGTTTGAACGACAGCTTCAAAGCTGCAAAGAGAGAATCAGGCCCTGTGTGCCCCCTTGTTGGGTACACAGCTTCACACACAGGGGTGTCTCCATAGGAGTCAAGAACGTTCCTGACACAGTAAGTTTCACTTAGAGGTCTCCTGGAGAGCAAAGACTTGTCCATGTGGTTTTCCTTCCCCTGTACGATTGGGTCTCTGGTCTCGGCCCCAGCTCCATGGAAACAACCCCTGAGAAAATATCTTCAAGATCCGCTTTTCCCAGAGGCTGGGAACAGGGCTTCATAGGATGCGAGAAAAGCAGGCCTCCTTCGGGCGCGAAAAGGCAGCCAACTGGCCTGTTTGGAAGCCTCTATTTGGAAAGAATGGGTTAGCTTCTCCTAAAGGAGACCTCCAGATCTGCTCAGAAGTCGGTAATTCCAGAGGCAGGGTGCTGGTTCCTGACTGCCCTTTGCCAGCCTTGCAAAGACATTCCCAGATTCTAGAGTTATTTTCCATGAAGGTGAAGGCTACGGGAGTATGTCAGACTTGGCAGGCACCTTATTGGCCTCAGCTCAGCTATTACCTTTCCATTCAAACTAGGACAAAGGCCTACTTTATGAAGGGTAAGGGTCTTCTTCTTTCCAAACTGCCAAGGGCTACAGCAATGGGACCTCTGTCAAGGCGAGGGAAGCCTAATTGGATGGATCATCAAGCAGGTGCTTTGCCACAAAGCATCAGCACCCCACGGGGAGAATCAGGCTCCATTTGCCCCTATGTTGGGTGTGTAGCTTCACATACAGAGGTGTCTCTATAGGAGGCCAGAATGTTCCTGAGAGATGAGGTTCACTAGAGCTCTCCTACAGAGCATAGACCTGTCCATATGCTTTTGCCTTCCCCTGTGAGTTGGGTCCTCGAGGTCCTCCCCAGCTCCGGGGAAGGAGCCCCTGAGAAAAGATCTCCAGGGACCTCTTTTCCCCCAGGCTGGGAAATGCAGCTCACAGGAGGGAAGTCAAGTGAGCCTCCTGCAGGGAAAAAGAGGGCTTACTGTCCCTGGAAGATCAGGCTGCAGAGTGTGTGAGACCTGACTGGTGCCTTACTGGCCTCAGCTCCGCCATTGCATGTTCCTCCGAACTAGGACCCAGGACTACTTGGAGAAGGGTTTGGGTGCGGATTTCTAAAAACTGCCAAGGGCTACAGCAATGAGAACTCTGTCACGGGTAAGGAAAAGCATTGTACGGATTTTCAAGGTGTTTTTTGAACGACATCTTTAAAGCTACACAGAGAGAATCAGGCTCTCTGTGCCCCCATGTTGGGTACGCAGCTTCGCACACAGGGGTGTCTCCATATGAATCAAGAATGTTCGTGACAGAGTGAAGTTCACTAGAGCTCTCCTAGAGAGCAAAGACTTGTACATGTGGTTTTTCTTCCCCTGTTAGTTTGGGTCTCCAGGCTTAGCCCCAGCTCCGTGGAAACAACCCCTGAGAAAAGATCTTCAAGATCCGCTTTTCCCAGAGGCTGGGATGTGGGATTCATAGGAGGCGGGAAAAGCAGGCCTCCTTCAGAGAGCAAGAGGCAGCCAAGCGGCCTGCGTTTGGAAGCCTCTATTTGGAAGAATGGGTTAGCTTCCCCTAAGGGAGACCTCCAGATCTGTTCAGAAGTCGGTAATTCCAGAGGCAGGGTGCAGGCTCCTGACTGCCCTTTGCCAGCCTTGCAGAGACATTCCTAGATTACAGCGTTATTTTCCATGAAGGAGCAGGCTTCGGGAATATGTCAGACTTGACTGGCGCCTTATTGGCCTCAGCTCAGCTCTTGCCTTTCCTTTCAAACTAGGACAAGGGCCCACTTTATGAGAGGTAAGGGTCCTCTTCTTTCCAAACTGCCAAGGGCTACAGCAATGAGACCTCTGTCAAGGCGAGGGAAGCGTAAGCTGATGGATTTTCAAGCAGGTGCTTTGCCACCAAGCATCAGCACCCCACGGAGAGAATCAGGCTCCCTTTGCCCCTACGTTGCGTGTGTAGCTACACACACAGAGGTGTCTCGATAGGAGCCAAAAATGTTCCTGAGAGAGGAGGTTCACTGTTGGGGGCCAGAGTGAGGCACTCCGCCCATGGCAAAGGTCATGAGGAAGGAGGCTCGACATACGCAAAGGCGGGATCGAGCCTCAGGAGTCCCCCTGGAAATCCTCGAGCATCTACCCCCATAACCAGAGCCTGCCTACCTTACTACTTTGTGCTCTCACCTACACCTCTGACTTTACGGGGGGCTGTCCCCCACCACCTCTTTCGGAGAAGGAGTTAACCTAGAGCTCCAGTTGATAAAAACCCCTGGGTGTGACAAGAGTGTTTTAACCTACAAACTCCTCTGAAGGTTCTCTAGCCTGCCTGACAGGCTTGTCCGGCCACATGTGATTGCTCACAGGCTCCCAACCATGAGAGGCACGAGATGCTTTAAACCTTCTAAAAACAGGTTCCTTAGAAAAGTTAGAAAATTATTAGTATAAGTATAATGGGCTGATTAGAAATCATATTGGTGAAGGGTTTTTCATTTGTTGAGCTGATGTTTACTGCTAAGTCTCCACATCCCCTGCCCTTATACACATTAATGAATATATAGAAGAAATAAGTATTAACCTTTGATATAAATCACATTAGACCTTAGGCTAAGTAAATTCTTTCCTTAACTAAAACCCACTACACCCTCACCCTATAGGAATGTAACTTTATTTGGGTGGCGTCTGTTTTAAGAATAATCACCCCTGGAGAAATAAGTGTCCTGGTTGACTGACCGCTGTCACAAGGAGAGGGTCGTAAATTGTCAGCAGGCCCCCCGGCCAGAAGATGATGTAACACCCCTAAGACCTCTGTATACTTTTGTATGAAGCACCTGACTTTGATAAAAGTCAGGACTGCTGACCCCACGTGACTTTGGCATAACATCTCAGTGTATAAAAGTAGACCATGGAAAATAAAGAATTGGGATCAGTTTCTCGAAATACTGGTATCCCCATGTCTCTCTCTCTCTCTCTCACTCTGGTTGAGTCTCCATCTGGAGCGCGGAACCCACCAAGCTTACTAATTTTGCCTGGGCTTCTAAGATCCGACCGGGGAGGCCTCAGTGTCTCCTCTTCTTCGGGAGAATGGAAGGACGCCTGCGGCCTACGTAAGTGGTGCAAGCTTCTTGTCTTGACGTTTTATTGGTCCCCCGTGTAAACCAAGCTACTCAGCCTCTTTTCTCCAATGAATTTTCCTACTGAGCTATCCTCATTTTATTACTCTTTATATCCTTAATTAACGTTTAATTAAGCAGTTGTTCCCTGACCCTCGCCTACGCCGTCTCTGCTTCGAATACCCTGGATCAGCTGGGGCTGGACCCCGGCAGTTCACTAGAGATCTCCTACAGAGCATAGACCTGTCCATTTGGTTTTGCCTTCCCCTGTGAGTTGGGTCCCCGAGGTCCGCCCCAACTCCGGGGAAACAGCCCCTGAGAAAAGATCTCCAGGAACTGCTTTCCGCCCAGGCTGGGAAACGCTGTTCACAGGAAGTAAGGCAAGCGAGCCTCCTGAAGGGAAATAGAGGCCTTACTGTCCCTGGAGGAGCAGGCTGCCAGAGTGTGTGACACCTGACTGGTGCCTTACTGGCCTCAGCTCCGCTATTGCATGTTCATCTGAACTTGAACCCAGGCCTACTTGGAGAAGTGTTTGTGTGCCGATTTCCAGAAACTGCGAAGGGCTACAGCAATGATAACTCTCTCAGTGGTAAGGGAGAGCATTGTGTGGATTCTCAATTTGTTGTTTGAACGACAGCGTCAAAGCTGCACAGAGAGAATCAGGTCTCTGTGTCTCTATGTTGGCTATGCAGCTTCCCACACAGAGATGTCCCCGTTGGAGCCAAGAACATTCCGCATAGACTGAGGTTCACTAGAGCACTCCTAGAGAGCAAAGACTTATCCATGCGGTTTTCCCTTCCTCTGTGCGTGTGGGTCTCCGGGATCAGCCCCTGCTCCGTGGAAACAGCCTCTGAGAAAAGATCTCCAAGAACCTCTTATCCCCCAGGCTGGGAAGCGGAGTTCACAGGAGGTGGGATAAGCAAGCTTCCTTCGGCAAGAAGAGACAGCCAACCGGCCTGTGTTTGGAAGCCTATATTTGCAAGAAATGGGTTAGTTTCTCCTGACCGAGACCTCCGGATGTGCTGAGAAGATAGAAATTCCAGAGGCAGGGTCGAGGTTCCTGACTGCCCTTTGCCAGCCTTGCAAAGACATTCCCAGATTCTAACGTTATTTTCCATGAAGGAGCAGGCATCGGGAATATGTCAGACTTGACTGGCGCCTTACTGGCCTCAGCTCAGCTACTGCCTTTCCATTCAAACAAGGACAAGGGCCTACTTGGTGAAGGGTAAGGGTCTGCTTCTTTCCAAACTGCCAAGGACTACAGCAATGAGACCTCTGTCAAGGTGAGGGAAGCCTATGCGGATGGATTCTTAGCAGGTGCTTTGCCACAAAGCATCAGCACCCACGGAGAGAATCAGACTCCCTTTGCCACTATGTTGGGTGTGTAGCTTCATGCACAGAGGTGTCTCTGTAGAAGCCAAGAATGTTCCTGAGAGATGAGGTTCACTAGAGCTCTCCTACAGAGCATAGACCTGTCCATGTGGTTTTGTCTTCCCCTGTGAGTTGGGCCCCCGAGGTCCGACCCAGCTCCAGGGAAACAGCCCCTGAGAAAAAATCTCCAGGAACAGCTTTGCGCCCAGGCTGGGAAATGCAGTTCACAGGAGGCAAGGCAAGCGAGCCTCCTGCAGGGAAAAAGAGGCCTTACTGCTCCTGGACGATCAGGCTGCAAGAGTGTGTGAGACCTCACTTGTGCCTTACTGGCCTCAGCTCCGCCGTTGCCTGTTGTTCCGAGCTAGGACCCAGGCCTACTTGGAGAAGGGTTAGGGTGCGGATTTCTACAAACTGTCAAGGACTACAGCAATGAGAATTCTCTTAGCAGTAAGGGAGAGCATTGTATGGATTCTCAAGTTGTTGTTTGAATGACAGCTTCAAAGCTACACAGAGAGAATCAGGCTCTCTGTTCCCCTATTTTGGCTGTGCAGCTTCACACACAGAATTTGACTCTGTTGGAGCCAGAAATATTCCTGAAAGACTTAGGCTCACCAAAGCTGTCCTCCAGAGCAAAGACATTGGATGTGGTTTTGCCTTCCCTTGCCAGTATGGGTCCCCTAGCTTGGCCCCAGCTCCGGGGATACAGCCTCTGAAAAAAATCTTCCAAGAAGCGATTTTTCCTCCAGGCTGTTAAGCGGAATTCGCAGTTTGCAAGTTAAGGAAGCCTGCTTCGTGGAAGAGCAAGCAGCCAACTGGCCCTGTGTTAGGAAGCCTGTATTTGAAAGGAATGGGTTAGCTTCTACAGCGGGAGAACCTCAGATCTGCTCAGGGGGCTGAAATACTAGAGTCAGGGTCGAGGTTCTCCCTTGTCCTTTGCGCACCTTGCAAAGACATTCCTAGCTTCTAGCGTTAGTGTCCCTGTAGTAGCAGGCTGCAGGAGCGTGTGATAAATGACTGCCGCGTTCCTGTCCTCAGCTCCGCTATTAACTTTCTATTCGAACTAGAACCCAGGCCTACTTTGAGAGGGGTTAGGGTCCAGTGTTTCCAAACTGCCAAGGGCTACGGCAATGCGAGCTCTGTCAGAGGTAAGAAAAGAGCAATTGGTTGGATTCTTCAGCTGCTGCGTGGCTGCACAGCTTCCGCGCTGCATGGAGAGCATGAGGCTCCTTGTGGCCCTATTTTGGGTACGCAGCAACATGCACACAGAATGTCTGTGTTCACTTATGTACAGGCTTATGTACACTAGAGCTCTCCTACAGAGCAAAGACCACTCAGTGGGCTCCAAGAGATACCTGTCGCGGCTCGAGAAGAGAGTGGAGTCCTTTGCTTCCCCTCGAGATGAGGCCTGACTCCCCGGGTGAGTATGGAATGCAACCCCAAATCCCTGTCGCCTATGGAGAGGAACATTAAGTCCTGGATACAAGCCTAGATGAGGTCTAGTTTGCCCTTCAGTGAATGGAGCCCAATCCACAGCTCTCCCTGGCAACTCGAATGGAAGATTAGACTTCCTGGGCCAACACAAGAGGAAGCCTGAATTCCCCGTCGTAACTCGAGAATCCCACCGAAACTCGAGAAAATCCACGTGCTTCCCTCGTCATCGCAAGATGAGGCCCTTTGTCCGCTACAGCATCTCAAGAGAAGTCCCACGTTCCATCCTGAAGTGCGAAACGGTACTTGGCACCCTTGATGTGACCCCAAAAGTTCCGCGACATACCAGACTCACTCAAGGGGAACACCGAGGTTCCCGGCACCACTTCATCTGACCCCTTCTCCTCTCCTGATTGCGACAGGAGGGTCGACTCCCCTTCTCTGTCTGCAAGGGGTTCCCGACCTTCCGGGCGCACCTCAGGATGAGGCCGGTCTCATGAGGAAGTTCGAGACGTAGCCTCGTGGGTGGTGCCACATGCCGAAAGACCCCAATTTCACGGTCCACTCTTGAAAAGAACCCGATGCCAGCACACCTCTTTGAAGGAAAACCTGTGGATGAAGGCACATCACGAAGGGGCACTGACACCCGCGTGCATCGTCCAGAAAAACCCGCAGGTCCCACAGACATTTCGACAAGTGGCCTGTCACCCTGTAAACAACTCGAAAGGCAAACGAAGGTCTATTCCTCAACAGAAGACTAGGTGTGACTCTCTTGTCCCTACTCTGCAGGGACCATGGGATCCGAGTCAGAAACGGAGAAGAAGCCTGAGGTTCCTGCGTCCACTCGAGATGAGGCCCTCTTCCATTGCACCACACCCAGTGGAGTCCCGAGAGGCCCCTACCAACTCCACAGTATCCCTGAGTTCTCAGAGGCACAATGAGAAGCTCCCTGAGGTCACAGGCACAAGTCGAGGGAACCCTGGGTTTTCTGCCATGACTCGAGAAAGACCTCGAGAGTGCTTCAAAATGTGTTGAGTCGCGATTCCCCTACCATGACTCGAGAGCCATGACACGCGCCCCCTCTTCACGCGCATGGAGACCTGACTAACCTGGCACTGCACGAGAGGCTCCCTGAGATCCTCATCATACCTCGTGAGGAAACCCACACTGCCGCGGCAGCTCGAGGAAACACATGAGACACCCCGGTCATCGCGAGATGAGGGCCTTATAACCCTGCATGGCCTGGAGACCAATCACGAGTCCTCTCTCCAAACTGAAGAGCAGGCTGGACTCCGTTGAGGCCGCTCAGGGGGCTCCAACAGATCCTTGTCGCGACTTGAGAGGAGAGCGGAGTCCTTGGCTTCCCTTCGAGACGAGGTCTGACTCCCCGGGGGAGCCTGGAATGCAACCCCGAGATGCCTGCTTTCCCTGGAGAGGAATAGTAGGTCCCAGACACACGCCTAGGTGAGGTCTCTTCGGCCCTGCAGTGACTCGAGCGCAACCCCCAGCTTTCCCTCGCAACCCGAGGGGAAGATTGGGCTTCCCAGGGCCAACCCAAGGGGAAGGCTGAGATCCCCGTCGTAACTCGAGAATCCCGCCGCAACTCGAGAAAAACCACGTGGTTCCCACCTCTTGGCAAGATGAGGCCCTTGCCCGCCACGGCGTCTCAAGGGAAGTCCCCTCTTCCGCCCTGAAGGGCGAAACGGTCCCTGACAGCCTTCCTGCGACCCCCAAAAGTCCCCCGACACTCCGGGTTCCCTCGAGGGGAACACCGAGGGTCCCGGCACCGCTTCCTCTGAGCCCCTTCTCCCCTCCTGATCGCGGCAGGAGAGGCGATTCCCCTGCGTGGTCTGGAAGGGGTTCCCGGCCTTCCCGGCGCACCTCAGGAGGAGGCCGGTCTCACGAGGAAATTCGAGACGAGCCACGTGGGTGAGGCCACCTGCCGAACGCCCCCGATTCCCCGGTCCGCCCTTGAGAAGGACCCGAGGCCCGGACCCCTCTTCGAAGGCAACCCTGTGGGTGAAGGCACAACACGAAGGGGCACTGCCACCCCCGTGCATCGTCCGGAAAGACCCGAGGGTGCCACACACAGCTCGACGAGGGGCCTGAGACCCCCTGAGCAACTCGAGAGGCCAGCGGGGTTCCCTTCCTCAGGCAAGACGAGGCCTGACTCTCCTGTCCCAACTCTGCAGGGACCCTGCGGTCGGAGTCCGAAACGGAGAGGAAGCCTGAGGTTCCTGCCTCCCCTCGAGGTGAGGCCCTCTTCCGTTGCGCCAGACCCAGCGGAGTCCCGAGGGGCCCCGCCACCTCCACAGGATCCCTCACCTCTCAGAGGCACCCTGGGAAGTTCCATAAGGTCCCCGGCAGAAGGCGAGGGACACGAGGGTTTCCCGCCACCCCCCGAGAAAGACCTCGAGAGTCCTTCTTCAACGCGTCTCGAGGCCCTAGTCCCCTCCCGTGACTCGAGAGCCAGGACGCGCTCCCCCTCGCCACGCGCATGGAGACCTGACTTCCCTGGCGCCGCACGAGAGGCTCCCTGAGATCCTCGTCGTGCCTCGGGAGAAAACCCCCACGGGCGCCGCAGCTCGAGGAAAGCCCTGAGAAGCCCCCGTCCTCGCGAGCTGAGGGCCTTCTTTTCCTGCATGGCCTGGAGAGCAATCCCGGGTCCTCTCTCCAAACGGAAGAGGAGGCTGGACTCCCTTGAGGCCGCTCAGGGGGCTCCAAGAGACCCGCGTCGCGACTCGAGAGGAGAGCGGAGTCCTTGGCTTCCCCTCGAGACGAGGCCTGACTCCCCGGGGGAGCCTGGAATGCAACCCCGAGATCCCTGCCTTCCTTGGAGAGGAATATGAGGTCCCGGACACACGCCTAGGTGAGGTCTCTTCGGCCCTGCAGTGACTCGAGCGCAACCCCCAGCTTTCCCTCGCAACCCGAGGGGAAGATTGGGCTTCCCAGGGCCAACCCAAGGGGAAGGCTGAGATCCCCGTCGTAACTCGAGAATCCCGCCGCAACTCGAGAAAAACCACGTGGTTCCCACCTCTTGGCAAGATGAGGCCCTTGCCCGCCACGGCGTCTCAAGGGAAGTCCCCTGTTCCGCCCTGAAGGGCGAAACGGTCCCTGACAGCCTTCCTGTGACCCCCAAAAGTCCCCCGACACGCCGGGTTCCCTCGAGGGGAACACCGAGGGTCCCGGCACCGCTTCCTCTGAGCCCCTTCTCCCCTCCTGATCGCGACAGGAGAGGCGATTCCCCTGCGTGGTCTGGAAGGGGTCCCCGGCCTTCCCGGCGCACCTCAGGATGAGGCCGGTCTCACGAGGAAATTCGAGACGAGCCACGTGGGTGGGGCCACATGCCGAACGCCCCCGATTGCCCGGTCCGCCCTTGAGAAGGACCCGAGGCCCGGACCCCTCTTCGAAGGCAACCCTGTGGGTGAAGGCACAACACGAAGGGGCACTGCCACCCCCGTGCATCGTCCGCAAAGACCCGCGGGTGCCACACACAGCTCGACGAGGGGCCTGAGACCCCCTGAGCAACTCGAGAGGCCAGCGGGGTTCCTTTCCTCAGACAAGACGAGGCCTGACTCTACTGTCCCAACTCTGCAGGCACCCTGCGGTCGGAGTCCGAAACGGAGAGGAAGCCTGAGGTTCCTGCCTCCCCTCGAGGTGAGGCCCTCTTCCGTTGCGCCAGACCCAGCGGAGTCCCGAGGGGCCCCGCCACCTCCACAGGATCCCTCGCCTCTCAGAGGCACCCTGGGAAGTTCCCTAAGGTCCCCGGCAGAAGGCGAGGGACACGAGGGTTTCCCGCCGCCCCCTGAGAAAGACCTCGAGAGTCCTTCTTCAACGCGTCTCGAGGCCCTAGTCCCCTCCCGTGACTCGAGAGCCAGGACGCGCTCCCCCTCGCCACGCGCATGGAGACCTGACTTCCCTGGCGCCGCACGAGAGGCTCCCTGAGATCCTCGTCGTGCCTCGGGAGAAAACCCCCACGGGCGCCGCAGCTCGAGGAAAGCCCTGAGACGCCCCCGTCCTCGCGAGCTGAGGGCCTTCTTTTCCTGCATGGCCTGGAGAGCAATCCCGGGTCCTCTCTCCAAACGGAAGAGGAGGCTGGACTCCCTTGAGGCCGCTCAGGGGGCTCCAAGAGACCCGCGTCGCGACTCGAGAGGAGAGCGGAGTCCTTGGCTTCCCCTCGAGACGAGGCCTGACTCCCCGGGGGAGCCTGGAATGCAACCCCGAGATCCCTTCCTTCCCTGGAGAGGAATATGAGGTCCCGGACACACGCCTAGGTGAGGTCTCTTCGGCCCTGCAGTGACTCGAGCGCAACCCCCAGCTTTCCCTCGCAACCCGAGGGGAAGATTGGGCTTCCCAGGGCCAACCCAAGGGGAAGGCTGAGATCCCCGTCGTAACTCGAGAATCCCGCCGCATCTCGTGATAAACCACGTGGTTCCCACCTCTTGGGAAGAGGAGGCCCTTGCCCTCCACGGCGTCTCAAGGGAAGTCCCCTGTTCCGCCCTGAAGGGCGAAACGGTCCCTGACAGCCTTCCTGCGACCCCCAAGAGTCCCCCGACACGCCGGGTTCCCCAGAGGGGAACACCTAGGGTCCCGGCATCGCTTCCTCTGAGCCCCTTCTCCCCTCCTGATCGCGACAGGAGAGGCGATTCCCCTGCGTATTCTGGAAGGGGTTCCCGGCCTTCCCGGCGCACCTCAGGATGAGGGCGGTCTCACGAGGAAATTCGAGACGAGCCACGTGGGTGGGGCCACATGCCGAACGCCCCCGATTCCCCGGTCCGCCCTTGAGAAGGACCCGAGGCCCGGACCCCTCTTCGAAGGCAACCCTGTGGGTGAAGGCACAACACGAAGGGGCACTGCCACCCCCGTGCATCGTCCGCAAAGACCCGCGGGTTCCACACACAGCTCGACGAGGGGCCTGAGACCCCCTGAGCAACTCGAGAGGCCAGCGGGGTTCCCTTCCTCAGACAAGACGAGGCCTGACTCTCCTGTCCCAACTCTGCAGAGACCCTGCGGTCGGAGTCCGAAACAGAGAGGAAGCCTGAGGTTCCTGCCTCCCCTCGAGGTGAGGCCCTCTTCCGTTGCGCCAGACCCAGCGGAGTCCCGAGGGGCCCCGCCACCTCCACAGGATCCCTCGCCTCTCAGAGGCACCCTGGGAAGTTCCCTAAGGTCCCCGGCAGAAGGCGAGGGACACGAGGGTTTCCCGCCGCCCCCTGACAAAGACTTCGAGAGTCCTTCTTCAACGCGTCTCGAGGCCCTAGTCCCCTCCCGTGACTCGAGAGCCAGGACGCGCTCCCCCTCGCCACGCGCATGGAGACCTGACTTCCCTGGCGCCGCACGAGAGGCTCCCTGAGATCCTCGTCGTGCCTCGGGAGAAAACCCCCACGGGCGCCGCAGCTCGAGGAAAGCCCTGAGACGCCCCCGTCCTCGCGAGCTGAGGGCCTTCTTTTCCTGCATGGCCTGGAGAGCAATCCCGGGTCCTCTCTCCAAACGGAAGAGGAGGCTGGACTCCCTTGAGGCCGCTCAGGGGGCTCCAAGAGACCCGCGTCGCGACTCGAGAGGAGAGCGGAGTCCTTGGCTTCCCCTCGAGACGAGGCCTGACTCCCCGGGGGAGCCTGGAATGCAACCCCGAGATCCCTGCCTTCCCTGGAGAGGAATATGAGGTCCCGGACACACGCCTAGGTGAGGTCTCTTCGGCCCTGCAGTGACTCGAGCGCTACCCCCAGCTTTCCCTCGCCTCCCGAGGGGAAGATTGGGCTTCCCTGGGCCAACCCAAGGGGAAGGCTGAGATCCCCGTCGTAACTCGAGAATCCCGCCGCAACTCGAGAAAAACCACGTGGTTCCCACCTCTTGGCAAGATGAGGCCCTTGCCCTCCACGGCGTCTCAAGGGAAGTCCCCTGTTCCGCCCTGAAGGGCTAAACGGTCCCTGACAGCCTTCCTGCGACCCCCAAAAGTCCCCCGACACGCCGGGTTCCCTCGAGGGGAACACCGAGGGTCCCGGCACCGCTTCCTCTGAGCCCCTTCTCCCCTCCTGATCGGGGCAGGAGAGGCGATTCCCCTGCGTGGTCTGGAAGGGGTTCCCGGCCTTCCCGGCGCACCTCAGGAGGAGGCCGGTCTCACGAGGAAATTCGAGACGAGCCACGTGGGTGGGGCCACATGCCGAACGCCCCCGATTCCCCGGTCCGCCCTTGAGAAGGACCCGAGGCCCGGACCCCTCTTCGAAGGCAACCCTGTGGGTGAAGGCACAACACGAAGGGGCACTGCCACCCCCGTGCATCGTCCGCAAAGACCCGCGGGTGCCACACACAGCTCGACGAGGGGCCTGAGACCCCTGAGCAACTCGAGAGGCCAGCGGGGTTCCCTTCCTCAGGCAAGACGAGGCCTGACTCTCCTGTCCCAACTCTGCAGGGATCCTGCGGTCGGAGTCCGAAACGGAGAGGAAGCCTGAGGTTCCTGCCTCCCCTCGAGGTGAGGCCCTCTTCCATTGCGCCAGACCCAGCGGAGTCCCGAGGGACCCCGCCACCTCCACAGGATCCCTCGCCTCTCAAAGGCACCCTGGGAAGTTCCCTAAGGTCCCCGGCAGAAGGCGAGGGACACGAGGGTTTCCGGCCGCCCCCTGAGAAAGACCTCGAGAGTCCTTCTTCAACGCGTCTCGAGGCCCTAGTCCCCTCCCTTGACTCGAGAGCCAGGACGCGCTCCCCCTCGCCATGCGCATGGAGACCTGACTTCCCTGGCGCCGCACGAGAGGCTCCCTGAGATCCTCGTCGTGCCTCGGGAGAAAACCCCCACGGGCGCCGCAGGTCGAGGAAAGACCTGAGACGCCCCCGTCCTCGCGAGCTGAGGGCCTTCTTTTCCTGCATGGCCTGGAGAGCAATCCCGGGTCCTCTCTCCAAACGGAAGAGGAGGCTGGACTCCCTTGAGGCCGCTCAGGGGGCTCCAAGAGACCCGCGTCGCGACTCGAGAGGAGAGCGGAGTCCTTGGCTTCCCCTTGAGACGAGGCCTGACTCCCCGGGGGAGCCTGGAATGCAACCCCGAGATCCCTGCCTTCCCTGCAGAGGAATATTAGGTCCTGGACACACGCCTAGGTGAGGTCTCTTCGGCCCTGCAGTGACTCGAGCGCAGCCCCAGCTTTCCCTCGCAACCCGAGAGGAAGATTGGGCTTCCCAGGGCCAACCCAAGGGGAAGGCTGAGATCCCCGTCGTAACTCGAGAATCCCGCCGCAACTCGAGAAAAACCACGTGGTTCCCACCTCTTGGCAAGAGGAGGCCCTTGCCCGCCACGGCGTCTCAAGGGAAGTCCCCTGTTCCGCCCTGAAGGGCGAAACGGTCCCTGACAGCCTTCCTGCGACCACCAAAAGCCCCCAGTCACGCCGGGTTCCCCAGAGGGGAACACCGAGGGTCCCGGCACCGCTTCTTCTGAGCCCCTTCTCCCCTCCAGATCGCGACAGGAGAGGCGATTCCCCTGCGTGGTCTGGAAGGGGTTCCCGGCCTTCCCGGCGCACCTCAGGATGAGGCCGGTCTCACGAGGAAATTCGAGACGAGCCACGTGGGTGGGGCCACATGCCGAACGCCCCCGATTCCCCGGTCCGCCCTTGAGAAGGACCCGAGGCCCGGACCCCTCTTCGAAGGCAACCCTGTGGGTGAAGGCACAACACGAAGGGGCACTGCCACCCCCGTGCATCGTCCGCAAGGACCCGCGGGTTCCACACACAGCTCGACGAGGGGCCTGAGACCCCCTGAGCAACTCGAGAGGCCAGCGGGGTTCCCTTCCTCAGACAAGACGAGGCCTGACTCTCCTGTCCCAACTCTGCAGGGACCCTGCGGTCGGAGTCCGAAACGCAGAGGAAGCCTGAGGTTCCTGCCTCCCCTCGAGGTGAGTCCCTCTTCCGTTGCGCCAGACCCAGCGGAGTCCCGAGGGGCCCCGCCACCTCCACAGGATCACTCGCCTCTCAGAGGCACCCTGGGAAGTTCCCTAAGGTCCCCGGCAGAAGGCCAGGGACACGAGGGTTTCCCGCCGCCCCCTGAGAAAGACCTCGAGAGTCCTTCTTCAACGCGTCTCGAGGCCCTAGTCCCCCCATTGACTCGAGAGCCAGGACGCGCTCCCCCTCGCCACGCGCATGGAGACCTGACTTCCCTGGCGCCGCACGAGAGGCTCCCTGAGATCCTCGTCGTGCCTCGGGAGAAAACCCCCACGGGCGCCGCAGCTCGAGGAAACCCCTGAGACGCACCCGTCCTCGCGAGCTGAGGGCCTTCTCTTCCTGCATGGCCTGGAGAGCAATCCCGGGTCCTCTCTCCAAACGGAAGAGGAGGCTGGACTCCCTTGAGGCCGCTCAGGGGGCTCCAAGAGACCCGCGTCGCGACTCGAGAGGAGAGCGGAGTCCTTGGCTTCCCCTCGAGACGAGGCCTGACTCCCCGGGGGAGCCTGGAATGCAACCCCGAGATCCCTGCCTTCCCTGGAGAGGAATATTAGGTCCCGGACACACGCCTAGGTGAGGTCTCTTCGGCCCTGCATTGACTCGAGCGCAACCCCCAGCTTTCCCTCGCAACCCGAGGGGAAGATTGGGCTTCCCAGGGCCAACCCAAGGGGAAGGCTGAGATCCCCGTCGTAACTCGAGAATCCCGCCGCAACTCGAGAAAAACCACGTGGTTCCCACCTCTTGGCAAGAGGAGGCCCTTGCCCGCCACGGCGTCTCAAGGGAAGTCCCCTGTTCCGCCCTGAAGGGCGAAACGGTCCCTGACAGCCTTCCTGCGACCCCCAAAAGTCCCCCGACACGCCGGGTTCCCCAGAGGGGAACACCGAGGGTCCCGGCACCGCTTCCTCTGAGCCCCTTCTCCCCTCCTGATCGCGACAGGAGAGGCGATTCCCCTGCGTGGTCTGGAAGGGGTTCCCGGCCTTCCCGGCGCACCTCAGGATGAGGCCGGTCTCACGAGGAAATTCGAGACGAGCCACGTGGGTGGGGCCACATGCCGAACGCCCCCGATTCCCCGGTCCGCCCTTGAGAAGGACCCGAGGCCCGGACCCCTCTTCGAAGGCAACCCTGTGGTCGAAGGCACAACACGAAGGGGCACTGCCACCCCCGTGCATCGTCCGCAAAGACCCGCGGGTTCCACACACAGCTCGACGAGGGGCCTGAGACCCCCTGAGCAACTCGAGAGGCCAGCGGGGTTCCCTTCTTCAGACAAGACGAGGCCTGACTCTCCTGTCCCAACTCTGCAGGGACCCTGCGGTCGGGTCCGAAACGGAGTGGAAGCCTGAGGTTCCTGCCTCCCCTCGAGGTGAGGCCCTCTTCCGTTGCGCCAGACCCAGCGGAGTCCCGAGGGGCCCTGCCACCTCCACAGGATCCCTCGCCTCTCAGAGGCACCCTGGGAAGTTCCCTAAGGTCCCCGGCAGAAGGCGAGGGACACGAGGGTTTCCCGCCGCCCCCCGACAAAGACCTCGAGAGTCCTTCTTCAACGCGTCTCGAGGCCGTAGTCCCCTCCCGTGACTCGAGAGCGAGGACGCGCTCCCCCTCGCCACGCGCATGGAGAACTGACTTCCCTGGCGCCGCACGAGAGGCTCCCTGAGATCCTCGTCGTGCCTCGGGAGAAAACCCCCACGGGTGCCGCAGCTCGAGCAAACCCCTGAAACGCCCCCGTCCTCGCGAGCTGAGGGCCTTCTTTTCCTGCATGGCCTGGAGAGCAATCCCGGGTCCTCTCTCCAAACGGAAGAGGAGGCTGGACTCCCTTGAGGCCGCTCAGGGGGCTCCAAGAGACCCGCGTCGCCACTCGAGAGGAGAGCGGAGTCCTTGGCTTCCCCTCGAGACGAGGCCTGACTCCCCGGGGTAGCCTGGAATGCAACCCCGAGATCCCTGCCTTCCCTGGAGAGGAATATTAGGTCCCGGACACACGCCTAGGTGAGGTCTCTTCGGCCCTGCAGTGACTCGAGCGCAACCCCCAGCTTTCCCTCGCAACCCGAGGGGAAGATTGGGCTTCCCAGGGCCAACCCAAGGGGAAGGCTGAGATCCCCGTCGTAACTCGAGAATGCCGCCGCAACTCGAGAAAAACCACGTGGTTCCCACCTCTTGGCAAGAGGAGGCCCTTGCCCGCCACGGCGTCTCAAGGGAAGTCCCCTGTTCCGCCCTGAAGGGCGAAACGGTCCCTGACAGCCTTCCTGCGACCCCCAAAAGTCCCCCGACACGCCGGGTTCCCCAGAGGGGAACACCGAGGGTCCCGGCACCGCTTCCTCTGAGCCCCTTCTCCCCTCCTGATCGCGACAGGAGAGGCGATTCCCCTGCGTGGTCTGGAAGGGGTTCCCGGCCTTCCCGGCGCACCTCAGGATGAGGCCGGTCTCACGAGGAAATTCGAGACGAGCCACGTGGGTGGGGCCACATGCCGAACGAACCCGATTCCCCGGTCCGCTCTTGAGAAGGACCCGAGGCCCGGACCCCTCTTCGAAGGCAACCCTGTGGGTGAAGGCACAACACGAAGGGGCACTGCCACCCCCGTGCATCGTCCGCAAAGACCCGCGGGTTCCACACACAGCTCGACGAGGGGCCTGAGACCCCCTGAGCAACTCGAGAGGCCAGCGGGGTTCCCTTCCTCAGACAAGACGAGGCCTGACTCTCCTGTCCCAACTCTGCAGGGACCCTGCGGTCGGAGTCCGAAACGGAGAGGAAGCCTGAGGTTCCTGCCTCCCCTCGAGGTGAGGCCCTCTTCCGTTGCGCCAGACCCAGCGGAGTCCCGAGGGGCCCCGCCACCTCCACAGGATCCCTCGCCTCTCAGAGGCACCCTGGGAAGTTCCCTAAGGTCCCCGGCAGAAGGCGAGGGACACGAGGGTTTCCCGCCGCCCCCCGAGGAAGATCTCGAGAGTCCTTCTTCAACGCGTCTCGAGGCCCTAGTCCCCTCCCGTGACTCGAGAGCCAGGACGCGCTCCCCCTCGCCACGCGCATGGAGAACTGACTTCCCTGGCGCCGCACGAGTGGCTCCCTGAGATCCTCGTCGTGCCTCGGGAGAAAACCCCCACGGGCGCCGCAGCTCGAGGAAACCACTGAGACGCCCCAGTCCTCGCGAGCTGAGGGCCTTCTTTTCCTGCATGCCCTGGAGAGCAATCCCGGGTCCTCTCTCCAAACGGAAGAGGAGGCTGGACACCCTTGAGGCCGCTCAGGGGGCTCCTAGAGCCCCGCGTCGCGACTCGAGAGGAGAGCGGAGTCCTTGGCTTCCCCTTGAGACGAGGCCTGACTCTCCGGGGGAGCCTGGAATGCAACCCCGAGATTCCTGCCTTCCCTGGAGAGGAATATTAGGTCCCGGACACACGCCTAGGTGAGGTCTCTTCGGCCCTGCAGTGACTCGAGCGCAACCCCCAGCTTTCCCTCGCAACCCGAGGGGAAGATTGGGCTTCCCAGGGCCAACCCAAGGGGAAGGCTGAGATCCCCGTCGTAACTCGACAATGCCGCCGCAACTCGAGAAAAACCACGTGGTTCCCACCTCTTGGCAAGATGAGGCCCTTGCCCGCCACGGCGTCTCAAGGGAAGTCCCCTGTTCCGCCCTGAAGGGTGAAACGGTCCCTGACAGCCTTCCTGCGACCCCCAAAAGTCCCCCGACACGCCGGGTTCCCTCGAGGGGAACACCGAGGGTCCCGGCACCGCTTCCTCTGAGCCCCTTCTCCCCTCCTGATCGCGACAGGAGAGGCGATTCCCCTGCGTGGTCTGGAAGGGGTCCCCGGCCTTCCCGGCGCACCTCAGGATGAGGCCGGTCTCACGAGGAAATTCGAGACGAGCCACGTGGGTGGGGCCACATGCTGAACGCCCCCGATTCCCCGGTCCGCCCTTGAGAAGGACCCGAGGCCCGGACCCCTCTTCGAAGGCAACCCTGTGGGTGAAGGCACAACACGAAGGGGCACTGCCACCCCCGTGCATCGTCCGCAAAGACCCGCGGGTTCCACGCTCAGCTCGACGAGGGGCCTGAGACCCCCTGAGCAACTCGAGAGGCCAGCGGGTTTCCCTTCCTCAGACAAGACGAGGCCTAACTCTCCTGTCCCAACTCTGCAGGGACCCTGCGGTCGGAGTCCGAAACGGAGAGGAAGCCTGAGGTTCCTGCCTCCCCTCGAGGTGAGGCCCTCTTCCGTTGCGCAAACCCCAGCGGAGTCCCGAGAGACCCCGCTAACTCCACAGCATCCCTCACCTCTCAGAGGCACCCTGGGAAGTTCCCTCAGGTCCCCGGCAGAAGTCGAGGGAAATAAGGGTTTCCCGCCGCCACTCGAGAAAGACCTCGATAGTCCTTCTTCAAAGTGTCTTGAGGCCCTTGTCCCCTCTCTGGACTAGAGAGCAATGATGCGCTCCCCCTCGCCTCGCGCATGCATACCTGGCTTCCCTGGCGCCGCACGAGAGGCTCCCTAAGATACTCGTCGTGCCTCGGGAGAAAACCCCCATGGGCACCGCAGCTCGAGGAAACCCCTGAGACGCCCCCGTGCTCGCTAGCTGAGGGCCTTCTTTTCCTGCCTGGCCTGGAGTGCAATCCCGAGTCCTCTCTCCAAACTGAAGAGTAGGATGGATTCCCTTGAGGCAACTCAGTGGGCTCCAAGAGATCGGGTCGGGGCTCTAGAGGAGAGCGCAGTCCTTTGCTTCCCCTCGAGGCGAGGCCTGACTCCCAGGGGGAGTCTGGAGTGCAATCCCGAGATCCTTGTCTTCCCTTGAGAGGACTATTAGGTCCTGGACACACGCCTAGATGAGGTCTCTTTGGCCTTGCAGTGGTTCGAGCACAACATCCAGCTTTCCCTCGCAACTCGAAGGGAAGTTTGGGCTTCCCAGGGCCAACACAAGAGGAAGCCTGAAATCCACGTCGTAACTCGAGAATCCCGCTGCAACTCGAGAAAAACCACGTGGTTCCATCGTCTTCGCAGCATGAGGCCCTTGCCCGCCACAGCGTCTCAAAAGAAGTCCCACGTTCCTACTGAAGTGCAAAACGGTACTTGGCACCCATGATGGCACCCCCAAAGTTCCCCAACATACAGGCCTCACTCGAGGGTAACACCCATGTTCCCCGCACCACATCATTTGAGCCCCTTCTCCCCTCCTGATTGCAACAGGAGTGTCTTTTCTCCTGCTTTGTGTGGAAGGGGTTACCGATCTTCCCAGCGCACATCAGGATGAGGCCTGTCTCACGAGGAAATTGGAGATGTAGCCTCGTGGGTGGTGCCACATGCGGAAAGACCCCATTTCCCGGTCAGCTATTAATAAGAACCCGATGCCCGTACACGTCTTGGAATGCATCCCGTAGGATGAAGGCACAACAAGGAGGGACCCTGAACACCCGTGCATCTTTTGGAAAATTCTGCAGGTTCCACATACAGCTCGACAAGTGACCTGTTACCTCGTGAACAACTCGAGAGGCAAGCTAAGTTTCATTTCTCCACAGAATACGAGGCCTGACTCTCCTGTCCCAACTCTGCAGGAATCCTGAGATCGGAGTCTGAAATGGAGAGGAACCCTGAGGTTCCTTCCTCAACACGAGATGAGGCCCTCTTGTATTATACCACACCCAGTGGAGTCCCGAGAGGCCCCTCCCAACTCCACAGTATCAGTGTCTTCTCAGAGGCACCCTGAGCAACTCCCTGAGGTCACCGGCACAAGTCGAGGGAACACAGGGTATCCTGCCGCAACCCGAGAAAGACCTCAAGAGTCCTTCTTCAACGCGTCTTGAGGACGGATTCCCCTACCATGACTCGAGAGCAATGACACGCTCCCCCTCGCCAGGCGCATGGACACCTGACTTCCCTGGCGCCACATGAGAGGCTCCCTGAGCTCCCCGTCATACCTCGTGAGAAACCCCACACTGGCGCCGCAGCTCGGGAAAACCCACCGTCATCGCGAGATTGGGGACTTCTTTTCCTGCCTGACCTGGAGAGCAATCCCTGGTCTTTTCTCCAAACTTCACAGGAGGCTTTACTCCCTTTAGGCCACTCAATGGGTTCCAAGAGATACCTGTCGCGACTTGAGAGGAGAGCAGAGTACTTTGTTTCCCCTCGAGACGAGGCCTTACCTCGGGTGAGTCTGGAATGCAACCCCGAGATCCCTGTTGCCCCTGGAGAGGAACATTATGTCCTGGACAAAAGCCTAGATGAGGTCTATTTTGCCCTACAGTGACTCGAGAGCAACACCCATCTCTCCCTCGCAATTCGAATGGAAGATTGGTCTTCATTGGGCCAACACAAGAGGAAGTCTGAATTTCCCGTTGTAACTCGAGAATCCCACCGCAACTCTTAAAAACCACGTGGTTCCCCATTCATCGCAATATGAGGCCTTTGCCCGCTACAGAGTCTCAAGAGAAGTCCCATGTTTCGTCATAAAGTTCGAGATGCTACTTGGCACCCTTGATGCGACCCCAAAAGTTCCCCAATATACCGGTCTCACTCCAAGGGAACACCGAAGTTCCTGGCACCACTTCATTTGAGCCCCTTCTCCGCTCCTGATCACGGCAGGAAGGTCGATCCCCCTGCTTTGTCTAGAAGGGGTTCCCGACCTTCATGGCGCACCTCAGGATGAGGCCAGTCTCACGAAGAAATTCGAGACGTAGCCTCGTGTTGGTGCCACGTGCCAAAAGACCCCGATTTCTCGGTCTTGCTCTTGATAAGAACCCGATGCCCGGACACCTCTTCTAAGGCAACCCTGTGGATGAAGGCACTACACGAGGGGGCACTGGCAACCCTGTTCATCGTCCGGAAAACCCCGCAGGATCCACATACAGCTCCACAACTGGCCTGTCACCCCTTAAACAATGAGAGAGGAAAGCGGAGTCCCCTTCCTCAGACAAGACGAGGCCTGAGTATCCAATCCCAACTCTGCAGGCACGCTTCGATCTG
Source organism: Bubalus kerabau (assembly GCF_029407905.1). Lineage (NCBI taxonomy): Eukaryota > Metazoa > Chordata > Mammalia > Artiodactyla > Bovidae > Bubalus > Bubalus kerabau. The sequence goes on along the minus strand of NW_026577883.1, from coordinate 1,102,217 downwards.
AGTCAGAAATGGAGAGGAAACCTGAGGTTCCTGCCTCAACCCGAGATGAGGCCCTCTTCCATTAAAACAAACCCAGTGGAGTCCCGAGAGTCCCCTCCCATCTCCACAGTATCCCTGACTTCTCATAGGCATTCTGAGAAGCTCCTTGAGGCCACCGGCAAAAGTCGAGGGAAATAAGGGTTTCCTGCCACAACCGAAGAAAGACCTCGAGAGTCCTTCTTCAATGTGTCTTGAGGTCAGATTCCCCTACCATAGCTCGAGAGCAATAATGCGCTCCCCCTCGCCACGCATATGGAGACCTGACTTCCCTGGCGCCACACGAGAGGCTCCCTGAGCTCCCCGTCGTACCTCGTGTGAAACCCCACACTGGCGCTGCAGCTCGAGAAAACCCACAAGATCCCTCCGTCATCGCGAGATGAGGGCCATCTTTTCCTGCATGGCCTGGAGAGCAGTCCCAAGTCCTCTCTCCAAACTTCACAGGAGGCTTGACTCCCTTTAGGCCACATAGTGGGCTCCAAGAGGTGCCCGTCGCGACTCGAAAGGAGAGCAGAGTCCTTTGCTTCCCTTCGACATGAGGCCTGATTCCCTGGGTGAGTCTGGAATGCAAACCTGAGATCCCTGTGGCCCTTGGAGAGGAACATTAGGTCCTGGACACAAGCCTAGATGAGGTCTCCTTTGCCCTGCAGTGACTCGAGCGCAACCCCCAGCTCTCCCTCGCAACTCGAATGGATGATTGGACTTCCCTGGCCCAACACAAGAGGAAGCCTGAAATCCCCGTCGTAACTCGAGAATCCCGCCGCAACTCGAGAAAAACCACGTGGCTCCCCCGTCATCGCAAGATGAGGCCCTTGGCCACTACAGCGTATCAAGAGAAGTCCCACGTTCCATACTGAAGTACAAAACGGTACTTGGCACCCTTGATGCGACCCCCAAAGTTCCCTGACATACCGGTCTCACTCGAGGGAAACACCAAAGTTCACGGCACCACTTCCTGTGAGCCCCTTCACCCCTCCTGATCGCGACAGAAGGGTCGATTCCCATGTTTTGTCTGCAAGGGGTTCCCGACGTTCCCCGCGAACCTCCGGATGAGGCCGGTCTCATGAGGAAATTCGAAAAGTAGCCTCATGGTTGGTGCCATATACTGAAAGATCCCGAATTCCCGGTCCACTCTAGATAAGAACCTGACGCCCAGACATCTCTTCGAAGGCAACCCTGTGGATGAAGGCACAACACGAAGGGACACTGACATCCCCATGCATCGTCTGGAAAAACCCGCAGATTCCACTCACAGCTCCAAATGTGGACTGTCACCTCGTGAACAACTCGAGAGGCAAGTGAAGTTGCATTCCTTCACACAAGACGAGGCCTTACTCTCCTGTCCCAACTCTTCAGGGACCCTGCAATTGGAGTCAGAAATGGAGAGGAACCCTGAGGTTCCTGCCTCAACTAGAGAAGAGGCCCTCTTCCATTGAACCAAACTCAGTGGTGTCCCGAGAGGCCCCTCCCAACACCACAGTATCCCTGAATTCTCAGAGGCTCCGTGAGAAGCTACCTGAGGTCACTGGCACAAGTCGAGGGAACCCAGAGTTTCCTGAAGTAACCCGAGAAAGACTTGGAGAGTCCTTTTTCAACGTCTCTTGATGCCCGATTCCCCTACCATGACTCCAGAGCAAGGACGCGCTCCCCTTGCCACGAGCAGGAAAACTGACTTCCCTAGTACCACACAAGAGGCTCCCTGAGTACCCCATCGTACCTCGTGAGAAAACCCACACTGGCGCCGCAGTTCAAGAAAAACCACAAGATGCCCCCGTCAAGGAGAGATGGGGGCCTTCTTTTCCTGCCTGACCTGGAGAGCAATTCCTGGTCCTCTCTCCAAACTTCACAGGAGTATTGACTCCCTTTAGGCCACTCAGTTGGGTCCAAGAAATACCCGGTGCGACTCGAGAGGAGAGCGGAGTCCTTTGCTTCCCTGGAGACGAGGCCTGACTCCCCGGGTGAGTTTGGAATGCAACCCCGAGATCCATGTCACCCCTGGAGTGGAACATTATGTCCTAGACACAAGCCTAGATGAGGTCTATTTTGCCCTACAGTGACTCGAGCAACCTCCATCTCTCCCTCACAATTTGAATGGAAGATTGGTCTTCCCACGGTCAAGACAAGAGGAAGTCTGAATTTCCCATCGTAATTCGAGAATTCAGCCTCAAGTCTTAAAAACCATGTGGTTCCCCCTTCATCGCAATATGAGGCCCTTGCCAGCTAGAGTCTCAAGAGAAGTCCCACGTTCCATCTTAAAGTTCGAAATGCTACTTGGCACACTTGGTGTGACCCCAAAGTTCCCCAACATACCGGTCTCACTCCAGGGGAACACCGAAGTTCCCGGTGTCTCCAGGGAAGTCCCATGTTCCGCCCTGAAGGGCGACACGGTACTTGACACCCTTGATGCGACCGCAAAAGTTCCCCGACACGCTGGGTTCCCTCGAGGGGAACACCGAGGGTCCCGGCACCACTTCATCTGAGCCCCGTCTCCCCTCCTGATCGCGACAGGAGAGTCGATTCCCCTGCTTTGTCTGGAAGGGGTTCCCGGCCTTCCTGGCGCACCTCAGGATGAGGCCGGTCTCAGGAGGAAATTCGAGAGTAGCCACATGTGAGGTGCCACGTGCCGAATGACTCCGATTTTCCGGTCCGCTCTTGATAAGAACCCGATGCCCGGACACCTCTTCGAAGGCAACCCTGTGGGTGAAGGCACAACACGAAGGGGCACTGACACCCCCGTGCATCATCCGGAAAAACCCGCAGGGTCTACACACAGCTCGACAAGGGGCCTGAGACTCCCGGAACAACTCGAGAGGCAAGCAGAATTCCATTCCTCAGACAAGACGAGGCATGACTCTCCTGTCCCAACACTGCAGGGACAGTGCAGTCGGAGTCCGAATCCGAGAGGAAGCCTGAGGTTCCTGCCTCCCCTCGAGATGAGGCCCTCTTCCATTGCGCCGAACCCAGCAGAGTCCCGAGAGGCCCTGCCAACTGCACAGCATCCCTCACCTCTCAGAGGCACCGTGGGAAGTTCCCTAAGGTCCCCTGCAGAAGTCGAGGGAAACAAGGGTTTCCCACCGCAATCCGAGAAAGACCTCGAGAGTCCTTCTTCAACGCCTCTTGAGGACCTAGCCGTTTCCCATGACTCGAGAGTGATGACCAGCTCCCCCTCGCCATGCGCATGGAGACATGAGTTCCCTGGCGCCGCACGAGAGGCTCCCTGAGGTCCTCGTCGTGCCTCGTGAGAAAACCCCCACGGGCGCCGCAGCCTGAGGAAACCCATGAGATGCCCCCGTCATCGCGAGATGAGGGCCTTCTTTTCCTGCCTGACCTGAAGAGCAATCCCGAGTCCTCTCTCCAAACTGAAGAGGAGGCTCGACACCCTTGAGTCCACTCAGTGGGCTCCAAGAGATCCGTGTCGCGACTTGAGAGGAAAGTGGAGTCCTCTGCTTCCCCTCGAGGCGAGGCCTGACTCCCCGGGGGAGTCTGGAATGGAAACCCGAGATCTCTGTCTTCCCTTGAGAGGAATATTAGGTCCTGGACACACGCCTCGATGAGGTCTCTTTGGCCCTGTAGTGACTCGAGCAGAACCCCCAGCTTTCCCTCGCAACTCCAGGGGAAGATTGGGCTTCCCAGGGCCAACCCAAGAGGAAGCCTGAAATCCCTGTCGTTTTCGAGAATCCAGACGCAACTCGAGAAAAACGACGTGGTTCCAACGTCTTCACAGGATGAGGCCCTTGCCCGCTACAGCGTCTCCAGGGAAGTCCCATGTTCCGTCCTGAAGTGGGAAATGGTACTTGGCTCCCTTGATGCGACCCCTAAAGTTCCCTGAAACGCCGGGTTCCCTCGAGTGGAACACCTAGAGTCCCGGCCCCACTTCATCTGAGCCCCATCTCCCCTCCTGATCGCGACAGGAGAGTCGATTCCCCTTCTTTGTGTGGAAGGTGTTCCCGGCCTTCCCGGCGCACCTCAGGATGATGCTGGTCTCACGAGGAAATTCGAGATGAGCCACGTGGGTGGTGCCACATGCCGAATGACCCCGATTTCCCGGTCCGCTCTTGAAATGAACCTGATGCTGGACACCTCTTTGAAGGCAACCCTGTGGGGGAAGGCACCAAATGAAGGGGCAATGACACCCCCGTGCATCTTCTGGAAACACCCGCAGGTTCCACACACAGCTCGACAAGGGGCCTGAGACCCACTGAACGACTCGAGAGGCAAGCAGAGTTCCATTACTCAGACAAGACGAGGCCTGACTCTCCTGTCCCAACCCTGCAGGGACCCTGCGGTCAGAGTCAGAAATGGAGAGGAAGCCTGAGGTTCCTGCCTCCAATCGAGATGAGGCCCTCTTTCATTTCGTCAAACCTAGTGGAGTCCCGAGAGGCCCCTCTAACTCCTCAGTATCCCTCACCTCTCAGAGGCACCTGGGAAGTTCCCTAAGGTCCCCTGTAGAGGTCGAGGGAAACGAGTGTTTCCCGCCCCAACCCAAGAAAGACCTTGAGAGTCCTTCTTAAATGCGTCTGGAGGCCCTAGTCCCTCCCATGACTCCAGAGCAATGACGCGATCTGCCTGGCCACACGCATGGAGGCCTGACTTCTCTGGCGCCGCACGAGAGGCTCCCTGAGCTCCCCATCATATCTCGTGAGAAACCCCACACTGGCGCCGCAGCTCGAGAAAACCCATGAGACGCCCCCGTCATCACGAGAGGAGGGCCATCTTTAACTGAATGGTATGCAGATCAAGCGTGAACCTTCTGTCCAAGCTACACAGGACGCTTGACTCCCTTTAGGCCACTCATTGGGCTCCAAGAGTTACGCGTCCCGACTCGAGAGGATAGTGGAGTCCTTTGCTTCCACTCGAGACGAGGCGTGACCCACCGGGTGAGACTGGAATGCGACCCCGATATCCCTGTTGCCCCTGGAGAGGAACACTACATCCTGGCCCCAAGCCTAGATGAGGACTCTTTGCCCTGAAGTGACTCGAGAGCAACCCACAGCTCTCTCTGACAAGTTGAATGGAAGATTGGACTTCCTGGGCCAACACAAGAGGAAGCCTGAATTCCCCGTCGTAACTCGAGAATCCCGCCTCAACTCGAGAAAAACCACGTGTTTCCCTCGTCATCGCAATATGAGGCCCTTGCCCGCTAGAGCATCTCCAGAGAATTCCCACGTTCCGTCTTGAAGTGCGAAACTGTACTTGGCACCCTTGATCCGAACTCAAAAGTGCCATGACATACCGGTCTCACTCGAGGGGACCACCGAGGTTCCCGGCACCACTTCATCTGAGCCCCTTCTCCCCTTCTGATCGCAACCGGTGTGTCGATTCCCCTGCTTTGTCTGCAAGGGTTCCCTACCTTCCCGGCGAACCTCAGGATGAGGCTGGTCTCCCGAGGAAATTCGAGACGTAGCCTCGTGGGTGGTACCACATGCTGAAAGACCCCAATTTTCTGGTACGCTCTTGAAAAGAACCCGATGCCCGGACACCTCTTTGAATGCAACCCTGTGGATGAAGGCACAACACGAAGGGGCACTGACACCCCTGTGCATCGTCCGGAAAAACCCGCAGGTTCCACACACAGCTCAACAAGTGGCCTGTCACTCCGTGAACAACTCGAAAGGCAAGCGGAGATCCATTCCTCCACGGAAGACGAGGAGTGACTCTCTTGTCCGTACTCGGCGGGTACTCTGCGACCTGAGTCAGAAATGGAGAGGACCCCTGAGGTTCCTGCCTCCATTCGAGATGAGGCCCTCTTCGATTGCACCAAACCCAGTTGAGTAATGAAAGGCCCCTCCCAAATCCACAGTGTCCCTGACTTCTCAGAGGCACCCTGAGAAGTTGCCTGAGGTCACCGACACAAGTCGAGGGAACCCAGGGTTCCCTGCCGCAACCCGAGAAAGACCTCGAGAGTCCTTCTTCAATGCGTCTTGAGGCCCGATTCGCCTACTATGACTCGAGAGCAATCACGCACTCCCCTTCACCACATGCACGGAGACCTGACGTCCCTAGCACCACACGAGAGGCTCTCTGAGCTCCCCGTCGTACCTCGTGAGAAATCTGATACTGGCGCCGCAGCTGGAGAAAACCCACGAGACGCCCCCGTCATCGCGAGACGAGGGCCTTTTTTCCTGCATGGCCAGGAAAACATTCCCGAGTCATCTCTCCAAACTCCATAGGAGGCTTCACTCCCTTTACGCCACGCAGTGGGCTCCAAGAGATACCCGTCGCGACTCGACAGGAGAGCGGAGTCCTTTTTTGCCCCTCAAGACGAGGCCTGACTCTCCGGGTGAGTAGAGAATGCAACCCTGAGATCCCTGTCGGCCCAGTAGTGGAACACTAGGTCCTGGACACAAGCGTAGATGAGGTCTATTTTGCCCTGCAGTGACTGGAGAGCAATCCCCAGTTCTAACTTGCAACTCGAATGGAATACTGGATTTTCCTGACGCCACACAAGAGGCTCCCTGAAATCCCTGTGGTACTTCATGAGACACCCCACACTGGCGCCGCAGCTCGAGAAAACCCACGAGACGCCACCGTCATCTCGAGATGAGGGCCTTCTTTTCCTGCATGGCCTGGAGTCCAATCCCGAGTCCTCTCTCCAAACTCCACAGGAGGCTTGACTCCCTTTAGTACACACAGTGGGCTCCAAGAGATACCCATCGCGACTCGAGACGAGAGCGGAATTCTTTGCTTACCCTCGAGGTGAGAACTGACTCCCCGGATGAGTCTGGAATGCAAACCCGAGATCCCTGTCGCCCCTAGGGATGAACATTAAGTCCTGGACACAAGCCTAGATGAGGTCTATTTTGCCCTGCAGTGACTCTAGCGCAATCCCCAGCTCCCCCTCGCAACCCGAATGGAAGACTGGATTTCAAGACCAACAAGAGGAAGCCTAAATTCCCGGTCATAACTCGAGAATCCCGCCGCAACTCGAGCAAAACCACGTGGTTCTCCCGTCATCGCAAGATGAGGCCCTTGCCCGCTACAGCGTTTCAAAAGATGTCCCAGGTTCCGTCTTGAAATGCGAAACGGTACTTGGCACCCTTGATGCGACCCCAAAAGTCCCCCAACACGCCGGTCTCACTCAAGGGGAACACCGAGGTTCCCGGCACCACTTCATTTAAGCCCCTTCTCCCCTCCTGATCGTGACCCGTGGGTCGATTCCCCTGCTTTGTCTGCAAGGGGGCCCGACCTTCCCTGCACAACTCAGGATGAGGCCGGTCTCATGGGGAAATTCGATACGTAGCTTTGTGGGTGGTGCCACTTGCTGAAAGACTCCAATTTCCCGGTCCGCTCTTGATAAGAATCCGATGCTCGGACACCTCTTGGAAGGCAGCCTTGAGTATGAAGGTACAACACGAAGGGGCACTAACACACCTGTGCATCATCCGGAAAAAAGGGCAGGTTACATACACAGCTCGACAAGTGGCCTGTCACCTCAAGAACAACTCGAGAGGCAAGAGGAGTCCCATCCTCCAGAAAAGACGAGGCCTGACTTTCCTGTACCAACATGCAGGGACCTTGCGATCTGAGTCAGAAATGGAGAGGAACACTGAGGTTCCTGCTTCAACTCGAGATGAGTCCCTCTTACATTCCACCAAATGCAGAGGAGTCTCGAGAGGCCCCTCCAAACTGCACAGTATCCCTGACTTCTCAGAGGCACTCTGAGAAGCTCCCTGAGGTCGCAGGCACAAGTCAAGGGAACCCTGGGTTTTATGCAGTGACCCGAGAAAGACCTCGAGAGTCCTTCTTCAACCCGTCTTGAGGCCCGATTACCCTACCATGACTCGAGAGCAATGACGAACTCCCCCTTGCCATCTCATGGGGACCTGACTTCCCTGGCGCCACACGAGAGGCTCCCTGAGCTCCCTCTCGTACCTCATCAGAAACCCGGCACTAGCGCGGCAGTCTAGAAAACCCACAAGAGGCCGCCGTCATCGCGAGATGAGGGCCTTCTTTTCCTGCATGGCCTGGAGAGGAATCCCGAGTCCTCTATCCAAACAGCACAGGAGGCTTGACTCCCTTTAGGGCACACAGTGGGCTCCAAGAGATACCCATCGCGACTCAAAAGGACAGCGGAGTTCTTTGCTTCCCCTCGAGACGAGGCCTGATTCCCCGGGTGAGTCTGGTATGCAAGCCCGAGATCCCTGTCGCCCCTAGGGATGAACATTAAGTCCTGGACACAAGCCTAGATGAGGTCTATTTTGCCCTGCAGTGACTCGAGGGCAATCCCCAGCTCTCCCTTGAAACTCGAATGGAAGATAGGACTTCCCTGGGCCAACACATGAGGAAGACTGTATTCCCCGTCGAAACTCGAGAATCCCGCCACAACTCGAGAAACGCTACGTGGTTCCCCCGTCATCCCAAGATGAGGCCCTTGCCCCCTACAGCGTCTCAAGAGAAGTCCCACGTTCCGTCTTGAAGTGCGAAACGGTATCGGCACCCTTGATGCCACCTCAAAAGTTCCTCGACACACTGGTCTGACTCGAGGAGAACACCGAGGTTCCCAGCACCACTACATCTGGGCCCCTTCTACCCTCCTGATCGCGACAGGAGGGTCGATTCCCATGTTTTGTCTTGAAGGGGTTCCCGCCTTTCCCGGTGCATCTCAGGATGAGGCCGGTCTCACGAGGATATTCGAGACATAGCCTCGTGGATGGTGACACATGCCGAAAGACCCCGATTTCCCGGTTCGCTCTTGATAAGATCCCAGTGCCCGGACACCTCTTTGAAGATAACCCTTTTGATGAAGGCACAACACGAAGGGGCACTGACACCCCCGGGTATCGTCCGGAGAAACCCGCAGGTACCACACACAGCTCGAGAAGTGACCTGTCACCCCGTGAACAACTGGAGAGGCAAGCAGAGTTCCATTCCTCCACACAAGACGAGGCCTGACTCTCCTGTTCGAACTCTGCAGCGAAACTGCAATCCGAGTCAGATCTGGCCCAGGGGAAGTCAGGAGAGGAAACATGAGTTTCCTGCCTCCACTCGAGATGAGGCCCTCTTCCATTGCACCGAACCCAGTGGAGTCCCGAGAGGCCCCTCCCAACTGCACAGTATCCCTGACTTCTCAGAGGCACCCTTAGACCTTCCTGAGTTCACCGGCACAAGTCGAGGGAACCAAGGGTTTCCTGCCCCAACCCATAAAAGACCTCGAGAGTCCTTCTTCAACGCGTCTTGAGGTGCGATTCCCCTACCATGACTCGAGAGCAATGACGCACTCCGCCTAGCCACGCGCATAGAAACCTGACTTCCCTGGTGCCACAGGAGAGGCTCCCTGAGCTCCCCATTATACCTCGCGAGCAACACCACACTGGAGCCGCAGCTCGAGAATACCCACGAGACGCCCCAGTCCTCACGAGATGAGGGCCTTCTTTTGCTGTATGGCCTGGAGAGCAATCCTGAGTCCTCTCTCCAAACTCCACAGGAGGCTTGACTCATTTTAGGCCACACAGTGAGCTCCAAGATATACCCGTCGCGACTTGACAGGAGAGCGGTGTCCTTGGCTTCCCCTCGAGACGAGGCCTGATTCCCCGGGTGAGTCGAGAATGCAATGCCGAGATCGCTGTCGCCCCAGCAGAGGAACATTAGGTCCTGGACACAAGCCTAGATGAGGTCTATTTGGCCCTGCAGTGTCTCGAGAGCAATCCCCAGTTCTAACTCACAATTCGAATGAAAACTGGACTTCCCTGGGCCAGTTGAACAGGAAGCCTGAATTCCCCGTCGTAACTCGAGAATCCCGCCGCAACTCAAGAAAAACCACGTGGTTCCCCCGTCATCGAAAGATGAGGCCCTTGCCCGCTACAGCGTCTCAAGAGAAGTCCCACGTTCCGTATTGAAGAGCGAAAAGTTACGTGGAACCCTTGATGCGACCCCAAAAGTTCCCCGACATACCAGTCTCACTTGAGGAGAACACCGAGCTTCCCGGCACCACTTCATCTGAGACTCTTCTCCCCTCTTGATTGCGACAGGAGGTTCGATTCCCCTGCTTTGTCTGGAAGGCATTCCCGACCTTCCTGGCGCATGATGAGGCCAGTCTCACGAGGAAATTTTAGACATAGCCTCGTGGGTGGTGCGGCATGCCAAAAGACCCCAATTCCCTGGTCCGCTCTTGATAAGAACCCGATGGCAGAACCCAACTCGAAGGCAATCCTGTGGATCAAGGCACAACACGAAGGGGCAGTGACACCCCAGTGCATCGTCCAGAAAAACCCACAAGTTCCACATACAAATCGACAAGTGGCCTGTCACCCCATGAACAACGCGAGAGTCAAGCGGAGTTCCAGTCCTCCACACAAGACGAGGCCTGACTCTCCTGTCCCAACTCTGCAGGGACTCTGCGATCCGAGTCAGATCCGGCGCATTCGAAGCCAGGAGAGGAACCCTGAGGTTCCTGCCTCAACTTGTCATGAGGCCCTCTTCCATTGCACCAAACCCAGTGGAGTTCCGAGAGGCCCCTCCCAACTCCACAGTGACCCTGACTTCTCAGAGGCACGCTGAGAAGCTTCCTGAGGTCACTGGCACAAGTCGATGGAACCCAGGGTTTCCTGCTGCAACGCAGGAAAGACCTCGAGAGTCCTTCTTTAACACCTCTTCAGGCCCAATTCCCCTACCATGACTCGAGAACAATGACGGGCTCCCTCTCACCACGTGCATAGAGACCTGACTGCCCTGGCACCACGTGAGAGGCTCACTGAGCTCCCAGTCTTACTTCGTGAGAAACCCCACACTAGCGCCACAGCTCGAGAAAACCTACGAGACGCCCCAGTCATTGGGAGATGAGGGCCTTCATTTCATGCATTCCCTGGAGAGCAATCCCGTGTCCTCCCTCCAAACACCAAAGGAGGTTTGACTCCCTTTAAGCCACTCAGTGGGCTCCAAGACATACCCGTCCGACTCGAGAGGAGAGCAGAGTCCTTTGCTTCCCCTCGAGATGAGGGCTGACTCCAAGGTGAGTCTGGAATGCAACGCCGAGATTTCTGTCGAGCCTGGACATGAACATTAGGTCCTGCACACAAGCCTTGGTGGGGTCTCTTTTGCCTTCAGTGACTAGAGCGCACCTCCAGCTCTTCCTCGAATCTCGAATGGAAGATAAGAATTTTGTGGGCCAACACAAGAGGAAGCATGAATTCCCTGTGGTAACTCAAATATCCCACCGCAACTCGAGAAAAACCAAGTGGTTCCGCAGTCATTCCAAGATGAGGCCCATGCCCGCTGGAGCACCCCAAGAGAAGTCCAACGTTCCATTGTGAAGAGCGAAACGGTACTTGGAACGCTTTATGCGACCCCAAAAGTTACCCGACATACCTGTCTCACTTGAGGGAAACACCGAGGTTCCCAGCAGCACTTCATCTGAGCCACTTCTCCCCTCCTGATCGCCACAGGAGGGTCGATTCCTCTGCTTTGTCTGGAAGAGTTTCATGAACTTCGCGGCACATTTCAGGATGAGGCCGGTTTCATGAGGAAATTCGAGACAACCCACGTGGGTGGTGCCAAATGCTGAACGACCCCGATATCCCGGTCCACTCTTCATAAGAACCCGATGCCCGGACACCTCTTCGAAGGCAACCCTGTGGATGAAGACACAAAACGAAGGGTCACTGACACCCCCGTGCATCGTCTGGAAAAACCTGCAGATTCGACACACAGTTTGACAAGGGGCCTGAAACCCCATGAACAACTTGAGAGGCAAGCGGAGTTCCATTCCTCAGAAAAGACGTAGCCTGTCTCTCCTGTCCCAACTCTGCAGGGACCCTGATGTCGGAGTCCGAAACAGAGAGGAAGTCTGAGGTTCCTGCCTCCCCTCGAGATGAGCCCCTCTTCCATTGCGACAAACCCAGCGGAGTCCCGAGAGGCACCGCCAACTCCACAGTATCCCTCAACTCTCAGAGACACCCTGGGAAGTTCCCTAAGGTCCCCGGTAGAAGGCGAGGGAAACGAGGGTTTCCCGCCGCCCCCCGAGAAAGACCTCGAGAGTCCTTCTTCAATGCGTCTCGAGGCCCTAGTCCCCTCCCGTGACTCGAGAGCCAGGACGCGCTCCCCCTCGCTACGCGCAGGGAGACCTGACTTCCCTGGCGCCGCACGAGAGGCTCCCTGAGATCCTCGCCGTGCCTCGCGAGAAAACCCCCACGGGCGCCGCAGCTCGAGGAAACCCCTGAGACGCCCCCGTCCTCGCGATGTGAAGGGACTTCTTTTCCTGCATGGCCTGGAGAACAATCCCGAGCCCTCTCTCCAAAATGAAGAGGAGGCTTGACTCCACTGACGCCACTAGGGGGCTCCAAGATATCCGCGTCGCGACTCGGGAGGACAGCAGAGTCCTTTGCTTCCACTCGAGACGAGGCCTGACACCCAGGGGGATCCTGGAATGCAACCCCGAGAACCCTGCCTTCCCTGGAGAGGAACATTAGGTCCTGGACACAAGCCTAGATGAGGTCTCTTTGGCCCTGCAATGACTCGAGCGCAACCCCCAGCTTTCCCTTGCCAATCGAATGGAAGACTGGGCTTCCCAGGGCCAACAGAGGAGGAAGCCTGTAATCCCCATCGTCACTCGAGAATCCCGGCGCAACTCGAGAAAAAACACGTGGTTCCAACGTCTTCGCAAGATGAGGCCCTTGCCCACTACAGCGTCTCAGGGGAAGTCCCATGTTCCGCCCTGAAGTGCGAAACAGTACCTGACCCTTCGTGCGACCCCCAAAAGCTCCCCGACACGCCGGGTACCCTCGAGGGAACACCGAGAGTCCCGGCACAGCTTCATCTGAGCCCGTTCTCCCCTCCTGATCACACAGGAGAGTCGATTCCCCTGCGTAGTTCAGAAGGGGTTCCCGGCCTTCCCGGTGCACCTCAGGATGAGGCCGGTCTCACAGGGAAATTCGAGACGAGCCACGTGGGTGGTGCCACATGCCAAATGCCCCCGATTCCCCGGTCCGCTTTTGAGAAGGACCCGAGGCCCGGACCCCTCTTCGAAGGCAACCCTGTGGGTGAAGGCACAACACGAAGGGGCAATGACACCCCCGTGCATCATCCGGAAAGACCCGCAGGTTCCACACACAGCTCGACCAGGGGCCTGAAAATCCCTGACAACTCGAGAGGCAAGCTGGGTTCCCTTCCTCAGACAAGACGAGGCATGACTCTCCTGTCCCAACTCTGCAGGGACCCTGTGGTCGGAGCCGAAACGGAGAGGAAGCCTGAGGTTCCTGCCTCCCCTCGAGGTGAGGCCCTCTTCCGTTGCGCCAGACCCAGCGGAGTCCCGAGAGGCCCCGCCAACTTCACAGGATCCCTCGCCTCTCAGGGGCACCCTGGGAAGTTCCCTAAGATCCCCGGCAGAAGGCGAGGGAAACGAGGGTTTCCCGCCGCCACCCGAGAAAGACCTCGAGAGTCCTTCTTCAATGCGTCTCGAGGCCCTAGTCCCCTCCCGTGACTCGAGAGCCAGGACGCGCTCCCCCTCGCCACGCGCATGGAGACTTGACTTCCCTGGCGCCGCACGAGAGGCTCCCTGAGATCCTCGTCGTGCCTCGGGAGAAAACCCCCACGGGCGCCGCAGCTCGAGGAAACCCCTGAGACACCCCCGTCCTGGCGAGCTGAGGGCCTTCTATTCCTGCATGGCTTGGAGAGCAATCCCGGGTCCTCTCTCCAAACTGAAGAGGAGGCTGGACTCCCTTGAGGCCACTCAGTGGGCTCCAAGAGATCCGCGTCGCCACTCGAGAGGAGAGCGGAGTCCTTGGCTTCCCCTCGAGACGAGGCCTGACTCCCCGAGGGAGCCTGAAATGCAACCCCGAGATTCCTGCCTTCCCTGGAGAGGAATATTAGTTCCAGGACACACGCCTTGATGAGGTCTCTTTGGCCCTGCAGTGACTCGAGCTCTACCCCCAGATTTCCCTCGCTACTTGAATGGGAGATGGGGCTTCCCAAGGCCAACCCAAGAGGAAGCCTGAAATCCTCGTCGAAACTCGAGAATCCTGCCGCAACTCGAGAAAAACGAGGTGGTTTCAACGTCTTCGCAAGATGAGGCCCTTGCCCGGTACGGCGTCTCAAGGGAAGTCCCATGTTCCGTCGTGAAGTGAGACACGGTACCTGACACCCTTCATGCGACATCCAAAAGTTCCCGGACATGCTGGGTTCCCTTGAGGGGAACACCGAGAGTCCCAGCACCACTTCCTCTGAGCACCTACTCCTCTCCTGTTCGCGACAGGAGAGTTGATTCCCCTGCGTGGTCTGGAAGGGGTTCCCGGCCTGCACGGCGCCCCTCAGGATGAGGCCGGCCTCGCGAGGAAATTCGAGACAAGCCCCGTGGCTGGTGCCCCATGTTGAACGACCCTGATTTCCCGGTCCGCAGTTGAGGAGAACCCGATGCCCGGACGCCTCTTCGAAGGCCACCCTGTGAGTGAAGGAACAACACGAAGGGGCACTGACACTCCCGTGCATCGTCCGGAAACACCCGCGGTTTCCACACACAGCTCCACGAGGGGACTGAGACTCCCTGAGCAACTCGAGAGGCAAGCGGAGTTCCCTTCCTCAGACAAGACGAGGCCTGACTCTCCTGCCCCAACGCTGCAGGGACACTGCTGTCGGAGTACGAAACGGAGAGGAAGCCTGCGGTCCTGTCTCCCCTCGAGATGAGGCCCTCTTCGATTGCGCCAAACCCAGAGGAGTCCCGAGATGGCCCACCAACTCCACAGCATCCCTCACCTCTAAGAGGAACCCTGGGAAGTTCCCTCAGGTCACCGGGAGAAGTCGAGGGAAACGAGGGTTTCCTGCTGCAAGCCGAGAAAGACCTCGTGAGACCTTCTTCTACACGCCTTGATGCCCTAGTCCCCTCCCAGGACTCGAGAACAATGACGCGCTCCCCCTTGCCACGCTCATGGAGACCTGACTTCCCTGGCGCCGCACGAGAGGCTCCCTGAGAACCTCGTCGTGCCTCGTGAGAAAAGCCCCACGGACGCCGCAGCTCGAGGAAACCCCTGAGAAGCCCCCGTCCTCGCGAGGTGAGGGCTTTCTTTTCCTGCCTTTCCTGGAGAGCAATCCCGAGTCCTCTCTCCAAACTGAAGATTAGGCTTGACTCCCTTGAGGCCACTCAGAGGGCTCCAAGAGATCCGCGTCGTGGCTCAAGAGAAGAGCGGAGTCCTTTGCTTCCCCTCGAGGCGAGGCCTGACTCCACGGGGGACTCTGGAGTGCAACCCCGGGATCCCTGTCTTCCCTTGAGAGTACTACTAGGTCCTGGACACACGCCTAGATGAGGTCTCTTGGGCCCTGCAGTGACTCGAGCGCAACCCCCAGCTTTCCCTAGCAACTCGAATGGAAGATGGGGCTTCCCAGGGCCAACCCAAGAGGAAGCCTGAAATCCCCGTCGTAACTCGAGAATCCCGCCGCAACTCGAGAAAAACCACATGGTCCCAACGTCTTAGCAAGATGGGGCCCTTGCCCGCTACGGCGTCTCAAGGGAAGTCTCACGTTCCGTCCTGAGTAGCGAAACGGTACCTGACACCCTTCATGCGACCTCCAAAATTTCCCAGACACGCCGGGTTCCCTCGAGGGGAACACCGAGGGTCCTGGCACCCCTTCATCTGAGCCCCTTCTCCCCTCCTCATCACGACAGGAGAGTCGATTCCCCTGCGTATTCTGGAAGGGGTTCCCGGCTTTCCCGGCACACCTCAGGATGAGGCCGGCCTCCCGAGGAAATTCGAGACGAGCCCCGTGGGTTGTGCCACATGCCGAACGACCCCGATTTCCCAGTCCGCTCTGGATAAGAACCCGATGCCCGGACACCTCTTCGAAGGCAACCCTCCACAGGCAACCCTGTGGGTGAAGTTACCATTCGAAGGGGCACTGACACCCCCGTGCGTCGTCCGGAAAAACCCGCGGTTTCCACACACAGCTTGACGAGGTGCGTGAGACACCCTGAGCAATTCGAGAGGCAAGCAGAGTTCCCTTCCTCAGACAAGACGAGGCCTGCCTCTCCTGTCCCAACTCTGCAGGGACCCTGTGGTTGGAGTCCGAAAAGGAGAGGAAGCCTATGTTTCCTGTCTCCCCTCGAGATGAGGCCCTCTTCCATTGCGCCAAGCCCAGCGGAGTCCCGAGAGGCCCCGCCAACTCCACAGCATCCCTCACCTATCAGAGGCACCATGGGAAGTTCCCTCAGGTCCCCGGCAGAAGTCGAGGGAAACGAGGCTTTCCCGCCGCAACCACAGAAAGACCTCGAGTGTCCTTCTTCAACGCCTCTGGAGGCCCTAGTCCTCTCCCATGACTGGAGAGCCATGACGCGCTCCCCCTCGCCACGTGCACAGAGACCTGACTTCCCTGGCACCGCACGAGAGGCTCCCTGAGATCCTCGTCTTGCCTCGTGAGAAAACCCCCACGGGCGCCGCAGCTCGAGGAAACCCCTGAGAACCCCCATCCTCGCGAGGTGAGGGCCTTCTTTTCCTGCCTGACCCAGAGCACAATCCCGAGTCCTCTCTCCAAACTGAAGAGAAGGCCTGACTCCCTTGAGGCCACTCAGTGGGCTCCAAGAGATCTGTGTCGCGACTTGAGAGGAGAGCGGCATCCTTGGCTTGCCCTCGAGGCGAGGCCTGACTCCCCGGGGGAGTCTGGAACGCCACCCTGAGATCCCTGTCTTCCCTTGAGAGGAACGTTAAGTCCCGGACACCGGCCTAGATGAGGTCTCTTTGGCCCTGCAGTGACTCGAGTGCAACCCTCAGCTTTCCCGCGCAACTCGAATGGAAGATTAGGCTTCCTGGGGCCAACACAAGAGGAAGCCTGAAATCCCTGTCGTAACTCTAGAATCCCGCCGCAACTCGAGAAAATCCACATGGTCCCAACGTCTTCGCAAGATGAGGCCCTTGCCCGCTACGGCGTCTCAAGGGAAGTCCCAGGTTCTGTCCTGAAGTGCGAAACGGTACCTGACTCCTTTCATGCAACCCCCAAAAGTCCCCCACACGCCGGTTTCCCTCGAGGGTAACACCGAGGGTTCCATCCCCACTTCATCTGAGCCCCTTCTCCCCTCCTGATGGCGACAGGAGAGTCAATCCCCCTGCATTGTCTGGAAGGGTCCCCGGCCTTCCCAGCACAACTCAGGATGAAGCTGGCCTCACTAGGAGATTTGAGACTAGCCCCGTGGGTGGTCCCTCATGCCGAAAGACCCCGATTTCCCTGTCCACTCTTGAAAAGAACCCGAGGCCCGGACACCTCTTCGAAGGCAACCCAGTGGGTGAAGGCACAACACGAAGGGGCACTGTCACCGTCGTGCATTTCCGGAAACACCCGCAGGTTCCACACACAGCTCAAAAAGGGGCCTGAGACCCCCTGAGCACCTCGAGAGGCAAGCGGAGTTCCCTTCCTCAGACAAGACGATTCCTGACTCTCCTGTCCCAACTCTGCAGGGACCCTGCGGTCGGAGTCTGAAACGGAGAGGAAGCCTGAGGTTCCTGCCTTCCCTGGAGATGAGGCCCTCTTCCATTGCGCCAAACCCAGCGGAGTCCTGAGAGGCCCCGCCAACTCCACAGCATCCCTCATCTGTCAGAAGCACACTGGGAAGTTCCCTAAGGTCACCGGTAAACTTTTATTGCACAAGGTCCCCATGAAAAGGCCCACGCAGTAGGACAGCCACAGATTCTGTCTGCCATTAAAGGGCAGTAAGGTGCCCTCCCCCCTTCTTTGCTGCCTCGGCGGCCACCAGCGTGCAATTCGCGTACCCTTCCCTTTCCCATCCTAGCAGGTGCTCCAGGGCCCGCTGGCCTACAAAGTGCCAGAAGCAGGGCTGGGCCAGCCGGCCAGAATTCAGGGTTCTGTCCCTTGGACTTCCAGCGGACACTAGGCTGCTTGGGAAAACCGCGCAGACTCTGAGGTTTTTCAGCAGAGGGGTGGAGCGGTAAAGGCCTTGACCCCAAAGACGAGGCCTTTCTGCGACCGCCAGGTTGGGGAGCTCTGAGACTGTGCCAACACAGGGCGGAATACATGGTTCCCTGCTCCACGCAGTCCCCGTTCCCTTACCTGTGTTCCGCACCCCTCCGCTGTGGCCAATGGATGCCGATCCTTGGGGATCCAGGAGTTCACGAAATGGGCATTCCCAGCCGCAATGGCGACCCCCAACAGCACATCTGGAAAGCCCTCCCCCACCCCCGCCAGGAGCCGACCCCCACTGCGAATGGAACCCCACCCCGCCCCGCACCGCCAGGTTTCGCCCCAGCCCTGCCGGGCTCCCGGTGGGTTCCCAGCAATATTGGCGACCCCCGGGAGCACAACAGCGACCGACCCCCCACCCACAGTGAGCGGAATCTCGACCTGTGCAGCCCAGGTTTACCCCACCCTGGCTGCGCTCCCGGCGCGTTTCCAGCTGCAGTGGCCATCTCCGAGAGCACAACTGGGAAGCCCTCCCCTACCCCAGTCAGGAGCCGACACCCGCCCTGCACCACCCGGGTTCGCCCCGCCCCTGCCGCGCTCCAGGGGCGCTGCCCACCTTCACCAGTGGCTCTCGGTGAGCCCCGTCCCCACGCCCGGTTCCAGGAGAGGCTCTCGGACCTCGCTGCTGCCGCCAGGTCAAACATGAGGACAATACATACACCCCACAGAGACAATCCAAGCTGTCTGTGATTTAGGGATAAAACGAGGACTACAGAAAGGCAAGATGACCTGACCTAGGAGGGCCATGATATTCTATAGAACCAGACAAATTTGGTTACCAAGGAAACTTTTTTCCTTGGAACCCGGAAAGCTGGTTCTTTGCATATGCAATGACCAACAATTAGCTTGTTACCCAAGCCTGCCTTACTGCCACCCCCATCCCCCCACTCCCCAGAAGACTGGCTCAAAGAAATATTTTAAATCTCAGGAGGAAACCTGGAAGATGTCTTGTCTGTCTGTTTGGATTAAGGTATGTGTCAGTGTGAGCCCTGTGTTTTTTGATAATATTGCTCAAGTTCTGAGTTCTGATTTCAATGGTCTCAAGACAAGGCAGCCCTTCCAAATCAAACTGCTGGAAATACAAGAAAACATTGACCTAAATGAATGTCAGAGTCCCGTGAACTGGGAACTAGTCAATATTAAATATCTAGTATCTTTGGTTTTGCTCCTCCATTATAGACATGTCTAAGAGTCAACAACATTAAGCACAACATGTTCATAATGCCTAGGTTTCTTTTGAGGTAAAAATTGCTCTATTGTTATATCTGTCACAAGCTTGTCAGCAAGAAACTACCTGGAAACGACAACAACAAAAGTAAAAAATGTAAATGTGATATGAGCTTTTAGACAAACTCTTTACAATAATTATACTCTAAAATATCTGCCTCTCATAGTCTTGATTGAAGGCAGAGGAGAAGGGGATGACAGAGGATAAGATGGTTGGATGGCATCACTGACTCGATGGACATGAGTTTGAGCAAGCCCCTGGGGCTGGTGACGGACACGGAAGCCTGGCGTCCTTCAGGCCACGGGGTCACAAAGAGTCAGACACGACTGAGCAACTGAACTGAACTGAACTAACAAACGTTTCTCCAGGTGTTTTGGTTACCCGAGTTTCTATCCTTGTGACGACAGTGTATTGAACAGCTAGGTCATTTCCAAATAAATGAAAGTTCTGAAACATTCACGACTTGAAAGGACCTCCCTTTTACACAGAAACAAAAGAGATTTTTGACTCTCCATGAATAGTGTCTGGCACCATCCTGACATGTTAAATGTAAGAAAGCAATTGTTTTGTTTTGTTTTGTTCTGTTCTTGGGGGTGGGGGGAGGGGGGCGGGCTATAGCGAATGCCAATATAAAAGTCAGTTCTTGGTTGCTGAAGGGAAATGTATGACTTGTTATTACAAGAAAGTATGTGGAATGCAATGGCACTTGAGGAAGGAAAACAAAGTAGTTCTGTCTTACAGGTGGCCGTTTCAGGATGGGAGAAGCAAAGGAATGGGTACAGAACGGGATAAGGAGGTTGTAGGGAAAGTGGACCCCCAGAAAAGAGTTCTGTGCCTAGCACAAGTTTTCTTGAGATGTCGAAATGCCTTTGGTAATGGAGTTTTAGTTTCTTTACCTCTTAAGTGATCTCTTCTAGGTTGACCTAGAACAGAAATCTTTTGTTAGCTTTGGCTAAGTGGAGAAGTAGTGTTTCACGGTGACATATGTGATCCTTCCTGACTGTTTGCAGCCCTTTTGATATCGATGCACTGCTTCTGCTGCTGCTGCCGCCGCTGCTGCTGCTAAGTCGTTTCAGTCGTGTCCGACTCTGTGCGACCCCATAGACGGCAGCCCACGAGGCCCCGCAGTCCCTGGGGTTCTCTAGGCAAGAACACTGGAGTGGGTTGCCATTTCCTCCTCCCATGCATGAAAGTGAAAAGTGAACGTGAAGTCGCTCAGTGGTGTCCGACTCTTAGCGACCCCGTGGACTGCAGCCTACCAGGCTCCTCCATCCATGGGATTTTCCACGCAAGAGTACTGGAGTGGGGTGCCATTGCCTTCTCCCATATCTATGCACAAGCCTGCCTAAATCATTGACTTCCAGCTAGCTTTGGGATGCCAATGACCATCCACCCTTACAAGGCAACAGAGAAGAGAAAAACACTTACCACAGGAGGTCCTGGTAAGGAACGAGGAACTAACAAGCTCCCGCCAACCAGGATTCTGCAGAGGTCAACAAGAGGTCAGTAAGAGATGGAAGACTGCAGTCCAGAGGTCCTAGCAACTTCCATCTTGCAGCAGAGACCTAGCATAGTCAAAACGAATTCAATGTTGCAAAAAATAAGTAAACAAATAAAGGACAGAAGTTCTTTGAACACATGACTGAGATTAGGGGTGAGGCAGTACATGTACGGTGCCCGGAAAATCTTAACGTATGAGAAAGGAAAGAAATTAAAGACAACTATCAAGCTGTCCAAACTGATAAAAACGAAAGATTACACGGTTTTTTCTGTATATATTACCAGATAATAATCTGAAAAGGAATTAAAAAAAATTCCCTTTCAATAATGTCAACATGAATACAACACTTTGCCATGGATGTAACGAGGATGACAAGACTGGCACACTGGAACTTATACACCCTGGCTGAAAACTATCCTGAATACATGGACAGGTATTCCATAACAATGGAAAGACTTAATATGGCAATACCATGGAATGCATCTTCAATCTGAAATGAAGATTTGATATGATTTGATCGCTCAGAGCTTTTGTGTCATCAATTGTTATTAAAGTATAAATGAGATAGAGAAAGCTGCTGACTTAGACTTGAGGCGGGGTGTACGCCCTGCTGGTCTCTAGCCAGATATTCTACAGGCACTAGCAGTCAGCTAAGGAAAGAAAGGCACTGTCTCAGGGAATGGCACCAGGCCCCTCCCCCACGACATGCCTTGAGGTCACATTGGCAGCAGGTGAGTCATCCTGGGCCAAAAACTGATTGACATGAATCTTGAAGAAAGGCAGTATTCCAGGCAAATATATCATTTCCTTAACATAGATTAGGAGAACAAGGTACGAGGAAAACATACTGTTTTGTTCAAGTCGCTTCTGAGCCTACTGGGGGAACCGACCTGAAGCCAGAGTCCAGCAGATATACATAGGATATTTACATCGCTTAAGACAAACATTTCCTCAGGTACAAATGCATTGCTTAGCTCAAGGTTTGTCTGCGAAATTCTTACACATCAGGAGATGGCTCCGAGCTGGGTTTCTACACACAAGAACATGAATGCAAAGGACAAGCCTGCACAGCCCATCTGCCCCCCTCCCCCACAGCCAGCAGCATTTCCAAGTGACCTCCTAAGGCCTTCCCCAAAATACAGGGGCACCTCTGGGTTTCCTGTTTCAAGCACTTCGAACACTTTTCTTAAAAAAAAAAAAAAATCCTGCACACTTCTTGATAGAATGCCACAGTGCAAGGAAAACAGGCCTTCAATACTTAAACCTCCCTGTGCCAAACACTTGGGGCTTGGTTCTGTTTTGTTTTGTTTTTTAATTACACCACCACATAATTTAAACTTTTTACAATTTCTAATTATTCAGTACCAAAACACCAAACTTTTATTGCACAAGGTCCCCATGAAAAGGCCCACGCATCAGGACAGCCACAGATTCTGCCATGAAAGGGCAGCAAGGTGCCCTCCCCCCTTCTTTGCTGCCTGGGCGGCCACCAGGGTTTGAAATCCATGCACCCTACTAAGTTTCTAGGGTGCAATCCGTGGACCCTTCCCTTTCCCATCCCAGCAGGTGCTCAAGGGCCCGCTGGCTTACAAAGTGCCAGAAGCAGGGCTGGGCCAGCCGGCCAGAGTTCAGTGTTCTGTCCCTTGGACTTCCAGGGGACACTAGGCTGCTTGGGAAAACCGTGCAGACTGAGATTTTTCAGCAAAGGGGTGGAGCGGTAAAGGCCTTGACACCAAGGGCGAGGCCTTTCTGCGACCGCCAGGTTGGGGAGCTCCGAGAATGTGCCAACAGAGGGCGGAATACTTGGTTCCCTGCTCCAAGCAGTCCCAGTTCCCTGACCTGTGGCCCGCAGCCCTCCGCTGCACGCACTAGATGTGGATCCTTGGGGACACAGGAGCGTAGGAAATGGGCGTTCCTAGCCGCAGTGGCGACCCCCGAGAGCACAACTGGGACCGAACCCCCACCCACAGCCATCTAAATCTCGACCCGCGCAGCCCAGGTTTACCCCGCCCCGGGTGCGCTCCCGGCGCGTTTCCAGCCGCAGTGGCCACCACCGAGAGCACAACTGGGAAGCCCTCCCCCACCCCCGCCAGGAGCCAAACCCTGCCCCGCGCCACCTGGGTTCACCCCGCCCCTGCCGCACTCCCAGCGCGTTTCCAGCTGCAGTGGGGACCCCCGAGAGCACAACTGTTACCGCCCCCCACCCCCTCCCGACCAGAACCCCGACCCGCGCCGCCCGGGATCGCCCCGCCCCTGGCGCGCTCCCGGGGCGTTGCCCACTTCCACCAGGGGCTCCTGGTGAGCCCCGTCCCCACGCCCGGTTCCAGGAGAGGATCTCGGACCTCGCTACTGCCGCCAGGTCAAACACGAGGACAATACATCCACCCCACAGAGACAATCCAAGCTATGATTTAGGGATAAAATGAGGACTACAGAAAGGAAAGATGTCCTGACCTAGGAGGGCCATGAGAGTCTATAGATCCAAACAAAATTGGGTACCAAGGAAACTTTTTTCCTTGGCACCCGGAAAGCTGGTTCTTTGCATATGCAATGACCAACAATTAGCTTGTTACCCAAGCCTGCCTCGCTGCCACCCCAACTTCCCCCCCCACTCCCCAGGAAAACGGCTCAAAGAAATATTTTAAATCTCAGGCGGAAAACTGGAAGATGTCTTGTCTGTCTGTCTGGATTAAGGTATGTGTCAGTGTGAGCCTTGTGTTTTTTGATAATATTGCTCAAGTTCTGAGTTCTGATTTCAATGGTCTCAAGACAAGGCAGCCCTTCCAAATCAAACTGCTGGAAATACAAGAAAACATTGACCTAAATGAATGTCAGAGTCCCGTGAACTGGGAACTGGTCAATATTAAATATCTAGTATTTTTGGTTTTGCTCCTCCACTATAGACATGTCTAAGAGTCAACAACATTAAGCACAACATGTTCATAGTGCCTAGGTTTCTTTTGAGGTAAAAATTGCTCTATTGTTATATGTGTCACAAGCTTGTCAGCAAGAAAGTACCTGGAAACAGCAACAACCAATGTAAAAAATGTAAATGTGATATGAGCTTTTAGACAAACTCTTAACAATAATTATACTCTAAAATATCTGCCTCTCATAGTCTTGATTGAAGGCAGAGGAGAAGGGGATGACAGAGGATAAGATGGTTGGATGGCATCACTGACTCGATGGACATGAGTTTGAGCAAGCCCCTGGAGTTGGTGATGGACACGGAAGCCTGGCGTCCTGCAGGCCACGGGGTCACAAAGAGTCAGACTCGACTGAGCAACTGAACTGAACTGAACTTACAATCGTTCCTCCAGGTGTTTTGGTTACCTGAGTTTCTATCCTGGTGCTAAACTAAGTGACGACAGTGTATTGAATAGCTAGGTGACTTCCAAATAAATGAAACTTCTTAAACATTCACGACTTGAAAGGACCTCCCTTTTACACAGAAACAAAAGAGATTTTTGACTCTGCATGAATAGTGACTGGCACCATCCGAACATATTAAATGTAAGAAAGCAATTTTTTTGTTTTGTTTTGTTTTGTTCTGTTCTTGCAGGAAGCGGGGTGGGCGCTATTATCACTGATAGGTATGCTCACCAATCTATCAAATGCCAATATAAGAGTGAGTTCTTGGTTGCTGAAGGGAAATGTATGACTTGTTATTACAAGAATGTATGGAATGCAATCACACTTTAAGAAGGAAAACGAAGTAGTTCTGTCTTACAGGTGGCATTTTCAGGACGGGAGAAGCAAAGGAATGGGTACAGAATGGGATAAGGAGGTTGTAGGGAAAGTAGGCCCCCAGAAAAGTGTTCTGTGCCTAGCACAAGTTTTCTTGAGATGTTGAACTGCCTTTGCTAATGGAGTTTAAGTTTCTTTACCTCTTAAGTGATCTCTTCTAGGTTGACCTAGAACAGAAATCTTTTGTTAGCTTTGGCTAAGAGGAGAAGTATTGTTTCGCGGTGACATATGTGATCCTACCTGACTGTTCTCATCCCCTTTGATATCTATGCACTGCTGCTGCTGCTGCTGCAGCTGCTAAGTGGTTCAGTTGAGGCCGACCCTGTGCCACGCCATAGATGGCAGCCCACCAGGCCCCGCAGTCCCTGGGGTTCTCTAGGCAAGAACACTGGAGTGGGTTGCCATTTCCTCCTCCTATGCATGAAAGTGAAAAGTGAAAATGAAGTCGCTCAGTGGTGTCCGACTCTTAGCCACCCCATGGACTGCAGCCTACCAGGCTCCTCCGTCCTTGGGATTTTCCAGGAGTGGGGTGCCATTGCCTTCTCCCATATCTATGCACAAGCCTGCCTAAATAATTGACTTCTAGCCAACTTTGGGATGCCCATGACCACCCACCCTTACCAGGCAACAGAAAAGAGAAAAACACTTACCACAGGAGGTTCTGATAAGGAACAAGGAACTAACAAGCTCCCACCTACCAGGAATCTGCAGAGGTCAACAAGAGGTCAGCAAGAGCTGAGAGACTGCAGTCCAGAGGTCCTAGCTACTTCCATCTAGCAACAAACACCCAGCATAGTCAAAACGATTTCAATGTTAAAGAATAAATAAATAAATAAATAAAAGGACAGAAGTTCTTTGAACACATGTCTGAATTTAGGGGTGAGGCATTACATATGTGTCCCAGGATAATCTTAAAGTGTCAGAAAGTAAAGAAATTAAAGACAACTATCAAGCTGTCCAAACTGATAAAAATGAATGATTACACAGTTTTATCTGTATACATTAGCAGATAATAATCTGAAAAGGAATTTTAAAAAATTCCCTTTCAATAATATCAACATGAATAAAACACTTTGCCATGGATGTAACGAGGATGACAAGACTGGCACACTGGAAATTATACACCCTGGCTGAAAACTATCCTGAATACATGGACAGATATTCCATAACGATGGAAAGACTTAAGATGGCAATACCATGGAATGCATCTTCAATCTGAAATGAAGATTTGATATGATTTGATCGCTCAGAGCTTTTGTGTCATCAAGTGTTATTAAAGTATGAAAGAGATAGAGAAAGCTGCTGACTTAGACTCGAGGCGGGGTGGGGGGGGTAGTAAGAGTACCCCCTGCTGGTCTTTAGCCAGATATTCTACAGGCACTAGCAGTCAGCTAAGGAAAGAAAGGAACTGTTTCAGGGAATGGCACCAGGCC
The DNA here is from genome assembly GCF_029407905.1 of Bubalus kerabau. Classification (NCBI taxonomy): domain Eukaryota; kingdom Metazoa; phylum Chordata; class Mammalia; order Artiodactyla; family Bovidae; genus Bubalus; species Bubalus kerabau. Next base: position 1,076,383 of record NW_026577883.1, on the reverse strand, counting down.
CCTCCCCCACGACATGCATTGAGATAATATTGGCAGCAGGTGAGTCATCCCGGGCCAAAACTTGATTGACATGAATCTTGAAGAAAGGCAGTATTGCAGGCAAATATATCATTTCCTTAACATAGATAAGGAGAACAAGCTAGGAGGAAAACATGCTGTTTTGTTCAAATCGCTTCTGAGCCTTTTGGGGGAACCGACCTGAAGCCAGAGTCTAGCGGAAATACATAGGATATTTACATCGCTTAAGACAAACATTTTCTTAGGAAAAAATGCATTGCTTAGCTCAAGGTTTGTCTGCGAAATTCTTACACATCAGGAGATGGCTCCGAGCTGGGTTTCCACACACAAGAACATCCATGCAAAGGACAAGCCTGCACAACCCATCTGCCGCCCTCCCGCACAGCCAGCAGCATTTCCAAGTGACCTCCTAAGGCCTTCCCCAAAATACAGGGGCACTTCTGGGTTTCCTGTTTCCCTCACTTCGAACACTTTTCTTAAAAAAAAAAAAAAATCCTGCACACTTCTTGATAGAATGCCACAGTGCAAGGAATACAGTCCTTCAATATTTAAACCTCCATTTGCAAAACACTTGGAGCTTGGTTTTGTTTTGTTTTGTTTTTTAATTACACCACCACATAATTTAAAGCTTTTACACGTTCTAATTATTCAGTTCCAAAACACCAAACTTTTATTGCACAGGGTCCTCATGAAAAGGCCCACGCAGCTGGACAACCACAGATTCTGCCATGAAAGGGCAGCAAGGTGCCCTCCCCACTTCTTTGCTGCCTGGGCGGCCACCAGGGTTTGAAATCCATGCACCCTACTAAGTTTCTAGGGCGCAATCCGTGGACCCTTCCCTTTCCCATCCCAGCAGGTGCTCAAGGGCCCGCTGGCTTACAAAGTGCCAGAAGCAGGGCTGGGCCAGCCGGCCAGAGTTCAGTGTTCTGTCCCTTGGACTTCCAGCAGACAGTAGGCTGCTTGGAAGAAATGCGCAGACTCGGAGATTTTTCAGCAGAGGGGTGGAGCGGTAAAGGACTTGACCCCAAAGGCAAGGCCTTTCTGCGACCGCCAGGTTGGGGAGCTCCGAGAATGTGTCAACAGACGGCGGAATACTTGGTTCCCTGCTCCACGCAGTCCCAGTTCCCTTACCTGTGGTCCGCAGCCCTCCACTGCACCCACGGGATGGCGATCCTAGGGGACCCAGGAGCGGACGAAATGGGCGTTCGCAGCCGCAGTTGCAACCCCCGAGAGCGCAACTGGGAACCCCTCCCCATCCCCCCCATGAGCCGACCCCCGCCCCGCGCCCACAGGGTTAGCCCCGCCCCTGCCGCGCTCCCGGCGCGTTCCCATCCGCAGTGGCGACCCCCGGGAGCACAACTGGGACCGACCCCCACCCAAAGCCATCGGAATCTCGACCCGCGCAGCCCGGGTTTACCCAGTCCCGGGTGCACTCCCGGCGCGTTTTCAGCCTCAGTGTCCACCTCCGAGAGCACAACTGGGAAGCCCGCCCCCACCCCCGCCAGAAGCCGACCCCCGCCCCACGCCGCCCGCGTTCGCCCCGCCCCTGCACGGTCCAGGTACCTTCCCAACTTCTAGCGTTCACGCCCGGGTAGTAGCAGGATGTAGGAGTATGGGAGATGTGTCTGGAGCCTGACAGCCTCAGCTCCGCTCTGGCCTGCCCTTTGGACCTAGGAGCCAGGCCAACTTGCAGAGGGCTTAGGGCCCCATTGTATGCAAACTACCAAGGCCTACCGCAAGGAGAGCTCTGTCCGAGGGAAGGGAAGCACCCCAGGCTGCATTCCCAAGCTGTTGTTTAGCCGCCCAGACTCAGCACTGCACAGGGGTAATCAGGCTCTCTGTGCCCGCAGCTTCACACACAGGTGTGTCTCCGTAGGAATCAAGAAAGATCCTGACAGAGTGAGGTTCATTAGAGCTATACTAAAGAGCAAAGGCTTGTCCATGTGGTCTTGCCTTCCCCTGTGCCTTTGGGTCTCCAGGCTCGGCCCCAGCTCTGTGGAAACAACCCCTGAGAAAATATCTTCAAGATCCACTTTTCCCAGTGTCTGGGAACCGGGGTTCGTAGGAGGAGAGAAAAGCACGCCTCCATAGGGAACGAAAAGGCAGCCCACCTGCCTGTGTTTTGAAGCCTCTATTTGGAAGGAATGGGTTAGCTTCTCCTAAAGGAGACCTCCAGATCTGTTCAGAAGTCGGTAATTCCAGAGGCAGGGTACTGGTTCCTGACTGCCCTTTGCTAGCCTTGCAAAGATATTCCTAGATTCTAGAGTTATTTTCCATGAAGGAGCAGGCTTCGGGAATGTGTCAGACGGGACTGGCTCCTTATTGACCTCAGCTCAGCTATTGCCATTCCATTCAAACTAGGACAAGGCCCTACTTTATGAAGGGTAAGGGTCTTCTTCTTTGCAAACTGCCAAGGGCTACAGCAATGAGACCTCTGTCAAGGTGAGGGAAGCCTAAGAGGATGGATTCTCAAGCAGGTGCTTTGTTACAAAGCATCAGCACCCCACGGAGAGAATCAAGCTCCCTGTGCACCAATGTTGGGAGTGTAGCTTCACACACAGAGTTGTCTCTATAGGAGCCAAGAATGTTCCTGAGAGATTAGGTTCACTAAACCTCTCCTACAGAGCATAGACCTGTCCATGTGGTTTTGCCTTCCCCTGTGAGTTGGGTCCTCGAAGTCTGCCACACCTCCGGGGAAACTGTCCCTGAGAAAAGATCTCCAGGAACCGCTTCGCTGAGGCTGGGAAACGCTGTTCACAGGAAGTAAGGCAAGCGAATCTCCTGCAGAGAAAAAGAGGCCTTACTGCCCCTGGAGGAGCAGGCTGCCAGAGTGTGTGAAACCTGACTGTTGCCTTACTGGCCTCAGTTCCACCATTGCCTGTTCCTCCGAACTAGGACCCAGGCCTATTTGGAGAAGCGTTTGGGTGCGGATTTCTACAAAGTGCCAAGGGCTACAGCAGTGAGAATTCTCTCAGCGGTAAGGGAGAGCATTTTATGGATTCTCAAGCTGTTTTCTGAACGACAGGGTCAAAATGAACTGAGAGGATCAGGCTCTCTGTGCCCCTATGTTAGGTACGCAGCTTCACACACAGAAGTGTCTCTATAGGAGCCAAGAATGTTCCTGAGAGATGAGGTTCACTAGAAGTCTGCTACAGAGCATAGACCTGTCCATATGGTTTTGCCTTGCCCTGTGAGTTGGGTCCCCGAGGTCCGCCCCAGCTCAGGGGAAGGAGCCCCTGAGAAAAGATCTCCAGGGACCGCTATTCCCCCAGGCTGGCAAACGCAGTTCACAGGAGGTAACACAAGCGAGCCTCCTGCAAGGCACAACAGGCCTTAGTCTCCCTGGACGATCAGGCTGCCAGAGTGTGTGAGACCTGACTGGTGCCTTACTGGCCTCAGCTCCGCCATTGCGTGTTTCTCCGAACTAGGACCCAGGCCTACTAGGAGAAGGGTTTGGGTATGGATTTCTAAATACTGCCAAGGGGTATAGCAATGAGAACTGTGTCACGGGTAAGGAAGAACATTGTATGGATTTTCAAGCTGTTGTTTGAACGACAGCTTCAAAGCTGCACAGAGAGAATCAGACTCTGTGTCTCCATGTTCGGTACACAGCTTCACAGACAGGGGTGTCTCCATAGGAAACAAGAACGTTCCTGACAGAGTGAAGTTCACTAGAGCTCTCCTAGAGAGCAAAGACTTGTACATGTGGTTTTTCTTCCCCTGTGCGTTTGGGGCTCCAGGCTCGGCCCCAGCTCCGTGGAAACAACCCCTGAGAAAAGATCTTTAAGATCCGCTTTTCCCAGAGGCTGGGATGTGGGGTTCATAGGAGGCGGGAAAAGCAGGCCTCCTTCAGAGAGCAAGAGGCAGCCAAGCGGCCTGCGTTTGGAAGCCTCTATTTGGAAGAATGGGTTAGCTTCCCCTAAGGGAGACCTCCAGATCTGTTCAGAAGTCGGTAATTCCAGAGGCAGGGTGCAGGCTCCTGACTGCCCTTTGCCAGCCTTGCAGAGACATTCCTAGATTACAGCGTTATTTTCCATGAAGGAGCAGGCTTCGGGAATATGTCAGACTTGACTGGCGCCTTATTGGCCTCAGCTCAGCTCTTGCCTTTCCTTTCAAACTAGGACAAGGGCCCTCTTTATGAAAGGTAAGGGTCCTCTTCTTTCCAAACTGCCAAGGGCTACAGCAATGAGACCTCTGTCAAGGCGAGGGAAGCGTAAGCTGATGGATTCTCAAGCAGGTGCTTTGCCACAAAGCATCAGCACCCCACGGAAAGAATCTGGCTCCCTTTGCCCCTACGTTGCGTGTGTAGCTACACGCACAGAGGTGTTTCGATAGGAGCCAAGAATGTTCCTGAGAGAGGAGGTTCACTGTTGGGGGCCAGAGTGAGGCACTCCGCCCATGGCAAAGGTCATGAGGAAGGAGGCTCGACATACGCAAAGGCGGGATCGAGCCTCAGGAGTCCCCCTGGAAATCCTCGAGCATCTACCCCCATAACCAGAGCCTGCCTACCTTACTACTTTGTGCTCTCACCTACACCTCTGACTTTACGGGGGGCTGTCCCCCACCACCTCTTTCGGAGAAGGAGTTAACCTAGAGCTCCAGTTGATAAAAACCCCTGGGTGTGACAAGAGTGTTTTAACCTACAAACTCCTCTGAAGGTTCTCTAGCCTGCCTGACAGGCTTGTCCGGCCACATGTGATTGCTCACAGCCTCCCAACCATGAGAGGCACGAGATGCTTTAAACCTTCTAAAAACAGGTTCCTTAGAAAAGTTAGAAAATTATTAGTATAAGTATAATGGGCTGATTAGAAATCATATTGGTGAAGGGTTTTTCATTTGTTGAGCTGATGTTTACTGCTAAGTCTCCACATCCCCTGCCCTTATACACATTAATGAATATATAGAAGAAATAAGTATTAACCTTTGATAGAAATCACGTTAGACCTTAGGCTAAGTAAATTCTTTCCTTAACTAAAACCCACTACACCCTCACCCTATAGGAATGTAACTTTATTTGGGTGGCGTCTGTTTTAAGAATAATCACCCCTGGAGAAATAAGTGTCCTGGTTGACTGACCGCTGTCACAAGGAGAGGGTCGTAAATTGTCAGCAGGCCCCCCGGCCAGAAGATGATGTAACACCCCTAAGACCTCTGTATACTTTTGTATGAAGCACCTGACTTTGATAAAAGTCAGGACTGCTGACCCCACGTGACTTTGGCATAACATCTCAGTGTATAAAAGTAGACCATGGAAAATAAAGAATTGGGATCAGTTTCTCGAAATACTGGTCTCCCCATGTCTCTCTCTCTCTCTCACTCTGGTTGAGTCTCCATCTGGAGCGCGGAACCCACCAAGCTTACTAATTTTGCCTGGGCTTCTAAGATCCGACCGGGGAGGCCTCAGTGTCTCCTCTCCTTCGGGAGAACGGAAGGACGCCTGCGGCCTACGTAAGTGGTGCAAGCTTCTTGTCTTGAAGTTTTATTGGTCCCCCGCGTAAACCAAGCTACTCAGCCTCTTTTCTCCACTGAATTTTCCTACTGAGCTATCCTCATTTTATTACTCTTTATATCCTTAATTAACGTTTAATTAAGCAGTTGTTCCCTGACCCTCGCCTACGCCGTCTCTGCTTCGAATACCCTGGATCAGCTGGGGCTGGACCCCGGCAGTTCACTAGAGATCTCCTACAGAGCATAGACCTGTCCATTTGGTTTTGCCTTCCCCTGTGAGTTGGGTCCCCGAGGTCCGCCCCAACTCCGGGGAAACAGCCCCTGAGAAAAGATCTCCAGGAACTGCTTTCCGCCCAGGCTGGGAAACGCTGTTCACAGGAAGTAAGGCAAGCGAGCCTCCTGAAGGGAAATAGAGGCCTTACTGTCCCTGGAGGAGCAGGCTGCCAGAGTGTGTGACACCTGACTGGTGCCTTACTGGCCTCAGCTCCGCTATTGCATGTTCATCTGAACTTGAACCCAGGCCTACTTGGAGAAGTGTTTGTGTGCCGATTTCCAGAAACTGCGAAGGGCTACAGCAATGATAACTCTCTCAGTGGTAAGGGAGAGCATTGTGTGGATTCTCAATTTGTTGTTTGAACGACAGCGTCAAAGCTGCACAGAGAGAATCAGGTCTCTGTGTCTCTATGTTGGCAATGCAGCTTCCCACACAGAGATGTCCCCGTTGGAGCCAAGAACATTCCCCACAGACTGAGGTTCACTAGAGCACTCCTAGAGAGCAAAGACTTATCCATGCGGTTTTCCCTTCCCCTGTGCGTGTGGGTCTCTGGGATCAGCCCCTGCTCCTTGGAAACAGCCTCTGAGAAAAGATCTCCAAGAACCTCTTATCACCCAGGCTGGGAAGTGGAGTTCACAGGAGGTGGGATAAGCAAGCTTCCTTCGGCAAGAAGAGACAGCCAACCGGCCTGTGTTTGGAAGCCTATATTTGCAAGGAATGGGTTAGTTTCTCCTGACCGAGACCTCCGGATGCGCTGAGAAGATAGAAATTCCAGAGGCAGGGTCGAGGTTCCTGACTGCCCTTTGCCAGCCTTGCAAAGACATTCCCAGATTCTAACGTTATTTTCCATGAAGGAGCAGGCATCGGGAATATGTCAGACTTGACTGGCGCCTTACTGGCCTCAGCTCAGCTACTGCCTTTCCATTCAAACAAGGACAAGGGCCTACTTGGTGAAGGGTAAGGGTCTGCTTCTTTCCAAACTGCCAAGGACTACAGCAATGAGACCTCTGTCAAGGTGAGGGAAGCCTATGCGGATGGATTCTTAGCAGGTGCTTTGCCACAAAGCATCAGCACCCACGGAGAGAATCAGACTCCCTTTGCCACTATGTTGGGTGTGTAGCTTCATGCACAGAGGTGTCTCTGTAGAAGCCAAGAATGTTCCTGAGAGACGAGGTTCACTAGAGCTCTCCTACAGAGCATAGACCTGTCCATGTGGTTTTGTCTTCCCCTGTGAGTTGGGCCCCCGAGGTCCGACCCAGCTCCAGGGAAACAGCCCCTGAGAAAAAATCTCCAGGAACAGCTTTGCGCCCAGGCTGGGAAATGCAGTTCACAGGAGGCAAGGCAAGCGAGCCTCCTGCAGGGAAAAAGAGGCCTTACTGCTCCTGGACGATCAGGCTGCAAGAGTGTGTGAGACCTCACTTGTGCCTTACTGGCCTCAGCTCCGCCGTTGCCTGTTATTCCGAGCTAGGACCCAGGCCTACTTGGAGAAGGGTTAGGGTGCGGATTTCTACAAACTGTCAAGGACTACAGCAATGAGAATTCTCTTAGCAGTAAGGGAGAGCATTGTATGGATTCTCAAGCTGTTGTTTGAATGACAGCTTCAAAGCTACACAGAGAGAATCAGGCTCTCTGTTCCCCTATTTTGGCTGTGCAGCTTCACACACAGAATTTGACTCTGTTGGAGCCAGAAATATTCCTGAAAGACTTAGGCTCACCAAAGCTGTCCTCCAGAGCAAAGACATTGGATGTGGTTTTGCCTTCCTTTGTCAGTATGGGTCCCCTAGCTTGGCCCCAGCTCCGGGGATACAGCCTCTGAAAAAAATCTTCCAAGAAGCGATTTTCCTCCAGGCTGTTAAGCGGAATTCGCAGTTTGCAAGTTAAGGAAGCCTGCTTCGTGGAAGAGCAAGCAGCCAACTGGCCCTGTGTTAGGAAGCCTGTATTTGAAAGGAATGGGTTAGCTTCTACAGCGGGAGAACCTCAGATCTGCTCAGGGGACTGAAATACTAGAGTCAGGGTCGAGGTTCTCCCTTGTCCTTTGCGCACCTTGCAAAGACATTCCTAGCTTCTAGCGTTAGTGTCCCTGTAGTAGCAGGCTGCAGGAGCGTGTGATAAATGACTGCCGCGTTCCTGTCCTCAGCTCCGCTATTGACTTTCTATTCGAACTAGAACCCAGGCCTACTTTGAGAGGGGTTAGGGTCCAGTGTTTTCAAACTGCCAAGGGCTACGGCAATGCGAGCTCTGTCAGAGGTAAGAAAAGAGCAATTGGTTGGATTCTTCAGCTGCTGCGTGTCTGCACAGCTTCCGCGCCGCATGGAGAGCATGAGGCTCCTTGTGGCCCTATTTTGGGTATGCAGCAACATGCACACAGAATGTCTGTGTTCACTTATGTACAGGCTTATGAACACTAGAGCTCTCCTACAGAGCAAAGACCACTCAGTGGGCTCCAAGAGATACCTGTCGCGGCTCGAGAAGAGAGTGGAGTCCTTTGCTTCCCCTCGAGATGAGGCCTGACTCCCCGGGTGAGTATGGAATGCAACCCCAAATCCCTGTCGCCTATGGAGAGGAACATTAAGTCCTGGATACAAGCCTAGATGAGGTCTAGTTTGCCCTTCAGTGAATGGAGCCCAATCCCCAGCTCTCCCTGGCAACTCGAATGGAAGATTAGACTTCCTGGGCCAACACAAGAGGAAGCCTGAATTCCCCGTCGTAACTCGAGAATCCCACCGCAACTCGAGAAAAACCACGTGCTTCCCTCGTCATCGCAAGATGAGGCCCTTTGTCCGCTACAGCATCTCAACAGAAGTCCCACGTTCCATCCTGAAGTGCGAAACGGTACTTGGTACCCTTGATGCGACCCCAAAAGTTCCGCGACATACCAGACTCACTCAAGGGGAACACCGAGGTTCCCGGCACCACTTCATCTGAGCCCCTTCTCCTCTCCTGATTGTGACAGGAGGGTCAACTCCCCTTCTCTGTCTGCAAGGGGTTCCCGACCTTCCGGGCGCACCTCAGGATGAGGCCGGTCTCATGAGGAAGTTCGAGACATAGCCTCGTGGGTGGTGCCACATGTCGAAAGACCCCAATTTCAAGGTCCACTCTTGAAAAGAACCCGATGCCAGCACACCTCTTTGAAGGAAAACCTGTGGATGAAGGCACAACACGAAGGGGCACTGACACCCGCGTGCATCGTCCAGAAAAACCCGCAGGTCCCACAGACATTTCGACAAGTGGCCTGTCATCCTGTAAACAACTCGAAAGGCAAACGAAGGTCCATTCCTCAACAGAAGACTAGGTGTGACTCTCTTGTCCCTATTCTGCAGGGACCACGGGTTCCGAGTCAGAAACGGAGAGCAAGCCTGAGGTTCCTGCGTCCACTCGAGATGAAGCCCTCTTCCATTGCACCACAACCAGTGGAGTCCCGAGAGGCCCCTACCAACTCCACAGTATCCCTGAGTTCTCAGAGGCACAAAAAGAAGCTCCCTGAGGTCACAGGCACAAGTCGAGGGACCCCTGGGTTTTCTGCCGTGACTCGAGAAAGACCTCGAGAGTGCTTCAAAATGTGTTGAGTCGCGATTCCCCTACCATGACTCAAGAGCCATGACACGCTCCCCCTCGCCACGCGCATGGAGACCTGACTAACATGGCACTGCACGAGAGGCTCCATGAGTTCCTCATCGTACCTCGTGAGGAAACCCACACTGGCGCGGCAGCTCGAGGAAACACATGAGACACCCCGGTCATCGCAAGATGAGGGCCATATTTTCCTGCATGGCCTGGAGACCAATCACGAGTCCTCTCTCCAAACGGAAGAGGAGGCTGGACTCCCTTGAGGCCGCTCAGGGGGCTCCAAGAGACCCGCGTCGCGACTCGAGAGGAGAGCGGAGTCCTTGGCTTCCCCTCGAGACGAGGCCTGACTCCCCGGGGGAGGCTGGAATGCAACCCTGAGATCCCCGCCTATCCTGGAGAGGAATATTAGGTCCCGGACACACGCCTAGGTGAGGTCTGTTGGCCCCTGCAATGACTCGAGCGCAACCCCCAGCTTTCCCTCGCAACTCGAGGGGAAGATTGGGCTTCCCAGGGCCAACCCAAGAGGAAGGCTGAGATCCCCATCGTAACTCGAGAATGCCGCCGCAACTCGAGAAAAACCACGTGGTTCCCACCTCTTGGCAAGATGAGGCCCTTGCCCGCGACGGCGTCTCAATGAAAGTCCCCTGTTCCGTACTGAAGGGCGAAACCGTCCCTGACAGCCTTCCTGCGACCCCCAAAAGTCCCCTGACACGCTGGGTTCCCCCGAGGGGAACACCGAGGGTCCCGGCACCGCTTCCTCTGAGCCTCTTCTCCCCTCCTGATCGCGACAGGAGAGGCGATTCCCCTGCGTGGTCTGGAAGGGGTTCCCGGCCTTCCCGGCGCACCTCAGGATGAGGCCGGTCTCACGAGGAAATTCGAGACGAGCCACGTGGGTGGGGCCACATGCCGAACGCCCCTGATTCCCCAGTCCGCTCTTGAGAAGGACCCGAGGCCCGGACCCCTCTTCGAAGGCAACCCTGTGGTGAAGGCACAACACGAAGGGGCACTGCCACCCCCGTGCATCGTCCGCAAAGACCCGCGGGTTCCACACACAGCTCGATGAGGGGCCTGAGACCCCCTGAGCAACTCGAGAGGCCAGCGGGGTTCCCTTCCTCAGACAAGACGAGGCCTGACTCTCCTGTCCCAACTCTGCAGGGACCCTGCGGTCGGAGTCCGAAACGGAGAGGATGCCTGAGGTTCCTGCCTCCCCTCGAGGTGAGGCCCTCTTCCGTTGCGCCAGACCCAGCGGAGTCCCGAGGGGCCCCGCACCTCCACAGGATCCCTCGCCTCTCAGAGGCACCCTGGGAAGTTCGCTAAGGTCCCCGGCAGAAGGCGAGGGAAATGAGGGTTTCCCGCCGCCCCCCGAGAAAGACCTCGAGAGTCTTTCTTCAACGCGTCTCGAGGCCCTAGTCCCCTCCCGTGACTCGAGAGCCAGGACGCGCTCCCCCTCGCCACGCGCATGGAGACCTGACTTCCCTGGCGCCGCACGAGAGGCTCCCTGAGATCCTCGTCGTGCCTCGGGAGAAAACCCCCACGGGCGCCACAGCTCGAGGAAACCCCTGAGACGCCACCGTCCTCGCGAGCTGAGGGCCTTTTTTTCCTGCATGGCCTGGAGAGCATTCCAGGGTCCTCTCTCCAAACGGAAGAGGAGGCTGGACTCCCTTGAGGCCGCTCAGGGGGCTCCAAGAGACCCGCGTCGTGACTCGAGAGGAGAGCGGAGTCCTTGGCTTCCCCTCGAGACGAGGCCTGACTCCCCGGGGGAGCCTGGAATGCAACCCCGAGATCCCTGCCTTCACTGGAGAGGAATATTAGGTCCCGGACACACGCCTAGGTGAGGTCTCTTCGGCCCTGCAGTGACTCGAGCGCAACCCCCAGCTTTCCCTCGCAACCTGAGGGGAAGATTGGGCTTCCCAGGGCCAACCCAAGGGGAAGGCTGAGATCGCCGTCGTAACTCGAGAATGCCACCACAACTCGAGAAAAACCACGTGGTTCCCACCTCTTGGCAAGATGAGGCCCTTGCCCGCGACGGCATCTCAAAGGAAGTCCCCTGTTCCGCCCTGAAGGGCGAAACGGTCCCTGACAGCCTTCCTGCGACCCCCAAAAGTCCCCCGACACGCCGGGGTCCCCCGAGGGGAACACCGAGGGTCCCGGCACCGCTTCCTCTGAGCCTCTTCTCCCCTCATGATCGCGACAGGAGAGGCGATTCCCCTGCGTGGTCTGGAAGGGGTTCCCGGCCTTCCCGGCGCACCTCAGGATGAGGCCGGTCTCACGAGGAAATTCGAGACGAGCCACGTGGGTGGGGCCACATGCCGAACGCCCCCGATTCCCCGGTCCGCTCTTGAGAAGGACCCGAGGCCCGGACCCCTCTTCGAAGGCAACCCTGTGGGTGAAGGCACAACACGAAGGGGCACTGCCACCCCCGTGCATCGTCCGCAAAGACCCGCGGGTGCCACACACAGCTCGACGAGGGGCCTGAGACCCCCTGAGCAACTCGAGAGGCCAGCGGGGTTCCCTTCCTCAGACAAGACGAGGCCTGACTCTCCTGTCCCAACTCTGCAGGGACCCTGCGGTCGGAGTCCGAAACGGAGAGGAAGCCTGAGGTTCCTGCCTCCCCTCGAGGTGAGGCCCTCTTCCGTTGCGCCAGACCCAGCGGAGTCCCGAGGGGCCCCGCCACCTCCACAGGATCCCTCGCCTCTCAGAGGCACCCTGGCAAGTTCCCTAAGGTCCCCGGCAGAAGGCGAGGGAAACGAGGGTTTCCCGCCGCCCCCCGAGAAAGACCTCGAGAGTCCTTCTTCAACGCGTCTCGAGGCCCTAGTCCCCTCCCGTGACTCGAGAGCCAGGACGCGCTCCCCCTCGCCACGCGCATGGAGACCTGACTTCCCTGGCGCCGCACGAGAGGCTCCCTGAGATCCTCGTCGTGCCTCGGGAGAAAACCCCCACGGGCGCCGCAGCTCAAGGAAACCCCTGAGAAGCCCCCGTCCTCGCGAGCTGAGGGCCTTCTTTTCCTGCATGGCCTGGAGAGCAATCCCGGGTCCTCTCTCCAAACGGAAGAGGAGGCTGGACTCCCTTGAGGCCGCTCAGGGGGCTCCAAGAGACCGCGTCGCCACTCGAGAGGAGAGCGGAGACATTGGCTTCCCCTCGAGACGAGGCCTGACTCCCCGGAGGAGCCTGGAATGCAACCCCGAGATCGCTGCCTTCCCTGGAGAGGAATATTAGGTCCCGGACACACGCCTAGGTCAGGTCTCTTGGGCCCTGCAGTGACTCGATCGCAACCCCCAGCTTTCTCTCGCAACCCGAGGGGAAGATTGGGCTTCCCAGGGCCAACCCAAGGGGAAGGCTGAGATCCCCGTCGTAACTCGAGAATGCAGCCGCAACTCGAGAAAAACGACGTGGTTCCAACGTCTTCACAGGATGAGGCCCTTGCCCGCTACAGCGTCTCCAGGGAAGTCCCATGTTCCATCCTGAAGTGGGAAACGGTACTTGGCTCCCTTGATGCGACCCCTAAAGTTCCCTGAAACGCCGGGTTCCCTCGAGTGGAACACCTAGAGTCCCGGCCCCACTTCATCTGAGCCCCATCTCCCCTCCTGATCGCGACAGGAGAGTCGATTCCCCTTCTTTGTGTGGAAGGGGTTCCCGGCCTTCCCGGAGCACCTCAGGATGATGCTGGTCTCACGAGGAAATTCGAGATGAGCCACGTGGGTGGTGCCACATGCCGAATGACCCCGATTTCCCGGTCCGCTCTTGAAATGAACCTGATGCTGGACACCTCTTTGAAGGCAACCCTGTGGGGGAAGGCACCAAATGAAGGGGCAATGACACCCCCGTGCATCTTCTGGAAACACCCGCAGGTTCCACACACAGCTCGACAAGGGGCCTGAGACCCACTGAACGACTCGAGAGGCAAGCAGAGTTCCATTACTCAGACAAGACGAGGCCTGACTCTCCTGTCCCAACCCTGCAGGGACCCTGCGGTCAGAGTCAGAAATGGAGAGGAAGCCTGAGGTTCCTGCCTCCAATCGAGATGAGGCCCTCTTTCATTTCGTCAAACCTAGTGGAGTCCCGAGAGGCCCCTCTAACTCCTCAGTATCCCTCACCTCTCAGAGGCACCTGGGAAGTTCCCTAAGGTCCCCGGTAGAGGTCGAGGGAAACGAGTGTTTCCCGCCCCAACCCAAGAAAGACCTCGAGAGTCCTTCTTAAATGCGTCTGGAGGCCCTAGTCCCTCCCATGACTCCAGAGCAATGACGCGATCTGCCTGGCCACACGCATGGAGGCCTGACTTCTCTGGCGCCGCACGAGAGGCTCCCTGAGCTCCCCATCATATCTCGTGAGAAACCCCACACTGGCGCCGCAGCTCGAGAAAACCCATGAGACGCTCCCGTCATCACGAGAGGAGGGCCATCTTTAACTGAATGGTATGCAGATCAAGCGTGAACCTTCTGTCCAAGCTACACAGGACGCTTGACTCCCTTTAGACCACTCATTGGGCTCCAAGAGTTACGCGTCCCGACTCGAGAGGATAGTGGAGTCCTTTGCTTCCACTCGAGACGAGGCGTGACCCACCGGGTGAGACTGGAATGCGACCCCGATATCCCTGTTGCCCCTGGAGAGGAACACTACATCCTGGCCCCAAGCCTAGATGAGGACTCTTTGCCCTGAAGTGACTCGAGAGCAACCCACAGCTCTCTCTGACAAGTTGAATGGAAGATTGGACTTCCTGGGCCAACACAAGAGGAAGCCTGAATTCCCCGTCGTAACTCGAGAATCCCGCCGCAACTCGAGAAAAACCACGTGTTTCCCTCGTCATCGCAATATGAGGCCCTTGCCCGCTAGAGCATCTCCAGAGAATTCCCACGTTTCGTCTTGAAGTGCGAAACTGTACTTGGCACCCTTGATCCGAACTCAAAAGTGCCATGACATACCGGTCTCACTCGAGGGGACCACCGAGGTTCCCGGCACCACTTCATCTGAGCCCCTTCTCCCCTTCTGATCGCGACCGGTGTGTCGATTCCCCTGCTTTGTCTGCAAGGGTTCCCTACCTTCCCGGCGAACCTCAGGATGAGGCTGGTCTCCCGAGGAAATTCGAGACGTAGCCTCGTGGGTGGTACCACATGCTGAAAGACCCCAATTTTCTGGTACGCTCTTGAAAAGAACCCGATGCCCGGACACCTCTTTGAAGGCAACCCTGTGGATGAAGGCACAACACGAAGGGGCACTGACACCCCTGTGCATCGTCCGGAAAAACCCGCAGGTTCCACACACAGCTCAACAAGTGGCCTGTCACTCCGTGAACAACTCGAAAGGCAAGCGGAGATCCATTCCTCCACGGAAGACGAGGCGTGACTCTCTTGTCCGTACTCGGCGGGTACTCTGCGACCCGAGTCAGAAATGGAGAGGACCCCTGAGGTTCCTGCCTCCATTCGAGATGAGGCCCTCTTCGATTGCACCAAACCCAGTTGAGTAATGAAAGGCCCCTCCCAAATCCACAGTGTCCCTGACTTCTCAGAGGCACCCTGAGAAGTTGCCTGAGGTCACCGACACAAGTCGAGGGAACCCAGGGTTCCCTGCCGCAACCTGAGAAAGACCTCGAGAGTCCTTCTTCAATGCGTCTTGAGGCCCGATTCGCCTACTATGACTCGAGAGCAATCACGCACTCCCCTTCACCACACGCACGGAGACCTGACGTCCCTAGCACCACACGAGAGGCTCTCTGAGCTCCCCGTCATACCTCGTGAGAAATCTGATACTGGCGCCGCAGCTGGAGAAAACACAGGAGACACCCCCGTCATCGCGAGACGAGGGCCTTTTTTCCTGCATGGCCAGGAAAACATTCCCGAGTCATCTCTCCAAACTCCATAGGAGGCTTCACTCCCTTTACGCCACGCAGTGGGCTCCAAGAGATACCTGTCGCGACTCGACAGGAGAGCGGAGTCCTTTTTTGCCCCTCAAGACGAGGCCTGACTCTCCGGGTGAGTCGAGAATGCAACCCTGAGATCCCTGTCGGCCCAGTAGTGGAACACTAGGTCCTGGACACAAGCGTAGATGAGGTCTATTTTGCCCTGCAGTGACTGGAGAGCAATCCCCAGTTCTAACTTGCAACTCGAATGGAATACTGGATTTTCCTGGCGCCACACAAGAGGCTCCCTGAAATCCCTGTGGTACTTCATGAGACACCCCACACTGGCGCCGCAGCTCGAGAAAACCCACGAGACGCCACCGTCATCTCGAGATGAGGGCCTTCTTTTCCTGCATGGCCTGGAGTCCAATCCCGAGTCCTCTCTCCAAACTCCACAGGAGGCTTGACTCCCTTTAGTACACACAGTGGGCTCCAAGAGATACCCATCGCGACTCGAGACGAGAGCGGAATTCTTTGCTTACCCTCGAGGTGAGAACTGACTCCCTGGATGAGTCTGGAATGCAAACCCGAGATCCCTGTCGCCCCTGGAGAGCAACGTTAGATCCTGGACACAAGCCTAGATTAGGTCTCTTTTGCCCTGCAGTGACTCTAGCGCAATCCCCAGCTCCCCCTCGCAACCCGAATGGAAGATTGGATTTCAAGACCAACAAGAGGAAGCCTAAATTCCCGGTCATAACTCGAGAATCCCGCCGCAACTCGAGCAAAACCACGTGGTTCTCCCGTCATCGCAAGATGAGGCCCTTGCCCGCTACAGCGTTTCAAAAGATGTCCCAGGTTCCGTCTTGAAATGCGAAACGGTACTTGGCACCCTTGATGCGACCCCAAAAGTCCCCCAACACGCCGGTCTCACTCAAGGGGAACACCGAGGTTCCCGGCACCACTTCATTTAAGCCCCTTCTCCCCTCCTGATCGTGACCCGTGGGTCGATTCCCCTGCTTTGTCTGCAAGGGGGCCCGACCTTCCCTGCACAACTCAGGATGAGGCCGGTCTCATGGGGAAATTCGATACGTAGCTTTGTGGGTGGTGCCACTTGCTGAAAGACTCCAATTTCCCGGTCCGCTCTTGATAAGAATCCGATGCTCGGACACCTCTTGGAAGGCAGCCTTGAGTATGAAGGTACAACACGAAGGGGCACTAACACACCTGTGCATCATCCGGAAAAAAGGGCAGGTTACATACACAGCTCGACAAGTGGCCTGTCACCTCAAGAACAACTCGAGAGGCAAGAGGAGTCCCATCCTCCAGAAAAGACGAGGCCTGACTCTCCTGTACCAACATGCAGGGACCTTGCGATCTGAGTCAGAAATGGAGAGGAACACTGAGGTTCCTGCTTCAACTCGAGATGAGTCCCTCTTACATTCCACCAAATGCAGAGGAGTCTCGAGAGGCCCCTCCAAACTGCACAGTATCCCTGACTTCTCAGAGGCACTCTGAGAAGCTCCCTGAGGTCGCAGGCACAAGTCAAGGGAACCCTGGGTTTTATGCAGTGACCCGAGAAAGACCTCGAGAGTCCTTCTTCAACCCGTCTTGAGGCCCGATTACCCTACCATGACTCGAGAGCAATGACGAGCTCCCCCTAGCCATCTCATGGGGACCTGACTTCCCTGGCGCCACACGAGAGGCTCCCTGAGCTCCCTCTCGTACCTCGTCAGAAACCCGGCACTAGCGCGGCAGTCTAGAAAACCCACGAGAGGCCGCTGTCATCGCGAGATGAGGGCCTTCTTTTCCTGCATGGCCTGGAGAGGAATCCCGAGTCCTCTATCCAAACAGCACAGGAGGCTTGACTCCCTTTAGGGCACACAGTGGGCTCCAAGAGATACCCATCGCGACTCAAAAGGACAGCGGAGTTCTTTGCTTCCCCTCGAGACGAGGCCTGATTCCCCGGGTGAGTCTGGTATGCAAGCCCGAGATCCCTGTCGCCCCTAGGGATGAACATTAAGTCCTGGACACAAGCCTAGATGAGGTCTATTTTGCCCTGCAGTGACTCGAGGGCAATCCCCAGCTCTCCCTTGAAACTCGAATGGAAGATAGGACTTCCCTGGGCCAACACATGAGGAAGACTGTATTCCCCGTCGAAACTCGAGAATCCCGCCACAACTCGAGAAACGCTACGTGGTTCCCCCGTCATCCCAAGATGAGGCCCTTGCCCCCTACAGCGTCTCAAGAGAAGTCCCACGTTCCGTCTTGAAGTGCGAAACGGTATCGGCACCCTTGATGCCACCTCAAAAGTTCCTCGACACACTGGTCTGACTCGAGGAGAACACCGAGGTTCCCGGCACCACTACATCTGGGCCCCTTCTCCCCTCCTGATCGCGACAGGAGGGTCGATTCCCATGTTTTGTCTTGAAGGGGTTCCCGCCTTTCCCGGTGCATCTCAGGATGAGGCCGGTCTCACGAGGATATTCGAGACATAGCCTCGTGGATGGTGACACATGCCGAAAGACCCCGATTTCCCGGTTCGCTCTTGATAAGATCCCAGTGCCCGGACACCTTTTGAAGATAACCCTTTTGATGAAGGCACAACACGAAGGGGCACTGACACCCCCGGGTATCGTCCGGAGAAACCCGCAGGTACCACACACAGCTCGAGAAGTGACCTGTCACCCCGTGAACAACTGGAGAGGCAAGCAGAGTTCCATTCCTCCACACAAGACGAGGCCTGACTCTCCTGTTCGAACTCTGCAGCGAAACTGCAATCCGAGTCAGATCTGGCCCAGGGGAAGTCAGGAGAGGAAACATGAGTTTCCTGCCTCCACTCAAGATGAGGCCCTCTTCCATTGCACCGAACCCAGTGGAGTCCCGAGAGGCCCCTCCCAACTGCACAGTATCCCTGACTTCTCAGAGGCACCCTTAGACCTTCCTGAGTTCACCGGCACAAGTCGAGGGAACCAAGGGTTTCCTGCCCCAACCCGTAAAAGACCTCGAGAGTCCTTCTTCAACGCGTCTTGAGGTGCGATTCCCCTACCATGACTCGAGAGCAATGACGCACTCCGCCTAGCCACGCGCATAGAAACCTGACTTCCCTGGCGCCACAGGAGAGGCTCCCTGAGCTCCCCATTATACCTCGTGAGCAACACCACACTGGAGCCGCAGCTCGAGAATACCCACGAGACGCCCCAGTCCTCACGAGATGAGGGCCTTCTTTTGCTGTATGGCCTGGAGAGCAATCCTGAGTCCTCTCTCCAAACTCCACAGGAGGCTTGACTCATTTTAGGCCACACAGTGAGCTCCAAGATATACCCGTCGCGACTTGACAGGAGAGCGGTGTCCTTGGCTTCCCCTCGAGACGAGGCCTGATTCCCCGGGTGAGTCGAGAATGCAATGCCGAGATCGCTGTCGCCCCAGCAGAGGAACATTAGGTCCTGGACACAAGCCTAGATGAGGCCTATTTGGCCCTGCAGTGTCTCGAGAGCAATCCCCAGTTCTAACTCACAATTCGAATGAAAACTGGACTTCCCTGGGCCAGTTGAACAGGAAGCCTGAATTCCCCGTCGTAACTCGAGAATCCCGCCGCAACTCAAGAAAAACCACGTGGTTCCCCCGTCATCGAAAGATGAGGCCCTTGCCCGCTACAGCGTCTCAAGAGAAGTCCCACGTTCCGTATTGAAGAGCGAAAAGTTACTTGGAACCCTTGATGCGACCCCAAAAGTTCCCCGACATACCAGTCTCACTTGAGGAGAACACCGAGCTTCCCGGCACCACTTCATCTGAGACTCTTCTCCCCTCTTGATTGCGACAGGAGGTTCGATTCCCCTGCTTTGTCTGGAAGGCATTCCCGACCTTCCTGGCGCATGATGAGGCCAGTCTCACGAGGAAATTTTAGACATAGCCTCGTGGGTGGTGCGGCATGCCAAAAGACCCCAATTCCCTGGTCCGCTCTTGATAAGAACCCGATGGCAGAACCCAACTCGAAGGCAATCCTGTGGATCAAGGCACAACACGAAGGGGCAGTGACACCCCAGTGCATCGTCCAGAAAAACCCACAAGTTCCACATACAAATCGACAAGTGGCCTGTCACCCCATGAACAACGCGAGAGTCAAGCGGAGTTCCAGTCCTCCACACAAGACGAGGCCTGACTCTCCTGTCCCAACTCTGCAGGGACTCTGCGATCCGAGTCAGATCCGGCGCATTCGAAGCCAGGAGAGGAACCCTGAGGTTCCTGCCTCAACTTGTCATGAGGCCCTCTTCCATTGCACCAAACCCAGTGGAGTTCCGAGAGGCCCCTCCCAACTCCACAGTGACCCTGACTTCTCAGAGGCACGCTGAGAAGCTTCCTGAGGTCACTGGCACAAGTCGATGGAACCCAGGGTTTCCTGCTGCAACGCAGGAAAGACCTCGAGAGTCCTTCTTTAACACGTCTTCAGGCCCAATTCCCCTACCATGACTCGAGAACAATGACGGGCTCCCTCTCACCACGTGCATAGAGACCTGACTGCCCTGGCACCACGTGAGAGGCTCACTGAGCTCCCAGTCTTACTTCGTGAGAAACCCCACACTAGCGCCACAGCTCGAGAAAACCTACGAGACACCCCAGTCATTGGGAGATGAGGGCCTTCATTTCATGCATTCCCTGGAGAGCAATCCCGTGTCCTCCCTCCAAACACCAAAGGAGGTTTGACTCCCTTTAAGCCACTCAGTGGGCTCCAAGACATACCCGTCCGACTCGAGAGGAGAGCAGAGTCCTTTGCTTCCCCTCGAGATGAGGGCTGACTCCAAGGTGAGTCTGGAATGCAACCCCGAGATTTCTGTCGAGCCTGGACATGAACATTAGGTCCTGCACACAAGCCTTGGTGGGGTCTCTTTTGCCTTCAGTGACTAGAGCGCACCTCCAGCTCTTCCTCGAATCTCGAATGGAAGATAAGACTTTTGTGGGCCAACACAAGAGGAAGCATGAATTCCCTGTGGTAACTCAAATATCCCACCGCAACTCGAGAAAAACCAAGTGGTTCCGCAGTCATTCCAAGATGAGGCCCATGCCCGCTGGAGCACCCCAAGAGAAGTCCAACGTTCCATTGTGAAGAGCGAAACGGTACTTGGAACGCTTTATGCGACCCCAAAAGTTACCCGACATACCTGTCTCACTTGAGGGAAACACCGAGGTTCCCAGCAGCACTTCATCTGAGCCACTTCTCCCCTCCTGATCGCCACAGGAGGGTCGATTCCTCTGCTTTGTCTGGAAGAGTTTCATGAACTTCGTGGCACATTTCAGGATGAGGCCGGTTTCATGAGGAAATTCGAGACAACCCACGTGGGTGGTGCCAAATGCTGAACGACCCCGATATCCCGGTCCACTCTTCATAAGAACCCGATGCCCGGACACCTCTTCGAAGGCAACCCTGTGGATGAAGACACAAAACGAAGGGTCACTGACACCCCCGTGCATCGTCTGGAAAAACCTGCAGATTCGACACACAGTTTGACAAGGGGCCTGAAACTCCATGAACAACTCGAGAGGCAAGCGGAGTTCCATTCCTCAGAAAAGACGTAGCCTGTCTCTCCTGTCCCAACTCTGCAGGGACCCTGATGTCGGAGTCCGAAACAGAGAGGAAGTCTGAGGTTCCTGCCTCCCCTCGAGATGAGCCCCTCTTCCATTGCGACAAACCCAGCGGAGTCCCGAGAGGCACCGCCAACTCCACAGTATCCCTCAACTCTCAGAGACACCCTGGGAAGTTCCCTAAGGTCCCCGGCAGAAGGCGAGGGAAACGAGGGTTTCCCGCCGCCCCCCGAGAAAGACCTCGAGAGTCCTTCTTCAACGCGTCTCGAGGCCCTAGTCCCCTCCCGTGACTCGAGAGCCAGGACGCGCTCCCCCTCGCTACGCGCAGGGAGACCTGACTTCCCTGGCGCCGCACGAGAGGCTCCCTGAGATCCTCGCCGTGCCTCGCGACAAAACCCCCACGGGCGCCGCAGCTCGAGGAAACCCCTGAGACGCCCCCGTCCTCGCGATGTGAAGGGACTTCTTTTCCTGCATGGCCTGGAGAACAATCCCGAGCCCTCTCTCCAAAATGAAGAGGAGGCTTGACTCCACTGACGCCACTAGGGGGCTCCAAGATATCCGCGTCACGACTCGGGAGGACAGCAGAATTCTTTGCTTCCCCTCGAGACGAGGCCTGACACCCAGGGGGATCCTGGAATGCAACCCCGAGATCCCTGCCTTCCCTGGAGAGGAACATTAGGTCCTGGACACAAGCCTAGATGAGGTCTCTTTGGCCCTGCAATGACTCGAGCGCAACCCCCAGCTTTCCCTTGCCAATCGAATGGAAGACTGGGCTTCCCAGGGCCAACAGAGGAGGAAGCCTGTAATCCCCATCGTCACTCGAGAATCCCGGCGCAACTCGAGAAAAAACACGTGGTTCCAACGTCTTCGCAAGATGAGGCCCTTGCCCACTACAGCGTCTCAGGGGAAGTCCCATGTTCCGCCCTGAAGTGCGAAACAGTACCTGACACCCTTCGTGCGACCCCCAAAGCTCCCCGACACGCCGGGTACCCTCGAGGGAACACCGAGAGTCCCGGCACAGCTTCATCTGAGCCCGTTCTCCCCTCCTGATCACACAGGAGAGTCGATTCCCCTGCGTGGTTCAGAAGGGGTTCCCGGCCTTCCCGGTGCACCTCAGGATGAGGCCGGTCTCACAGGGAAATTCGAGACGAGCCACGTGGGTGGTGCCACATGCCAAATGCCCCCGATTCCCCGGTCCGCTTTTGAGAAGGACCCGAGGCCCGGACCCCTCTTCGAAGGCAACCCTGTGGGTGAAAGCACAACACGAAGGGGCATTGACACCCCCGTGCATCATCCGGAAAGACCCGCAGGTTCCACACACAGCTCCACCACGGGCCTGAAAACCCCTGACAACTCGAGAGGCAAGCGGGGTTCCCTTCCTCAGACAAGACGAGGCATGACTCTCCTGTCCCAACTCTGCAGGGACCCTGTGGTCGGAGCCGAAACGGAGAGGAAGCCTGAGGTTCCTGCCTCCCCCCGAGGTGAGGCCCTCTTCCGTTGCGCCAGACCCAGCGGAGTCCCGAGAGGCCCCGCCAACTTCACAGGATCCCTCGCCTCTCAGGGGCACCCTGGGAAGTTCCCTAAGATCCCCGGCAGAAGGCGAGGGAAACGAGGGTTTCCCGCCGCCACCCGAGAAAGACCTCGAGAGTCCTTCTTCAATGCGTCTCGAGGCCCTAGTCCCCTCCCGTGACTCGAGAGCCAGGACGCGCTCCCCCTCGCCACGCGCATGGAGACTTGACTTCCCTGGCGCCGCACGAGAGGCTCCCTGAGATCCTCGTCGTGCCTCGGGAGAAAACCCCCACGGGCGCCGCAGCTCGAGGAAACCCCTGAGACACCCCCGTCCTGGCGAGCTGAGGGCCTTCTATTCCTGCATGGCCTGGAGAGCAATCCCGGGTCCTCTCTCCAAACTGAAGAGGAGGCTGGACTCCCTTGAGGCCACTCAGTGGGCTCCAAGAGATCCGCGTCGCCACTCGAGAGGAGAGCGGAGTCCTTGGCTTCCCCTCGAGACGAGGCCTGACTCCCCGAGGGAGCCTGAAATGCAACCCCGAGATTCCTGCCTTCCCTGGAGAGGAATATTAGTTCCAGGACACACGCCTTGATGAGGTCTCTTTGGCCCTGCAGTGACTCGAGCGCTACCCCCAGATTTCCCTCGCTACTTGAATGGGAGATGGGGCTTCCCAAGGCCAACCCAAGAGGAAGCCTGAAATCCTCGTCGAAACTCGAGAATCCTGCCGCAACTCGAGAAAAACGAGGTGGTTTCAACGTCTTCGCAAGATGAGGCCCTTGCCCGGTACGGCGTCTCAAGGGAAGTCCCATGTTCCGTCGTGAAGTGAGACACGGTACCTGACACCCTTCATGCGACATCCAAAAGTTCCCGGACATGCTGGGTTCCCTTGAGGGGAACACCGAGAGTCCCAGCACCACTTCCTCTGAGCACCTACTCCTCTCCTGTTCGCGACAGGAGAGTTGATTCCCCTGCGTGGTCTGGAAGGGGTTCCCGGCCTGCACGGCGCCCCTCAGGATGAGGCCGGCCTCGCGAGGAAATTCGAGACAAGCCCCGTGGCTGGTGCCCCATGTTGAACGACCCTGATTTCCCGGTCCGCAGTTGAGGAGAACCCGATGCCCGGACGCCTCTTCGAAGGCCACCCTGTGAGTGAAGGAACAACACGAAGGGGCACTGACACTCCCGTGCATCGTCCGGAAACACCCGCGGTTTCCACACACAGCTCCACGAGGGGACTGAGACTCCCTGAGCAACTCGAGAGGCAAGCGGAGTTCCCTTCCTCAGACAAGACGAGGCCTGACTCTCCTGTCCCAACTCTGCAGGGACCCTGCGGTCGGAGTCCGAAACGGAGAGGAAGCCTGAGGTTCCTGCCTCCCCTCGAGGTGAGGCCCTCTTCCGTTGCGCCAGACCCAGCGGAGTCCCGAGGGGCCCCGCCAGCTCCACAGGATACCTCGCCTCTCAGAGGCACCCTGGAAAGTTCCCTAAGGTCCCCGGCAGAAGGCGAGGGAAACGAGGGTTTCCCGCCGCCCCCCGACAAAGACCTCGAGAGTCCTTCTTCAACGCGTCTCGAGGCCCTAGTCCCCTCCCGTGACTCGAGAGCCAGGACGCGCTCCCCCTCGCCACGCGCATGGAGACCTGACTTCCCTGGCGCCGCACGAGAGGCTCCCTGAGATCCTCGTCGTGCCTCGGGAGAAAACCCCCACGGGCGCCGCAGCTCGAGGAAACCCCTGAGACGCCCCCGTCCTCGCGAGCTGAGGGCCTTCTTTTCCTGCATGGCCTGGAGAGCAATCCCGGGTCCTCTCTCCAAACGGAAGAGGAGGCTGGACTCCCTTGAGGCCGCTCAGGGGGCTCCAAGAGACCCGCGTCGCCACTCGAGAGGAGAGCGGAGTCTTGGCTTCCCCTCGAGACGAGGCCTGACTCCCTGGGGGAGCCTGGAATGCAACCCCGAGATCCCTGCCTTCCCTGGAGAGGAATATTAGGTCCCGGACACACGCCTAGGTGAGGTCTTTCGGCCCTGCAGTGACTCGAGCGCAACCCCCAGCTTTCCCTCGCAACCCGAGGGGAAGATTGGGCTTCCCAGGGCCAACCCAAGGGGAAGGCTGAGATCCCCGTCGTAACTCGAGTATCCCGCCGCAACTCGAGAAAAACCACGTGGTTCCCACCTCTTGGCAAGATGAGGCCCTTGCCCGGGACGGCGTCTCAAGGGAAGTCCCCTGTTCCACCCTGAAGGGCGAAACGGTCCCTGACAGCCTTCCTGCGACCCCCAAGAGTCCCCCGACACGCCGGGTTCCCCCGAGGGGAACACCGAGGGTCCCGGCACCGCTTCCTCTGAGCCCCTTCTCCCCTCCTGATCGCGACAGGAGAGGCGATTCCCCTGCGTGGTCTGGAAGGGGTTCCCGGCCTTCCCGGCGCACCTCAGGTTGAGGCCGGTCTCACGAGAAAATTCGAGATGAGCCACGTGGGTGGGGCCACATGCCGAACGCCCCCAATTCCCTGGTCCGCTCTTGAGAAGGACCCGAGGCCCGGACCCCTCTTCGAAGGCAACCCTGTGGGTGAAGGCACAACACGAAGGGGCACTGCCACCCCCGTGCATCGTCCGCAAACACCCGCGGGTTCCACACACAGCTCGATGAGGGGCCTGAGACCCCCTGAGCAACTCGAGAGGCCAGCGGGGTTCCCTTCCTCAGACAAGACGAGGCCTGACTCTCCTGTCCCAACTCTGCAGGGACCCTGCGGTCGGAGTCCGAAACGGAGAGGAAGCCTGAGGTTCCTGCCTCCCCTCGAGGTGAGGCCCTCTTCCGTTTCGCCAGACCCAGCAGAGTCCCGAGGGGCCCCGCCACCTCCACAGGATCCCTCGCCTCTCAGAGGCACCCTGGCAAGTTCCCTAAGGTCCCCGGCAGAAGGCGAGGGAAACGAGGGTTTCCCGCCGCCACCCGAGAAAGACCTCGAGAGTCCTTCTTCAATGCGTCTCGAGGCCCTAGTCCCCTCCCGTGACTCGAGAGCCAGGACGCGCTCCCCCTCGCCACGCGCATGGAGACCTGACTTCCCTGGCGCCGCACGAGAGGCTCCCTGAGATCCTCGTCGTGCCTCGGGAGAAAACCCCCACGGGCGCCGCAGCTCGAGGAAACCCCGGAGACGCCCCCGTCCTCGCAAGCTGAGGGCCTTCTTTTCCTGCATGGCCTGGAGAGCAATCCCGGGTCCTCTCTCCAAACGGAAGAGGAGGCTGGACTCCCTTGAGGCCGCTCAGGGGCTCCAAGAGACCCGCATCGCCACTCGAGAGGAGAGCGGAGTCTTGGCTTCCCCTCGAGACGAGGCCTGACTCCCTGGGGGAGCCTGGAATGCAACTCCGAGATCCCTGCCTTCCCTGGAGAGGAATATTAGGTCCCGGACACACGCCTAGGTGAGGTCTTTCGGCCCTGCAGTGACTCGAGCGCAACCCCCAGCTTTCCCTCGCAACCCGAGGGGAAGATTGGGCTTCCCAGGGCCAACCCAAGGGGAAGGCTGAGATCCCCGTCGTAACTCGAGTATCCCGCCGCAACTAGAGAAAAACCACGTGGTTCCCACCTCTTGGCAAGATGAGGCCCTTGCCCGGGACGGCGTTTCAAGGGAAGTCCCCTGTTCCACCCTGAAGGGCGAAACGGTCCCTGACAGCCTTCCTGCGACCCCCAAGAGTCCCCCGACACGCCGGGTTCCCCCGAGGGGAACACCGAGGGTCCCGGCACCGCTTCCTCTGAGCCCCTTCTCCCCTCCTGATCGCGACAGGAGAGGCGATTCCCCTGCGTGGTCTGTAAGGGGTTCCCGGCCTTCCCGGCGCACCTCAGGTTGAGGCCGGTCTCACGAGAAAATTCGAGATGAGCCACGTGGGTGGGGCCACATGCCGAACGCCCCCGATTCCCCGGTCCGCTCTTGAGAAGGACCCGAGGCCCGGACCCCTCTTCGAAGGCAACCCTGTGGGTGAAGGCACAACACGAAGGGGCACTGCCACCCCCGTGCATCGTCCGCAAACACCCGCGGGTTCCACACACAGCTCGATGAGGGGCCTGAGACCCCATGAGCAACTCGAGAGGCCAGCGGGGTTCCCTTCCTCAGACAAGACGAGGCCTGACTCTCCTGTCCCAACTCTGCAGGGACCCTGCGGTCGGAGTCCGAAACGGAGAGGAAGCCTGAGGTTCCTGCGTCCCCTCGAGGTGAGGCCCTCTTCCGTTTCGCCAGACCCAGCAGAGTCTCGAGGGGCCCCGCCACCTCCACAGGATCCCTCGCCTCTCAGAGGCACCCTGGCAAGTTCCCTAAGGTCCCCGGCAGAAGGCGAGGGAAACGAGGGTTTCCCGCCGCCACCCGAGAAAGACCTCGAGAGTCCTTCTTCAATGCGTCTCGAGGCCCTAGTCCCCTCCCGTGACTCGAGAGCCAGGACGCGCTCCCCCTCGCCACGCGCATGGAGACCTGACTTCCCTGGCGCCGCACGAGAGGCTCCCTGAGATCCTCGTCGTGCCTCGGGAGAAAACCCCCACGGGCGCCGCAGCTCGAGGAAACCCCGGAGACGCCCCCGTCCTCGCAAGCTGAGGGCCTTCTTTTCCTGCATGGCCTGGAGAGCAATCCCGGGTCCTCTCTCCAAACGGAAGAGGAGGCTGGACTCCCTTGAGGCCGCTCAGGGGGCTCCAAGAGACCCGCGTCGCCACTCGAGAGGAGAGCGGAGTCTTGGCTTCCCCTCGAGACGAGGTCTGACTCCCTGGGGGAGCCTGGAATGCAACCCCGAGATCCCTTCCTTCCCTGGAGAGGAATATTAGGTCCCGGACACACGCCTAGGTGAGGTCTTTCGGCCCTGCAGTGACTCGAGCGCAACCCCCAGCTTTCCCTCGCAACCCGAGGGGAAGATTGGGCTTCCCAGGGCCAACCCAAGGGGAAGGCTGAGATCCCCGTCGTAACTCGAGTATCCCGCCGCAACTCGAGAAAAACCACGTGGTTCCCACCTCTTGGCAAGATGAGGCCCTTGCCCGGGACGGCGTCTCAAGGGAAGTCCCCTGTTCCACCCTGGAGGGCGAAACGGTCCCTGACAGCCTTCCTGCGACCCCCAAGAGTCCCCCGACACGCCGGGTTCCCCCGAGGGGAACACCGAGGGTCCCGGCACCGCTTCCTCTGAGCCCCTTCTCCCCTCCTGATCTCAACAGGAGAGGCGATTCCCCTGCGTGTTCTGGAAGGGGTTCCCGGCCTTCCCGGCGCACCTCAGGATGAGGCCGGTCTCACGAGAAAATTCGAGACGAGCCACGTGGGTGGGGCCACATGCCGAACGCCCCCGATTCCCTGGTCCGCTCTTGAGAAGGACCCGAGGCCCGGACCCCTCTTCGAAGGCAACCCTGTGGGTGAAGACACAACACGAAGGGGCACTGCCACCCCCGTGCATCGTCCGCAAACACCCGCGGGTTCCACACACAGCTCGATGAGGGGCCTGAGACCCCCTGAGCAACTCGAGAGGCCAGCGGGGTTCCCTTCCTCAGACAAGACGAGGCCTGACTCTCCTGTCCCAACTCTGCAGGGACCCTGCGGTCGGAGTCCGAAACGGAGAGGAAGCCTGAGGTTCCTGCCTCCCCTCGAGGTGAGGCCCTCTTCCGTTGCGCCAGACCCAGCGGAGTCCCGAGGGGCCCCGCCAGCTCCACAGGATACCTCGCCTCTCAGAGGCACCCTGGAAAGTTCCCTAAGGTCCCCGGCAGAAGGCGAGGGAAACGAGGGTTTCCCGCCGCCCCCCGACAAAGACCTCGAGAGTCCTTCTTCAACGCGTCTCGAGGCCCTAGTCCCCTCCCGTGACTCGAGAGCCAGGACGCGCTCCCCCTCGCCACGCGCATGGAGACCTGACTTCCCTGGCGCCGCACGAGAGGCTCCCTGAGATCCTCGTCGTGCCTCGGGAGAAAACCCCCACGGGCGCCGCAGCTCGAGGAAACCCCGGAGACGCCCCCGTCCTCGCGAGCTGAGGGCCTTCTTTTCCTGCATGGCCTGGAGAGCAATCCCGGGTCCTCTCTCCAAACGGAAGAGGAGGCTGGATTCCCTTGAGGCCGCTCAGGGGGCTCCAAGAGACCCGCGTCGCCACTCGAGAGGAGAGCGGAGTCTTGGCTTCCCCTCGAGACGAGGTCTGACTCCCTGGGGGAGCCTGGAATGCAACCCCGAGATCCCTGCCTTCCCTGGAGAGGAATATTAGGTCCCGGACACACGCCTAGGTGAGGTCTTTCGGCCCTGCAGTGACTCGAGCGCAACCCCCAGCTTTCCCTCGCAACCCGAGGGGAAGATTGGGCTTCCCAGGGCCAACCCAAGGGGAAGGCTGAGATCCCCGTCGTAACTCGAGTATCCCGCCGCAACTAGAGAAAAACCACGTGGTTCCCACCTCTTGGCAAGATGAGGCCCTTGCCCGGGACGGCGTCTCAAGGGAAGTCCCCTGTTCCACCCTGAAGGGCGAAACGGTCCCTGACAGCCTTCCTGCGACCCCCAAGAGTCCCCCGACACGCCGGGTTCCCCCGAGGGGAACACCGAGGGTCCCGGCACCGCTTCCTCTGAGCCCCTTCTCCCCTCCTGATCGCGACAGGAGAGGCGATTCCCCTGCGTGGTCTGGAAGGGGTTCCCCGCCTTCCCGGCGCACCTCAGGATGAGGCCGGTCTCACGAGAAAATTCGAGACGAGCCACGTGGGTGGGGCCACATGCCGAACGCCCCCGATTCCCTGGTCCGCTCTTGAGAAGGACCCGAGGCCCGGACCCCTCTTCGAAGGCAACCCTGTGGGTGAAGGCACAACACGAAGGGGCACTGCCACCCCCGTGCATCGTCCGCAAACACCCGCGGGTTCCACACACAGCTCGATGAGGGGCCTGAGACCCCCTGAGCAACTCGAGAGGCCAGCGGGGTTCCCTTCCTCAGACAAGACGAGGCCTGACTCTCCTGTCCCAACTCTGCAGGGACCCTGCAGTCGGAGTCCGAAACGGAGAGGAAGCCTGAGGTTCCTGCCTCCCCTCGAGGTGAGGCCCTCTTCCGTTTCGCCAGACCCAGCAGAGTCCCGAGGGGCCCCGCCACCTTCACAGGATCCCTCGCCTCTCAGAGGCACCCTGGCAAGTTCCCTAAGGTCCCCGGCAGAAGGCGAGGGAAACGAGGGTTTCCCGCCGCCACCCGAGAAAGACCTCGAGAGTCCTTCTTCAATGCGTCTCGAGGCCCTAGTCCCCTCCCGTGACTCGAGAGCCAGGACGCGCTCCCCCTCGCCACGCGCATGGAGACCTGACTTCCCTGGCGCCGCACGAGAGGCTCCCTGAGATCCTCGTCGTGCCTCGGGAGAAAACCCCCACGGGCGCCGCGGCTCGAGGAAACCCCGGAGACGCCCCCGTCCTCGCAAGCTGAGGGCCTTCTTTTCCTGCATGGCCTGGAGAGCAATCCCGGGTCCTCTCTCCAAACGGAAGAGGAGGCTGGACTCCCTTGAGGCTGCTCAGGGGCTCCAAGAGACCCGCGTCGCGACTCGAGAGGAGAGCGGAGTCCTTGGCTTCCCCTCGAGACGAGGCCTGACTCCCCGGGGGAGCCTGGAATGCAACCCCGAGATCCCTTCCTTCCCTGGATTGGAATATTAGGTCCCGGACACACGCTTAGGTGAGGTCTCTTCGGCCCTGCAGTGACTCGAATGCAACCCCCAGCTTTCCCTCGCAACCCGAGGGGAAGATTGGGCTTCCCAGGGCCAACCCAAGGGGAAGGCTGAGATCCCCGTCGTAACTCGAGAATGCCGCCGCAACTCGAGAAAAACCACGTGGTTCCCACCTCTTGGCAAGATGAGGCCCTTGCCCGCCACGGCGTCTCAAGGGAAGTCCCCTGTTCCGCCCTGAAGGGCGAAACGGTCCCTGACAGCCTTCCTGCGACCCCCAAGAGTCCCCCGACACGCCGGGTTCCCCCGAGGGGAACACCGAGGGTCCCGGCACCGCTTCCTCTGAGCCCCTTCTCCCCTCCTGATCGCGACAGGAGAGGCGATTCCCCTGCGTGGTCTGGAAGGGGTTCCCGGCCTTCCCGGCGCACCTCAGGATGAGGCCGGTCTCACGAGGAAATTCGAGACGAGCCACGTGGGTGGGGCCATGTGCCGAACGCCCCCGATTCCCCGGTCCGCTCTTGAGAAGGACCCGAGGCCCGGACCCCTCTTCGAAGGCAACCCTGTGGGTGAAGGCACAACACGAAGGGGCCCTGCCACCCCCGGGCATCGTCCGCAAAGACCCGCGGGTTCCACACACAGCTCGACGAGGGCCTGAGACCCCCTGAGCAACTCGAGAGGCCAGCGGGGTTCCCTTCCTCAGACAAGACGAGGCCTGACTCTCCTGTCCCAACTCTGCAGGGACCCTGCGGTCGGAGTCCGAAACGGAGAGGAAGCCTGAGGTTCCTGCCTCCCCTCGAGGTGAGGCCCTCTTCCGTTGCGCCAGACCCAGCGGAGTCCCGAGGGGCCCCGCCAGCTCCACAGGATACCTCGCCTCTCAGAGGCACCCTGGAAAGTTCCCTAAGGTCCCCGGCAGAAGGCGAGGGAAACGAGGGTTTCCCGCCGCCCCCCGACAAAGACCTCGAGAGTCCTTCTTCAACGCGTCTCGAGGCCCTAGTCCCCTCCCGTGACTCGAGAGCGAGGACGCGCTCCCCCTCGCCACGCGCATGGAGACCTGACTTCCCTGGCGCCGCACGAGAGGCTCCCTGAGATCCTCGTCGTGCCTCGGGAGAAAACCCCCACGGGCGCCGCAGCTCGAGGAAACCCCTGAGACGCCCCCGTCCTCGCGAGCTGAGGGCCTTCTTTTCCTGCATGGCCTGGAGAGCAATCCCGGGTCCTCTCTCCAAACGGAAGAGCAGGCTGGACTCCCTTGAGGCCGCTCAGGGGGCTCCAAGAGACCCGCGTCGCCACTCGAGAGGAGAGCGGAGTCTTGGCTTCCCCTCGAGACGAGGCCTGACTCCCTGGGGGAGCCTGGAATGCAACCCCGAGATCCCTGCCTTCCCTGGAGAGGAATATTAGGTCCCGGACACACGCCTAGGTGAGGTCTTTCGGCCCTGCAGTGACTCGTGCGCAACCCCCAGCTTTCCCTCGCAACCCGAGGGGAAGATTGGGCTTCCCAGGGCCAACCCAAGGGGAAGGCTGAGATCCCCGTCGTAACTCGAGTATCCCGCCGCAACTCGAGAAAAACCACGTGGTTCCCACCTCTTGGCAAGATGAGGCCCTTGCCCGGGATGGCGTCTCAAGGGAAGTCCCCTGTTCCACCCTGAAGGGCGAAACGGTCCCTGACAGCCTTCCTGCGACCCCCAAGAGTCCCCCGACACGCCGGGTTCCCCCGAGGGGAACACCGAGGGTCCCGGCACCGCTTCCTCTGAGCCCCTTCTCCCCTCCTGATCGCGACAGGAGAGGCGATTCCCCTGCGTGGTCTGGAAGGGGTTCCCGGCCTTCCCGGCGCACCTCAGGATGAGGCCGGTCTCACGAGAAAATTCGAGATGAGCCACGTGGGTGGGGCACATGCCGAACGCCCCCGATTCCCTGGTCCGCTCTTGAGAAGGACCCGAGGCCCGGACCCCTCTTCGAAGGCAACCCTGTGGGTGAAGGCACAACACGAAGGGGCCCTGCCACCCCCGGGCATCGTCCGCAAAGACCCGCGGGTTCCACACACAGCTCGACGAGGGCCTGAGACCCCCTGAGCAACTCGAGAGGCCAGCGGGGTTCCCTTCCTCAGACAAGACGAGGCCTGACTCTCCTGTCCCAACTCTGCAGGGACCCTGCGGTCGGAGTCCGAAACGGAGAGGAAGCCTGAGGTTCCTGCCTCCCCTCGAGGTGAGGCCCTCTTCCGTTGCGCCAGACCCAGCGGAGTCCCGAGGGGCCCCGCCAGCTCCACAGGATACCTCGCCTCTCAGAGGCACCCTGGCAAGTTCCCTAAGGTCCCCGGCAGAAGGCGAGGGAAACGAGGGTTTCCCGCCGCCACCCGAGAAAGACCTCGAGAGTCCTTCTTCAATGCGTCTCGAGGCCCTAGTCCCCTCCCGTGACTTGAGAGCCAGGACGCGCTCCCCCTCGCCATGCGCATGGAGACCTGACTTCCCTGGCGCCGCACGAGAGGCTCCCTGAGATCCTCGTCGTGCCTCGGGAGAAAACCCCACGGGCGCCGCAGCTCGAGGAAACCCCGGAGACGCCCCCGTCCTCGCAAGCTGAGGGCCTTCTTTTCCTGCATGGCCTGGAGAGCAATCCCGGGTCCTCTCTCCAAACGGAAGAGGAGGCTGGACTCCCTTGAGGCCGCTCAGGGGCTCCAAGAGACCCGCGTCGCGACTCGAGAGGAGAGCGGAGTCCTTGGCTTCCCCTCGAGACGAGGCCTGACTCCCCGGGGGAGCCTGGAATGCAACCCCGAGATCCCTTCCTTCCCTGGAGTGGAATATTAGGTCCCGGACACACGCTTAGGTGAGGTCTCTTCGGCCCTGCAGTGACTCGAACGCAACCCCCAGCTTTCCCTCGCAACCCGAGGGGAAGATTGGGCTTCCCAGGGCCAACCCAAGGGGAAGGCTGAGATCCCCGTCGTAACTCGAGAATGCCGCCGCAACTCGAGAAAAACCACGTGGTTCCCACCTCTTGGCAAGATGAGGCCCTTGCCCGCCACGGCGTCTCAAGGGAAGTCCCCTGTTCCGCCCTGAAGGGCGAAACGGTCCCTGACAGCCTTCCTGCGACCCCCAAGAGTCCCCCGACACGCCGGGTTCCCCCGAGGGGAACACCGAGGGTCCCGGCACCGCTTCCTCTGAGCCCCTTCTCCCCTCCTGATCGCGACAGGAGAGGCGATTCCCCTGCGTGGTCTGGAAGGGGTTCCCGGCCTTCCCGGCGCACCTCAGGATGAGGCCGGTCTCACGAGGAAATTCGAGACGAGCCACGTGGGTGGGGCCATGTGCCGAACGCCCCCGATTCCCCGGTCCGCTCTTGAGAAGGACCCGAGGCCCGGACCCCTCTTCGAAGGCAACCCTGTGGGTGAAGGCACAACACGAAGGGGCCCTGCCACTCCCGGGCATCGTCCGCAAAGACCCGCGGGTTCCACACACAGCTCGACGAGGGCCTGAGACCCCCTGAGCAACTCGAGAGGCCAGCGGGGTTCCCTTCCTCAGACAAGACGAGGCCTGACTCTCCTGTCCCAACTCTGCAGGGACCCTGCGGTCGGAGTCCGAAACGGAGAGGAAGCCTGAGGTTCCTGCCTCCCCTCGAGGTGAGGCCCTCTTCCGTTTCGCCAGACCCAGCAGAGTCCCGAGGGGCCCCGCCACCTCCACAGGATCCCTCGCCTCTCAGAGGCACCCTGGCAAGTTCCCTAAGGTCCCCGGCAGAAGGCGAGGGAAACGAGGGTTTCCCGCCGCCACCCGAGAAAGACCTCGAGAGTCCTTCTTCAATGCGTCTCGAGGCCCTAGTCCCCTCCCGTGACTCGAGAGCCAGGACGCGCTCCCCCTCGCCACGCGCATGGAGACCTGACTTCCCTGGCGCCGCACGAGAGGCTCCCTGAGATCCTCGTCGTGCCTCGGGAGAAAACCCCCACGGGCGCCGCAGCTCGAGGAAACCCCGGAGACGCCCCCGTCCTCGCAAGCTGAGGGCCTTCTTTTCCTGCATGGCCTGGAGAGCAATCCCGGGTCCTCTCTCCAAACGGAAGAGGAGGCTGGACTCCCTTGAGGCCGCTCAGGGGCTCCAAGAGACCCGCGTCGCGACTCGAGAGGAGAGCGGAGTCCTTGGCTTCCCCTCGAGACGAGGCCTGACTCCCCGGGGGAGCCTGGAATGCAACCCCGAGATCCCTTCCTTCCCTGGAGTGGAATATTAGGTCCCGGACACACGCTTAGGTGAGGTCTCTTCGGCCCTGCAGTGACTCGAACGCAACCCCCAGCTTTCCCTCGCAACCCGAGGGGAAGATTGGGCTTCCCAGGGCCAACCCAAGGGGAAGGCTGAGATCCCCGTCGTAACTCGAGAATGCCGCCGCAACTCGAGAAAAACCACGTGGTTCCCACCTCTTGGCAAGATGAGGCCCTTGCCCGCCACGGCGTCTCAAGGGAAGTCCCCTGTTCCGCCATGAAGGGCGAAACGGTCCCTGACAGCCTTCCTGCGACCCCCAAGAGTCCCCCGACACGCCGGGTTCCCCCGAGGGGAACACCGAGGGTCCCGGCACCGCTTCCTCTGAGCCCCTTCTCCCCTCCTGATCGCGACAGGAGAGGCGATTCCCCTGCGTGGTCTGGAAGGGGTTCCCGGCCTTCCCGGCGCACCTCAGGATGAGGCCGGTCTCACGAGGAAATTCGAGACGAGCCACGTGGGTGGGGCCATGTGCCGAACGCCCCCGATTCCCCGGTCCGCTCTTGAGAAGGACCCGAGGCCCGGACCCCTCTTCGAAGGCAACCCTGTGGGTGAAGGCACAACACGAAGGGGCCCTGCCACCCCCGGGCATCGTCCGCAAAGACCCGCGGGTTCCACACACAGCTCGACGAGGGCCTGAGACCCCCTGAGCAACTCGAGAGGCCAGCGGGGTTCCCTTCCTCAGACAAGACGAGGCCTGACTCTCCTGTCCCAACTCTGCAGGGACCCTGCGGTCGGAGTCCGAAACGGAGAGGAAGCCTGAGGTTCCTGCCTCCCCTCGAGGTGAGGCCCTCTTCCGTTGCGCCAGACCCAGCGGAGTCCCGAGGGGCCCCGCCAGCTCCACAGGATACCTCGCCTCTCAGAGGCACCCTGGAAAGTTCCCTAAGGTCCCCGGCAGAAGGCGAGGGAAACGAGGGTTTCCCGCCGCCCCCTGACAAAGACCTCGAGAGTCCTTCTTCAATGCGTCTCGAGGCCCTAGTCCCCTCCCGTGACTCGAGAGCGAGGACGCGCTCCCCCTCGCCACGCGCATGGAGACCTGACTTCCCTGGCGCCGCACGAGAGGCTCCCTGAGATCCTCGTCGTGCCTCGGGAGAAAACCCCCACGGGCGCCGCAGCTCGAGGAAACCCCTGAGACGCCCCCGTCCTCGCGAGCTGAGGGCCTTCTTTTCCTGCATGGCCTGGAGAGCAATCCCGGGTCCTCTCTCCAAACGGAAGAGGAGGCTGGACTCCCTTGAGGCCGCTCAGGGGGCTCCAAGAGACCCGCGTCGCCACTCGAGAGGAGAGCGGAGTCTTGGCTTCCCCTCGAGACGAGGCTTGACTCCCTGGGGGAGCCTGGAATGCAACCCCGAGATCCCTGCCTTCCCTGGAGAGGAATATTAGGTCCCGGACACACGCCTAGGTGAGGTCTTTCGGCCCTGCAGTGACTCGAGCGCAACCCCCAGCTTTCCCTCGCAACCCGAGGGGAAGATTGGGCTTCCCAGGGCCAACCCAAGGGGAAGGCTGAGATCCCCGTCGTAACTCGAGTATCCCGCCGCAACTCGAGAAAAACCACGTGGTTCCCACCTCTTGGCAAGATGAGGCCCTTGCCCGGGACGGCGTCTCAAGGGAAGTCCCCTGTTCCACCCTGAAGGGCGAAACGGTCCCTGACAGCCTTCCTGCGACCCCCAAGAGTCCCCCGACACGCCGGGTTCCCCCGAGGGGAACACCGAGGGTCCCGGCACCGCTTCCTCTGAGCCCCTTCTCCCCTCCTGATCGCGACAGGAGAGGCGATTCCCCTGCGTGGTCTGGAAGGGGTTCCCGGCCTTCCCGGCGCACCTCAGGATGAGGCCGGTCTCACGAGAAAATTCGAGACGAGCCACGTGGGTGGGGCCACATGCCGAACGCCCCCGATTCCCTGGTCCGCTCTTGAGAAGGACCCGAGGCCCGGACCCCTCTTCGAAGGCAACCCTGTGGGTGAAGGCACAACACGAAGGGGCACTGCCACCCCCGTGCATCGTCCGCAAACACCCGCGGGTTCCACACACAGCTCGATGAGGGGCCTGAGACCCCCTGAGCAACTCGAGAGGCCAGCGGGGTTCCCTTCCTCAGACAAGACGAGGCCTGACTCTCCTGTCCCAACTCTGCAGGGACCCTGCGGTCGGAGTCCGAAACGGAGAGGAAGCCTGAGGTTCCTGCCTCCCCTCGAGGTGAGGCCCTCTTCCGTTTCGCCAGACCCAGCAGAGTCCCGAGGGGCCCCGCCACCTCCACAGGATCCCTCGCCTCTCAGAGGCACCCTGGCAAGTTCCCTAAGGTCCCCGGCAGAAGGCGAGGGAAACGAGGGTTTCCCGCCGCCACCCGAGAAAGACCTCGAGAGTCCTTCTTCAATGCGTCTCGAGGCCCTAGTCCCCTCCCGTGACTCGAGAGCCAGGACGCGCTCCCCCTCGCCACGCGCATGGAGACCTGACTTCCCTGGCGCCGCACGAGAGGCTCCCTGAGATCCTCGTCGTGCCTCGGGAGAAAACCCCCACGGGCGCCGCAGCTCGAGGAAACCCCGGAGACGCCCCCGTCCTCGCAAGCTGAGGGCCTTCTTTTCCTGCATGGCCTGGAGAGCAATCCCGGGTCCTCTCTCCAAACGGAAGAGGAGGCTGGACTCCCTTGAGGCCGCTCAGGGGCTCCAAGACAACCGCGTCGCGACTCGAGAGGAGAGCGGAGTCCTTGGCTTCCCCTCGAGACGAGGCCTGACTCCCCGGGGGAGCCTGGAATGCAACCCCGAGATCCCTTCCTTCCCTGGAGTGGAATATTAGGTCCCGGACACACGCTTAGGTGAGGTCTCTTCGGCCCTGCAGTGACTCGAACGCAACCCCCAGCTTTCCCTCGCAACCCGAGGGGAAGATTGGGCTTCCCAGGGCCAACCCAAGGGGAAGGCTGAGATCCCCGTCGTAACTCGAGAATGCCGCCGCAACTCGAGAAAAACCACGTGGTTCCCACCTCTTGGCAAGATGAGGCCCTTGCCCGCCACGGCGTCTCAAGGGAAGTCCCCTGTTCCGCCCTGAAGGGCGAAACGGTCCCTGACAGCCTTCCTGCGACCCCCAAGAGTCCCCCGACACGCCGGGTTCCCCCGAGGGGAACACCGAGGGTCCCGGCACCGCTTCCTCTGAGCCCCTTCTCCCCTCCTGATCGCGACAGGAGAGGCGATTCCCCTGCGTGGTCTGGAAGGGGTTCCCGGCCTTCCCGGCGCACCTCAGGATGAGGCCGGTCTCACGAGGAAATTCGAGACGAGAGACGTGGGTGGGGCCATGTGCCGAACGCCCCCGATTCCCCGGTCCGCTCTTGAGAAGGACCCGAGGCCCGGACCCCTCTTCGAAGGCAACCCTGTGGGTGAAGGCACAACACGAAGGGGCCCTGCCACCCCCGGGCATCGTCCGCAAAGACCCGCGGGTTCCACACACAGCTCGACGAGGGCCTGAGACCCCCTGAGCAACTCGAGAGGCCAGCGGGGTTCCCTTCCTCAGACAAGACGAGGCCTGACTCTCCTGTCCCAACTCTGCAGGGACCCTGCGGTCGGAGTCCGAAACGGAGAGGAAGCCTGAGGTTCCTGCCTCCCCTCGAGGTGAGGCCCTCTTCCGTTGCGCCAGACCCAGCGGAGTCCCGAGGGGCCCCGCCAGCTCCACAGGATACCTCGCCTCTCAGAGGCACCCTGGCAAGTTCCCTAAGGTCCCCGGCAGAAGGCGAGGGAAACGAGGGTTTCCCGCCGCCACCCGAGAAAGACCTCGAGAGTCCTTCTTCAATGCGTCTCGAGGCCCTAGTCCCCTCCCGTGACTTGAGAGCCAGGACGCGCTCCCCCTCGCCATGCGCATGGAGACCTGACTTCCCTGGCGCCGCACGAGAGGCTCCCTGAGATCCTCGTCGTGCCTCGGGAGAAAACCCCACGGGCGCCGCAGCTCGAGGAAACCCCGGAGACGCCCCCGTCCTCGCAAGCTGAGGGCCTTCTTTTCCTGCATGGCCTGGAGAGCAATCCCGGGTCCTCTCTCCAAACGGAAGAGGAGGCTGGACTCCCTTGAGGCCGCTCAGGGGCTCCAAGACAACCGCGTCGCGACTCGAGAGAAGAGCGGAGTCCTTGGCTTCCCCTCGAGACGAGGCCTGACTCCCCGGGGGAGCCTGGAATGCAACCCCGAGATCCCTTCCTTCCCTGGAGTGGAATATTAGGTCCCGGACACACGCTTAGGTGAGGTCTCTTCGGCCCTGCAGTGACTCGAACGCAACCCCCAGCTTTCCCTCGCAACCCGAGGGGAAGATTGGGCTTCCCAGGGCCAACCCAAGGGGAAGGCTGAGATCCCCGTCGTAACTCGAGAATGCCGCCGCAACTCGAGAAAAACCACGTGGTTCCCACCTCTTGGCAAGATGAGGCCCTTGCCCGCCACGGCGTCTCAAGGGAAGTCCCCTGTTCCGCCCTGAAGGGCGAAACGGTCCCTGACAGCCTTCCTGCGACCCCCAAGAGTCCCCCGACACGCCGGGTTCCCCCGAGGGGAACACCGAGGGTCCCGGCACCGCTTCCTCTGAGCCCCTTCTCCCCTCCTGATCGCGACAGGAGAGGCGATTCCCCTGCGTGGTCTGGAAGGGGTTCCCGGCCTTCCCGGCGCACCTCAGGATGAGGCCGGTCTCACGAGGAAATTCGAGACGAGCCACGTGGGTGGGGCCATGTGCCGAACGCCCCCGATTCCCCGGTCCGCTCTTGAGAAGGACCCGAGGCCCGGACCCCTCTTCGAAGGCAACCCTGTGGGTGAAGGCACAACACGAAGGGGCCCTGCCACTCCCGGGCATCGTCCGCAAAGACCCGCGGGTTCCACACACAGCTCGACGAGGGCCTGAGACCCCCTGAGCAACTCGAGAGGCCAGCGGGGTTCCCTTCCTCAGACAAGACGAGGCCTGACTCTCCTGTCCCAACTCTGCAGGGACCCTGCGGTCGGAGTCCGAAACGGAGAGGAAGCCTGAGGTTCCTGCCTCCCCTCGAGGTGAGGCCCTCTTCCGTTTCGCCAGACCCAGCAGAGTCCCGAGGGGCCCCGCCACCTCCACAGGATCCCTCGCCTCTCAGAGGCACCCTGGCAAGTTCCCTAAGGTCCCCGGCAGAAGGCGAGGGAAACGAGGGTTTCCCGCCGCCACCCGAGAAAGACCTCGAGAGTCCTTCTTCAATGCGTCTCGAGGCCCTAGTCCCCTCCCGTGACTCGAGAGCCAGGACGCGCTCCCCCTCGCCACGCGCATGGAGACCTGACTTCCCTGGCGCCGCACGAGAGGCTCCCTGAGATCCTCGTCGTGCCTCGGGAGAAAACCCCCACGGGCGCCGCAGCTCGAGGAAACCCCGGAGACGCCCCCGTCCTCGCAAGCTGAGGGCCTTCTTTTCCTGCATGGCCTGGAGAGCAATCCCGGGTCCTCTCTCCAAACGGAAGAGGAGGCTGGACTCCCTTGAGGCCGCTCAGGGGCTCCAAGAGACCCGCGTCGCGACTCGAGAGGAGAGCGGAGTCCTTGGCTTCCCCTCGAGACGAGGCCTGACTCCCCGGGGGAGCCTGGAATGCAACCCCGAGATCCCTTCCTTCCCTGGAGTGGAATATTAGGTCCCGGACACACGCTTAGGTGAGGTCTCTTCGGCCCTGCAGTGACTCGAACGCAACCCCCAGCTTTCCCTCGCAACCCGAGGGGAAGATTGGGCTTCCCAGGGCCAACCCAAGGGGAAGGCTGAGATCCCCGTCGTAACTCGAGAATGCCGCCGCAACTCGAGAAAAACCACGTGGTTCCCACCTCTTGGCAAGATGAGGCCCTTGCCCGCCACGGCGTCTCAAGGGAAGTCCCCTGTTCCGCCATGAAGGGCGAAACGGTCCCTGACAGCCTTCCTGCGACCCCCAAGAGTCCCCCGACACGCCGGGTTCCCCCGAGGGGAACACCGAGGGTCCCGGCACCGCTTCCTCTGAGCCCCTTCTCCCCTCCTGATCGCGACAGGAGAGGCGATTCCCCTGCGTGGTCTGGAAGGGGTTCCCGGCCTTCCCGGCGCACCTCAGGATGAGGCCGGTCTCACGAGGAAATTCGAGACGAGCCACGTGGGTGGGGCCATGTGCCGAACGCCCCCGATTCCCCGGTCCGCTCTTGAGAAGGACCCGAGGCCCGGACCCCTCTTCGAAGGCAACCCTGTGGGTGAAGGCACAACACGAAGGGGCCCTGCCACCCCCGGGCATCGTCCGCAAAGACCCGCGGGTTCCACACACAGCTCGACGAGGGCCTGAGACCCCCTGAGCAACTCGAGAGGCCAGCGGGGTTCCCTTCCTCAGACAAGACGAGGCCTGACTCTCCTGTCCCAACTCTGCAGGGACCCTGCGGTCGGAGTCCGAAACGGAGAGGAAGCCTGAGGTTCCTGCCTCCCCTCGAGGTGAGGCCCTCTTCCGTTGCGCCAGACCCAGCGGAGTCCCGAGGGGCCCCGCCAGCTCCACAGGATACCTCGCCTCTCAGAGGCACCCTGGAAAGTTCCCTAAGGTCCCCGGCAGAAGGCGAGGGAAACGAGGGTTTCCCGCCGCCCCCTGACAAAGACCTCGAGAGTCCTTCTTCAATGCGTCTCGAGGCCCTAGTCCCCTCCCGTGACTCGAGAGCGAGGACGCGCTCCCCCTCGCCACGCGCATGGAGACCTGACTTCCCTGGCGCCGCACGAGAGGCTCCCTGAGATCCTCGTCGTGCCTCGGGAGAAAACCCCCACGGGCGCCGCAGCTCGAGGAAACCCCTGAGACGCCCCCGTCCTCGCGAGCTGAGGGCCTTCTTTTCCTGCATGGCCTGGAGAGCAATCCCGGGTCCTCTCTCCAAACGGAAGAGGAGGCTGGACTCCCTTGAGGCCGCTCAGGGGGCTCCAAGAGACCCGCGTCGCCACTCGAGAGGAGAGCGGAGTCTTGGCTTCCCCTCGAGACGAGGCTTGACTCCCTGGGGGAGCCTGGAATGCAACCCCGAGATCCCTGCCTTCCCTGGAGAGGAATATTAGGTCCCGGACACACGCCTAGGTGAGGTCTTTCGGCCCTGCAGTGACTCGAGCGCAACCCCCAGCTTTCCCTCGCAACCCGAGGGGAAGATTGGGCTTCCCAGGGCCAACCCAAGGGGAAGGCTGAGATCCCCGTCGTAACTCGAGTATCCCGCCGCAACTCGAGAAAAACCACGTGGTTCCCACCTCTTGGCAAGATGAGGCCCTTGCCCGGGACGGCGTCTCAAGGGAAGTCCCCTGTTCCACCCTGAAGGGCGAAACGGTCCCTGACAGCCTTCCTGCGACCCCCAAGAGTCCCCCGACACGCCGGGTTCCCCCGAGGGGAACACCGAGGGTCCCGGCACCGCTTCCTCTGAGCCCCTTCTCCCCTCCTGATCGCGACAGGAGAGGCGATTCCCCTGCGTGGTCTGGAAGGGGTTCCCGGCCTTCCCGGCGCACCTCAGGATGAGGCCGGTCTCACGAGAAAATTCGAGACGAGCCACGTGGGTGGGGCCACATGCCGAACGCCCCCGATTCCCTGGTCCGCTCTTGAGAAGGACCCGAGGCCCGGACCCCTCTTCGAAGGCAACCCTGTGGGTGAAGGCACAACACGAAGGGGCACTGCCACCCCCGTGCATCGTCCGCAAACACCCGCGGGTTCCACACACAGCTCGATGAGGGGCCTGAGACCCCCTGAGCAACTCGAGAGGCCAGCGGGGTTCCCTTCCTCAGACAAGACGAGGCCTGACTCTCCTGTCCCAACTCTGCAGGGACCCTGCGGTCGGAGTCCGAAACGGAGAGGAAGCCTGAGGTTCCTGCCTCCCCTCGAGGTGAGGCCCTCTTCCGTTTCGCCAGACCCAGCAGAGTCCCGAGGGGCCCCGCCACCTCCACAGGATCCCTCGCCTCTCAGAGGCACCCTGGCAAGTTCCCTAAGGTCCCCGGCAGAAGGCGAGGGAAACGAGGGTTTCCCGCCGCCACCCGAGAAAGACCTCGAGAGTCCTTCTTCAATGCGTCTCGAGGCCCTAGTCCCCTCCCGTGACTCGAGAGCCAGGACGCGCTCCCCCTCGCCACGCGCATGGAGACCTGACTTCCCTGGCGCCGCACGAGAGGCTCCCTGAGATCCTCGTCGTGCCTCGGGAGAAAACCCCCACGGGCGCCGCAGCTCGAGGAAACCCCGGAGACGCCCCCGTCCTCGCAAGCTGAGGGCCTTCTTTTCCTGCATGGCCTGGAGAGCAATCCCGGGTCCTCTCTCCAAACGGAAGAGGAGGCTGGACTCCCTTGAGGCCGCTCAGGGGCTCCAAGACACCCGCGTCGCGACTCGAGAGGAGAGCGGAGTCCTTGGCTTCCCCTCGAGACGAGGCCTGACTCCCCGGGGGAGCCTGGAATGCAACCCCGAGATCCCTTCCTTCCCTGGAGTGGAATATTAGGTCCCGGACACACGCTTAGGTGAGGTCTCTTCGGCCCTGCAGTGACTCGAACGCAACCCCCAGCTTTCCCTCGCAACCCGAGGGGAAGATTGGGCTTCCCAGGGCCAACCCAAGGGGAAGGCTGAGATCCCCGTCGTAACTCGAGAATGCCGCCGCAACTCGAGAAAAACCACGTGGTTCCCACCTCTTGGCAAGATGAGGCCCTTGCCCGCCACGGCGTCTCAAGGGAAGTCCCCTGTTCCGCCCTGAAGGGCGAAACGGTCCCTGACAGCCTTCCTGCGACCCCCAAGAGTCCCCCGACACGCCGGGTTCCCCCGAGGGGAACACCGAGGGTCCCGGCACCGCTTCCTCTGAGCCCCTTCTCCCCTCCTGATCGCGACAGGAGAGGCGATTCCCCTGCGTGGTCTGGAAGGGGTTCCCGGCCTTCCCGGCGCACCTCAGGATGAGGCCGGTCTCACGAGGAAATTCGAGACGAGAGACGTGGGTGGGGCCATGTGCCGAACGCCCCCGATTCCCCGGTCCGCTCTTGAGAAGGACCCGAGGCCCGGACCCCTCTTCGAAGGCAACCCTGTGGGTGAAGGCACAACACGAAGGGGCCCTGCCACCCCCGGGCATCGTCCGCAAAGACCCGCGGGTTCCACACACAGCTCCACGAGGGCCTGAGACCCCCTGAGCAAATCGAGAGGCCAGCGGGGTTCCCTTCCTCAGACAAGACGAGGCCTGACTCTCCTGTCCCAACTCTGCAGGGACCCTGCGGTCGGAGTCCGAAACGGAGAGGAAGCCTGAGGTTCCTGCCTCCCCTCGAGGTGAGGCCCTCTTCCGTTGCGCCAGACCCAGCGGAGTCCCGAGGGGCCCCGCCAGCTCCACAGGATACCTCGCCTCTCAGAGGCACCCTGGAAAGTTCCCTAAGGTCCCCGGCAGAAGGCGAGGGAAACGAGGGTTTCCCGCCGCCCCCCGACAAAGACCTCGAGAGTCCTTCTTCAACGCGTCTCGAGGCCCTAGTCCCCTCCCGTGACTCGAGAGCCAGGACGCGCTCCCCCTCGCCACGCGCATGGAGACCTGACTTCCCTGGCGCCGCACGAGAGGCTCCCTGAGA
This sequence comes from Bubalus kerabau, assembly GCF_029407905.1. Taxonomy (NCBI): domain Eukaryota; kingdom Metazoa; phylum Chordata; class Mammalia; order Artiodactyla; family Bovidae; genus Bubalus; species Bubalus kerabau. The sequence goes on along the minus strand of NW_026577883.1, from coordinate 1,032,853 downwards.
TCCTCGTCGTGCCTCGGGAGAAAACCCCCACGGGCGCCGCAGCTCGAGGAAACCCCTGAGACGCCCCCGTCCTCGCGAGCTGAGGGCCTTCTTTTCCTGCATGGCCTGGAGAGCAATCCCGGGTCCTCTCTCCAAACGGAAGAGGAGGCTGGACTCCCTTGAGGCCGCTCAGGGGGCTCCAAGAGACCCGCGTCGCCACTCGAGAGGAGAGCGGAGCCTTGGCTTCCCCTCGAGACGAGGCTTGACTCCCTGGGGGAGCCTGGAATGCAACCCCGAGATCCCTGCCTTCCCTGGAGAGGAATATTAGGTCCCGGACACACGCCTAGGTGAGGTCTTTCGGCCCTGCAGTGACTCGAGCGCAACCCCCAGCTTTCCCTCGCAACCCGAGGGGAAGATTGGGCTTCCCAGGGCCAACCCAAGGGGAAGGCTGAGATCCCCGTCGTAACTCGAGTATCCCGCCGCAACTCGAGAAAAACCACGTGGTTCCCACCTCTTGGCAAGATGAGGCCCTTGCCCGGGACGGCGTCTCAAGGGAAGTCCCCTGTTCCACCCTGAAGGGCGAAACGGTCCCTGACAGCCTTCCTGCGACCCCCAAGAGTCCCCCGACACGCCGGGTTCCCCCGAGGGGAACACCGAGGGTCCCGGCACCGCTTCCTCTGAGCCCCTTCTCCCCTCCTGATCGCGACAGGAGAGGCGATTCCCCTGCGTGGTCTGGAAGGGGTTCCCGGCCTTCCCGGCGCACCTCAGGATGAGGCCGGTCTCACGAGAAAATTCGAGACGAGCCACGTGGGTGGGGCCACATGCCAAACGCCCCCGATTCCCAGGTCCGCTCTTGAGAAGGACCCGAGGCCCGGACCCCTCTTCGAAGGCAACCCTGTGGGTGAAGGCACAACACGAAGGGGCACTGCCACCCCCGTGCATCGTCCGCAAACACCCGCGGGTTCCACACACAGCTCGATGAGGGGCCTGAGACCCCCTGAGCAACTCGAGAGGCCAGCGGGGTTCCCTTCCTCAGACAAGACGAGGCCTGACTCTCCTGTCCCAACTCTGCAGGGACCCTGCGGTCGGAGTCCGAAACGGAGAGGAAGCCTGAGGTTCCTGCCTCCCCTCGAGGTGAGGCCCTCTTCCGTTTCGCCAGACCCAGCAGAGTCCCGAGGGGCCCCGCCACCTCCACAGGATCCCTCGCCTCTCAGAGGCACCCTGGCAAGTTCCCTAAGGTCCCCGGCAGAAGGCGAGGGAAACGAGGGTTTCCCGCCGCCACCCGAGAAAGACCTCGAGAGTCCTTCTTCAATGCGTCTCGAGGCCCTAGTCCCCTCCCGTGACTCGAGAGCCAGGACGCGCTCCCCCTCGCCACGCGCATGGAGACCTGACTTCCCTGGCGCCGCACGAGAGGCTCCCTGAGATCCTCGTCGTGCCTCGGGAGAAAACCCCCACGGGCGCCGCAGCTCGAGGAAACCCCGGAGACGCCCCCGTCCTCGCAAGCTGAGGGCCTTCTTTTCCTGCATGGCCTGGAGAGCAATCCCGGGTCCTCTCTCCAAACGGAAGAGGAGGCTGGACTCCCTTGAGGCCGCTCAGGGGGCTCCAAGAGACCCGCGTCGCCACTCGAGAGGAGAGCGGAGTCCTTGGCTTGCCCTCGAGACGAGGCCTGACTCCCCGGGGGAGCCTGGAATGCAACCCCGAGATCCCTGCCTTCCCTGGAGAGGAATATTAGGTCCCGGACACACGCCTAGGTGAGGTCTCTTCGGCCCTGCAGTGACTCGAATGCAACCCCCAGCTTTCCCTCGCAACCCGAGGGGAAGATTGGGCTTCCCAGGGCCAACCCAAGGGGAAGGCTGAGATCCCCGTCGTAACTCGAGAATGCCGCCGCAACTCGAGAAAAACCACGTGGTTCCCACCTCTTGGCAAGATGAGGCCCTTGCCCGCCACGGCGTCTCAAGGGAAGTCCCCTGTTCCGCCCTGAAGGGCGAAACGGTCCCTGACAGCCTTCCTGCGACCCCCAAGAGTCCCCCGACACGCCGGGTTCCCCCGAGGGGAACACCGAGGGTCCCGGCACCGCTTCCTCTGAGCCCCTTCTCCCCTCCTGATCGCGACAGGAGAGGCGATTCCCCTGCGTGGTCTGGAAGGGGTTCCCGGCCTTCCCGGCGCACCTCAGGATGAGGCCGGTCTCACGAGGAAATTCGAGACGAGCCACGTGGGTGGGGCCATGTGCCGAACGCCCCCGATTCCCCGGTCCGCTCTTGAGAAGGACCCGAGGCCCGGACCCCTCTTCGAAGGCAACCCTGTGGGTGAAGGCACAACACGAAGGGGCCCTGCCACCCCCGGGCATCGTCCGCAAAGACCCGCGGGTTCCACACACAGCTCGACGAGGGCCTGAGACCCCCTGAGCAACTCGAGAGGCCAGCGGGGTTCCCTTCCTCAGACAAGACGAGGCCTGACTCTCCTGTCCCAACTCTGCAGGGACCCTGCGGTCGGAGTCCGAAACGGAGAGGAAGCCTGAGGTTCCTGCCTCCCCTCGAGGTGAGGCCCTCTTCCGTTGCGCCAGACCCAGCGGAGTCCCGGAGAGCCCCGCCACCTCCACAGGATCCCTCGCCTCTCAGAGGCACCCTGGCAAGTTCCCTAAGGTCCCCAGCAGAAGGCGAGGGACACGAGGGTTTCCCGCCGCCCCCCGAGAAAGACCTCGAGAGTCCTTCTTCAACGCGTCTCGAGGCCCTAGTCCCCTCCCGTGACTCGAGAGCCAGGACGCGCTCCCCCTCGCCACGCGCATGGAGACCTGACTTCCCTGGCGCCGCACGAGAGGCTCCCTGAGATCCTCGTCGTGCCTCGGGAGAAAACCCCCACGGGCGCCGCAGCTCGAGGAAACCCCGGAGACGCCCCCGTCCTCGCGAGCTGAGGGCCTTCTTTTCCTGCATGGCCTGGAGAGCAATCCCGGGTCCTCTCTCCAAACGGAAGAGGAGGCTGGACTCCCTTGAGGCCGCTCAGGGGGCTCCAAGAGACCCGCGTCGCGACTCGAGAGGAGAGCGGAGTCCTGGGCTTCCCCTCGAGACGAGGCCTGACTCCCCGGGGGAGCCTGGAATGCAACCCCGAGATCCCTGCCTTCCCTGGAGAGGAATATTAGGTCCCGGAGACACGCCTAGGTGAGGTCTCTTTGGCCCTGCATTGACTCGAGCGCAACCCCCAGCTTTCCCTCGCAACCCGAGGGGAAGATTGGGCTTCCCAGGGCCAACCCAAGGGGAAGGCTGAGATCCCCGTCGTAACTCGAGAATGCCGCCGCAACTCGAGAAAAACCACGTGGTTCCCACCTCTTGGCAAGATGAGGCCCTTGCCCGCCACGGCGTCTCAAGGGAAGTCCCCTGTTCCGCCCTGAAGGGCGAAACGGTCCCTGACAGCCTTCCTGCGACCCCCAAGAGTCCCCCGACACGCCGGGTTCCCCCGAGGGGAACACCGAGGGTCCCGGCACCGCTTCCTCTGAGCCCCTTCTCCCCTCCTGATCGCGACAGGAGAGGCGATTCCCCTGCGTGGTCTGGAAGGGGTTCCCGGCCTTCCCGGCGCACCTCAGGATGAGGCCGGTCTCACGAGGAAATTCGAGACGAGCCACGTGGGTGGGGCCATGTGCCGAACGCCCCCGATTCCCCGGTCCGCTCTTGAGAAGGACCCGAGGCCCGGACCCCTCTTCGAAGGCAACCCTGTGGGTGAAGGCACAACACGAAGGGGCCCTGCCACCCCCGGGCATCGTCCGCAAAGACCCGCGGGTTCCACACACAGCTCGACGAGGGCCTGAGACCCCCTGAGCAACTCGAGAGGCCAGCGGGGTTCCCTTCCTCAGACAAGACGAGGCCTGACTCTCCTGTCCCAACTCTGCAGGGACCCTGCGGTCGGAGTCCGAAACGGAGAGGAAGCCTGAGGTTCCTGCCTCCCCTCGAGGTGAGGCCCTCTTCCGTTTCGCCAGACCCAGCAGAGTCCCGAGGGGCCCCGCCACCTCCACAGGATCCCTCGCCTCTCAGAGGCACCCTGGCAAGTTCCCTAAGGTCCCCGGCAGAAGGCGAGGGAAACGAGGGTTTCCCGCCGCCACCCGAGAAAGACCTCGAGAGTCCTTCTTCAATGCGTCTCGAGGCCCTAGTCCCCTCCCGTGACTCGAGAGCCAGGACGCGCTCCCCCTCGCCACGCGCATGGAGACCTGACTTCCCTGGCGCCGCACGAGAGGCTCCCTGAGATCCTCGTCGTGCCTCGGGAGAAAACCCCCACGGGCGCCGCAGCTCGAGGAAACCCCGGAGACGCCCCCGTCCTCGCAAGCTGAGGGCCTTCTTTTCCTGCATGGCCTGGAGAGCAATCCCGGGTCCTCTCTCCAAACGGAAGAGGAGGCTGGACTCCCTTGAGGCCGCTCAGGGGCTCCAAGAGACCCGCGTCGCGACTCGAGAGGAGAGCGGAGTCCTTGGCTTCCCCTCGAGACGAGGCCTGACTCCCCGGGGGAGCCTGGAATGCAACCCCGAGATCCCTTCCTTCCCTGGATTGGAATATTAGGTCCCGGACACACGCTTAGGTGAGGTCTCTTCGGCCCTGCAGTGACTCGAATGCAACCCCCAGCTTTCCCTCGCAACCCGAGGGGAAGATTGGGCTTCCCAGGGCCAACCCAAGGGGAAGGCTGAGATCCCCGTCGTAACTCGAGAATGCCGCCGCAACTCGAGAAAAACCACGTGGTTCCCACCTCTTGGCAAGATGAGGCCCTTGCCCGCCACGGCGTCTCAAGGGAAGTCCCCTGTTCCGCCCTGAAGGGCGAAACGGTCCCTGACAGCCTTCCTGCGACCCCCAAGAGTCCCCCGACACGCCGGGTTCCCCCGAGGGGAACACCGAGGGTCCCGGCACCGCTTCCTCTGAGCCCCTTCTCCCCTCCTGATCGCGACAGGAGAGGCGATTCCCCTGCGTGGTCTGGAAGGGGTTCCCGGCCTTCCCGGCGCACCTCAGGATGAGGCCGGTCTCACGAGGAAATTCGAGACGAGCCACGTGGGTGGGGCCATGTGCCGAACGCCCCCGATTCCCCGGTCCGCTCTTGAGAAGGACCCGAGGCCCGGACCCCTCTTCGAAGGCAACCCTGTGGGTGAAGGCACAACACGAAGGGGCCCTGCCACCCCCGGGCATCGTCCGCAAAGACCCGCGGGTTCCACACACAGCTCGACGAGGGCCTGAGACCCCCTGAGCAACTCGAGAGGCCAGCGGGGTTCCCTTCCTCAGACAAGACGAGGCCTGACTCTCCTGTCCCAACTCTGCAGGGACCCTGCGGTCGGAGTCCGAAACGGAGAGGAAGCCTGAGGTTCCTGCCTCCCCTCGAGGTGAGGCCCTCTTCCGTTGCGCCAGACCCAGCGGAGTCCCGAGGGGCCCCGCCAGCTCCACAGGATACCTCGCCTCTCAGAGGCACCCTGGCAAGTTCCCTAAGGTCCCCGGCAGAAGGCGAGGGAAACGAGGGTTTCCCGCCGCCCCCCGACAAAGACCTCGAGAGTCCTTCTTCAACGCGTCTCGAGGCCCTAGTCCCCTCCCGTGACTCGAGAGCGAGGACGCGCTCCCCCTCGCCACGCGCATGGAGACCTGACTTCCCTGGCGCCGCACGAGAGGCTCCCTGAGATCCTCGTCGTGCCTCGGGAGAAAACCCCCACGGGCGCCGCAGCTCGAGGAAACCCCTGAGACGCCCCCGTCCTCGCGAGCTGAGGGCCTTCTTTTCCTGCATGGCCTGGAGAGCAATCCCGGGTCCTCTCTCCAAACGGAAGAGGAGGCTGGACTCCCTTGAGGCCGCTCAGGGGGCTCCAAGAGACCCGCGTCGCCACTCGAGAGGAGAGCGGAGTCTTGGCTTCCCCTCGAGACGAGGCCTGACTCCCTGGGGGAGCCTGGAATGCAACCCCGAGATCCCTGCCTTCCCTGGAGAGGAATATTTGGTCCCGGACACACGCCTAGGTGAGGTGTCTTTGGCCCTGCATTGACTCGAGCGCAACCCCCAGCTTTCCCTCGCAACCCGAGGGGAAGATTGGGCTTCCCAGGGCCAACCCAAGGGGAAGGCTGAGATCCCCGTCGTAACTCGAGAATCCCGCCGCAACCGAGACAAACCACGTGGTTCCCACCTCTTGGCAAGATGAGGCCCTTGCCCGCCACGGCGTCTCAAGGGAAGTCCCCTGTTCCGCCCTGAAGGGCGAAACGGTCCCTGACAGCCTTCCTGCGACCCCCAAAAGTCCCCCGACACGCCGGGGTCCCCCGAGGGGAACACCGAGGGTCCCGGCAGCGCTTCCTCTGAGCCCCTTCTCCCCTCCTGATCCGACAGGAGAGGCGATTCCCCTGCGTGGTCTGGAAGGGGTTCCCGGCCTTCCCGGCGCACCTCAGGATGAGGCCGGTCTCACGAGGAAATTCGAGACGAGCCACGTGGGTGGGGCCACATGCCGAACGCCCCCGATTCCCCGGTCCGCTCTTGAGAAGGACCCGAGGCCCGGACCCCTCTTCGAAGGCAACCCTGTGGGTGAAGGCACAACACGAAGGGGCACTGCCACCACCGGGCATCGTCCGCAAAGACCCGCGGGTTCCACACACAGCTCGACGAGGGGCCTGAGACCCCCTGAGCAACTCGAGAGGCCAGCGGGGTTCCCTTCCTCAGACAAGACGAGGCCTGACTCTCCTGTCCCAACTCTGCAGGGACCCTGCGGTCGGAGTCCGAAACGGAGAGGAAGCCTGAGGTTCCTGCCTCCCCTCGAGGTGAGGCCCTCTTCCGTTTCGCCAGACCCAGCAGAGTCCCGAGGGGCCCCGCCACCTCCACAGGATCCCTCGCCTCTCAGAGGCACCCTGGCAAGTTCCCTAAGGTCCCCGGCAGAAGGCGAGGGAAACGAGGGTTTCCCGCCGCCACCCGAGAAAGACCTCGAGAGTCCTTCTTCAATGCGTCTCGAGGCCCTAGTCCCCTCCCGTGACTCGAGAGCCAGGACGCGCTCCCCCTCGCCACGCGCATGGAGACCTGACTTCCCTGGCGCCGCACGAGAGGCTCCCTGAGATCCTCGTCGTGCCTCGGGAGAAAACCCCCACGGGCGCCGCAGCTCGAGGAAACCCCGGAGACGCCCCCGTCCTCGCAAGCTGAGGGCCTTCTTTTCCTGCATGGCCTGGAGAGCAATCCCGGGTCCTCTCTCCAAACGGAAGAGGAGGCTGGACTCCCTTGAGGCCGCTCAGGGGCTCCAAGAGACCCGCGTCGCGACTCGAGAGGAGAGCGGAGTCCTTGGCTTCCCCTCGAGACGAGGCCTGACTCCCCGGGGGAGCCTGGAATGCAACCCCGAGATCCCTTCCTTCCCTGGATTGGAATATTAGGTCCCGGACACACGCTTAGGTGAGGTCTCTTCGGCCCTGCAGTGACTCGAATGCAACCCCCAGCTTTCCCTCGCAACCCGAGGGGAAGATTGGGCTTCCCAGGGCCAACCCAAGGGGAAGGCTGAGATCCCCGTCGTAACTCGAGAATGCCGCCGCAACTCGAGAAAAACCACGTGGTTCCCACCTCTTGGCAAGATGAGGCCCTTGCCCGCCACGGCGTCTCAAGGGAAGTCCCCTGTTCCGCCCTGAAGGGCGAAACGGTCCCTGACAGCCTTCCTGCGACCCCCAAGAGTCCCCCGACACGCCGGGTTCCCCCGAGGGGAACACCGAGGGTCCCGGCACCGCTTCCTCTGAGCCCCTTCTCCCCTCCTGATCGCGACAGGAGAGGCGATTCCCCTGCGTGGTCTGGAAGGGGTTCCCGGCCTTCCCGGCGCACCTCAGGATGAGGCCGGTCTCACGAGGAAATTCGAGACGAGCCACGTGGGTGGGGCCATGTGCCGAACGCCCCCGATTCCCCGGTCCGCTCTTGAGAAGGACCCGAGGCCCGGACCCCTCTTCGAAGGCAACCCTGTGGGTGAAGGCACAACACGAAGGGGCCCTGCCACCCCCGGGCATCGTCCGCAAAGACCCGCGGGTTCCACACACAGCTCGACGAGGGCCTGAGACCCCCTGAGCAACTCGAGAGGCCAGCGGGGTTCCCTTCCTCAGACAAGACGAGGCCTGACTCTCCTGTCCCAACTCTGCAGGGACCCTGCGGTCGGAGTCCGAAACGGAGAGGAAGCCTGAGGTTCCTGCCTCCCCTCGAGGTGAGGCCCTCTTCCGTTGCGCCAGACCCAGCGGAGTCCCGAGGGGCCCCGCCAGCTCCACAGGATACCTCGCCTCTCAGAGGCACCCTGGCAAGTTCCCTAAGGTCCCCGGCAGAAGGCGAGGGAAACGAGGGTTTCCCGCCGCCCCCCGACAAAGACCTCGAGAGTCCTTCTTCAACGCGTCTCGAGGCCCTAGTCCCCTCCCGTGACTCGAGAGCGAGGACGCGCTCCCCCTCGCCACGCGCATGGAGACCTGACTTCCCTGGCGCCGCACGAGAGGCTCCCTGAGATCCTCGTCGTGCCTCGGGAGAAAACCCCCACGGGCGCCGCAGCTCGAGGAAACCCCTGAGACGCCCCCGTCCTCGCGAGCTGAGGGCCTTCTTTTCCTGCATGGCCTGGAGAGCAATCCCGGGTCCTCTCTCCAAACGGAAGAGGAGGCTGGACTCCCTTGAGGCCGCTCAGGGGGCTCCAAGAGACCCGCGTCGCCACTCGAGAGGAGAGCGGAGTCTTGGCTTCCCCTCGAGACGAGGCCTGACTCCCTGGGGGAGCCTGGAATGCAACCCCGAGATCCCTGCCTTCCCTGGAGAGGAATATTAGGTCCCGGACACACGCCTAGGTGAGGTCTTTCGGCCCTGCAGTGACTCGAGCGCAACCCCCAGCTTTCCCTCGCAACCCGAGGGGAAGATTGGGCTTCCCAGGGCCAACCCAAGGGGAAGGCTCAGATCCCCGTCGTAACTCGAGTATCCCGCCGCAACTAGAGAAAAACCACGTGGTTCCCACCTCTTGGCAAGATGAGGCCCTTGCCCGGGATGGCGTCTCAAGGGAAGTCCCCTGTTCCACCCTGAAGGGCGAAACGGTCCCTGACAGCCTTCCTGCGACCCCCAAGAGTCCCCCGACACGCCGGGTTCCCCCGAGGGGAACACCGAGGGTCCCGGCACCGCTTCCTCTGAGCCCCTTCTCCCCTCCTGATCGCGACAGGAGAGGCGATTCCCCTGCGTGGTCTGGAAGGGGTTCCCGGCCTTCCCGGCGCACCTCAGGATGAGGCCGGTCTCACGAGAAAATTCGAGACGAGCCACGTGGGTGGGGCCACATGCCGAACGCCCCCGATTCCCTGGTCCGCTCTTGAGAAGGACCCGAGGCCCGGACCCCTCTTCGAAGGCAACCCTGTGGGTGAAGGCACCACACGAAGGGGCACTGCCACCCCCGTGCATCGTCCGCAAACACCCGCGGGTTCCACACACAGCTCGATGAGGGGCCTGAGACCCCCTGAGCAACTCGAGAGGCCAGCGGGGTTCCCTTCCTCAGACAAGACGAGGCCTGACTCTCCTGTCCCAACTCTGCAGGGACCCTGCGGTCGGAGTCCGAAACGGAGAGGAAGCCTGAGGTTCCTGCCTCCCCTCGAGGTGAGGCCCTCTTCCGTTTCGCCAGACCCAGCAGAGTCCCGAGGGGCCCCGCCACCTCCACAGGATCCCTCGCCTCTCAGAGGCACCCTGGCAAGTTCCCTAAGGTCCCCGGCAGAAGGCGAGGGAAACGAGGGTTTCCCGCCGCCACCCGAGAAAGACCTCGAGAGTCCTTCTTCAATGCGTCTCGAGGCCCTAGTCCCCTCCCGTGACTCGAGAGCCAGGACGCGCTCCCCCTCGCCACGCGCATGGAGACCTGACTTCCCTGGCGCCGCACGAGAGGCTCCCTGAGATCCTCGTCGTGCCTCGGGAGAAAACCCCCACGGGCGCCGCAGCTCGAGGAAACCCCGGAGACGCCCCCGTCCTCGCAAGCTGAGGGCCTTCTTTTCCTGCATGGCCTGGAGAGCAATCCCGGGTCCTCTCTCCAAACGGAAGAGGAGGCTGGACTCCCTTGAGGCCGCTCAGGGGCTCCAAGAGACGCGCGTCGCGACTCGAGAGGAGAGCGGAGTCCTTGGCTTCCCCTCGAGACGAGGCCTGACTCCCCGGGGGAGCCTGGAATGCAACCCCGAGATCCCTTCCTTCCCTGGATTGGAATATTAGGTCCCGGACACACGCTTAGGTGAGGTCTCTTCGGCCCTGCAGTGACTCGAATGCAACCCACAGCTTTCCCTCGCAACCCGAGGGGAAGATTGGGCTTCCCAGGGCCAACCCAAGGGGAAGGCTGAGATCCCCGTCGTAACTCGAGAATCCCGCCGCAACTCGAGAAAAACCACGTGGTTCCCACCTCTTAGCAAGATGAGGCCCTTGCCCGCCACGGCGTCTCAAGGGAAGTCCCCTGTTCCGCCCTGAAGGGCGAAACGGTCCCTGACAGCCTTCCTGCGACCCCCAAGAGTCCCCCGACACGCCGGGTTCCCCCGAGGGGAACACCGAGGGTCCCGGCACCGCTTCCTCTGAGCCCCTTCTCCCCTCCTGATCGCGACAGGAGAGGCGATTCCCCTGCGTGGTCTGGAAGGGGTTCCCGGCCTTCCCGGCGCACCTCAGGATGAGGCCGGTCTCACGAGGAAATTCGAGACGAGCCACGTGGGTGGGGCCATGTGCCGAACGCCCCCGATTCCCCGGTCCGCTCTTGAGAAGGACCCGAGGCCCGGACCCCTCTTCGAAGGCAACCCTGTGGGTGAAGGCACAACACGAAGGGGCCCTGCCACCCCCGGGCATCGTCCGCAAAGACCCGCGGGTTCCACACACAGCTCGACGAGGGCCTGAGACCCCCTGAGCAACTCGAGAGGCCAGCGGGGTTCCCTTCCTCAGACAAGACGAGGCCTGACTCTCCTGTCCCAACTCTGCAGGGACCCTGCGGTCGGAGTCCGAAACGGAGAGGAAGCCTGAGGTTCCTGCCTCCCCTCGAGGTGAGGCCCTCTTCCGTTGCGCCAGACCCAGCGGAGTCCCGAGGGGCCCCGCCAGCTCCACAGGATACCTCGCCTCTCAGAGGCACCCTGGAAAGTTCCCTAAGGTCCCCGGCAGAAGGCGAGGGAAACGAGGGTTTCCCGCCGCCCCCCGACAAAGACCTCGAGAGTCCTTCTTCAACGCGTCTCGAGGCCCTAGTCCCCTCCCGTGACTCGAGAGCGAGGACGCGCTCCCCCTCGCCACGCGCATGGAGACCTGACTTCCCTGGCGCCGCACGAGAGTCTCCCTGAGATCCTCGTCGTGCCTCGGGAGAAAACCCCCACGGGCGCCGCAGCTCGAGGAAACCCCTGAGACGCCCCCGTCCTCGCGAGCTGAGGGCCTTCTTTTCCTGCATGGCCTGGAGAGCAATCCCGGGTCCTCTCTCCAAACGGAAGAGGAGGCTGGACTCCCTTGAGGCCGCTCAGGGGGCTCCAAGAGACCCGCGTCGCCACTCGAGAGGAGAGCGGAGTCTTGGCTTCCCCTCGAGAAGAGGCCTGACTCCCTGGGGGAGCCTGGAATGCAACCCCGAGATCCCTGCCTTCCCTGGAGAGGAATATTAGGTCCCGGACACACGCCTAGGTGAGGTCTTTCGGCCCTGCAGTGACTCGAGCGCAACCCCCAGCTTTCCCTCGCAACCCGAGGGGAAGATTGGGCTTCCCAGGGCCAACCCAAGGGGAAGGCTGAGATCCCCGTCGTAACTCGAGTATCCCGCCGCAACTCGAGAAAAACCACGTGGTTCCCACCTCTTGGCAAGATGAGGCCCTTGCCCGGGACGGCGTCTCAAGGGAAGTCCCCTGTTCCACCCTGAAGGGCGAAACGGTCCCTGACAGCCTTCCTGCGACCCCCAAGAGTCCCCCGACACGCCGGGTTCCCCCGAGGGGAACACCGAGGGTCCCGGCACCGCTTCCTCTGAGCCCCTTCTCCCCTCCTGATCGCGACAGGAGAGGCGATTCCCCTGCGTGGTCTGGAAGGGGTTCCCGGCCTTCCCGGCGCACCTCAGGATGAGGCCGGTCTCACGAGAAAATTCGAGACGAGCCACGTGGGTGGGGCCACATGCCGAACGCCCCCGATTCCCTGGTCCGCTCTTGAGAAGGACCCGAGGCCCGGACCCCTCTTCGAAGGCAACCCTGTGGGTGAAGGCACAACACGAAGGGGCCCTGCCACCCCCGGGCATCGTCCGCAAAGACCCGCGGGTTCCACACACAGCTCGACGAGGGCCTGAGACCCCCTGAGCAACTCGAGAGGCCAGCGGGGTTCCCTTCCTCAGACAAGACGAGGCCTGACTCTCCTGTCCCAACTCTGCAGGGACCCTGCGGTCGGAGTCCGAAACGGAGAGGAAGCCTGAGGTTCCTGCCTCCCCTCGAGGTGAGGCCCTCTTCCGTTGCGCCAGACCCAGCGGAGTCCCGAGGGGCCCCGCCAGCTCCACAGGATACCTCGCCTCTCAGAGGCACCCTGGCAAGTTCCCTAAGGTCCCCGGCAGAAGGCGAGGGAAACGAGGGTTTCCCGCCGCCACCCGAGAAAGACCTCGAGAGTCCTTCTTCAATGCGTCTCGAGGCCCTAGTCCCCTCCCGTGACTTTAGAGCCAGGACGCGCTCCCCCTCGCCATGCGCATGGAGACCTGACTTCCCTGGCGCCGCACGAGAGGCTCCCTGAGATCCTCGTCGTGCCTCGGGAGAAACCCCCACGGGCGCCGCAGCTCGAGGAAACCCCGGAGACGCCCCCGTCCTCGCAAGCTGAGGGCCTTCTTTTCCTGCATGGCCTGGAGAGCAATCCCGGGTCCTCTCTCCAAACGGAAGAGGAGGCTGGACTCCCTTGAGGCCGCTCAGGGGCTCCAAGAGACCCGCGTCGCGACTCGAGAGGAGAGCGGAGTCCTTGGCTTCCCCTCGAGACGAGGCCTGACTCCCCGGGGGAGCCTGGAATGCAACCCCGAGATCCCTTCCTTCCCTGGAGTGGAATATTAGGTCCCGGACACACGCTTAGGTGAGGTCTCTTCGGCCCTGCAGTGACTCGAACGCAACCCCCAGCTTTCCCTCGCAACCCGAGGGGAAGATTGGGCTTCCCAGGGCCAACCCAAGGGGAAGGCTGAGATCCCCGTCGTAACTCGAGAATGCCGCCGCAACTCGAGAAAAACCACGTGGTTCCCACCTCTTGGCAAGATGAGGCCCTTGCCCGCCACGGCGTCTCAAGGGAAGTCCCCTGTTCCGCCCTGAAGGGCGAAACGGTCCCTGACAGCCTTCCTGCGACCCCCAAGAGTCCCCCGACACGCCGGGTTCCCCCGAGGGGAACACCGAGGGTCCCGGCACCGCTTCCTCTGAGCCCCTTCTCCCCTCCTGATCGCGACAGGAGAGGCGATTCCCCTGCGTGGTCTGGAAGGGGTTCCCGGCCTTCCCGGCGCACCTCAGGATGAGGCCGGTCTCACGAGAAAATTCGAGACGAGCCACGTGGGTGGGGCCACATGCCGAACGCCCCCGATTCCCTGGTCCGCTCTTGAGAAGGACCCGAGGCCCGGACCCCTCTTCGAAGGCAACCCTGTGGGTGAAGGCACAACACGAAGGGGCACTGCCACCCCCGTGCATCGTCCGCAAACACCCGCGGGTTCCACACACAGCTCGATGAGGGGCCTGAGACCCCCTGAGCAACTCGAGAGGCCAGCGGGGTTCCCTTCCTCAGACAAGACGAGGCCTGACTCTCCTGTCCCAACTCTGCAGGGACCCTGCGGTCGGAGTCCGAAACGGAGAGGAAGCCTGAGGTTCCTGCCTCCCCTCGAGGTGAGGCCCTCTTCCGTTTCGCCAGACCCAGCAGAGTCCCGAGGGGCCCCGCCACCTCCACAGGATCCCTCGCCTCTCAGAGGCACCCTGGCAAGTTCCCTAAGGTCCCCGGCAGAAGGCGAGGGAAACGAGGGTTTCCCGCCGCCACCCGAGAAAGACCTCGAGAGTCCTTCTTCAATGCGTCTCGAGGCCCTAGTCCCCTCCCGTGACTCGAGAGCCAGGACGCGCTCCCCCTCGCCACGCGCATGGAGACCTGACTTCCCTGGCGCCGCACGAGAGGCTCCCTGAGATCCTCGTCGTGCCTCGGGAGAAAACCCCCACGGGCGCCGCAGCTCGAGGAAACCCCGGAGACGCCCCCGTCCTCGCAAGCTGAGGGCCTTCTTTTCCTGCATGGCCTGGAGAGCAATCCCGGGTCCTCTCTCCAAACGGAAGAGGAGGCTGGACTCCCTTGAGGCCGCTCAGGGGCTCCAAGAGACCCGCGTCGCGACTCGAGAGGAGAGCGGAGTCCTTGGCTTCCCCTCGAGACGAGGCCTGACTCCCCGGGGGAGCCTGGAATGCAACCCCGAGATCCCTTCCTTCCCTGGAGTGGAATATTAGGTCCCGGACACACGCTTAGGTGAGGTCTCTTCGGCCCTGCAGTGACTCGAACGCAACCCCCAGCTTTCCCTCGCAACCCGAGGGGAAGATTGGGCTTCCCAGGGCCAACCCAAGGGGAAGGCTGAGATCCCCGTCGTAACTCGAGAATGCCGCCGCAACTCGAGAAAAACCACGTGGTTCCCACCTCTTGGCAAGATGAGGCCCTTGCCCGCCACGGCGTCTCAAGGGAAGTCCCCTGTTCCGCCCTGAAGGGCGAAACGGTCCCTGACAGCCTTCCTGCGACCCCCAAGAGTCCCCCGACACGCCGGGTTCCCCCGAGGGGAACACCGAGGGTCCCGGCACCGCTTCCTCTGAGCCCCTTCTCCCCTCCTGATCGTGACAGGAGAGGCGATTCCCCTGCGTGGTCTGGAAGGGGTTCCCGGCCTTCCCGGCGCACCTCAGGATGAGGCCGGTCTCACGAGGAAATTCGAGACGAGCCACGTGGGTGGGGCCATGTGCCGAACGCCCCCGATTCCCCGGTCCGCTCTTGAGAAGGACCCGAGGCCCGGACCCCTCTTCGAAGGCAACCCTGTGGGTGAAGGCACAACACGAAGGGGCCCTGCCACCCCCGGGCATCGTCCGCAAAGACCCGCGGGTTCCACACACAGCTCGACGAGGGCCTGAGACCCCCTGAGCAACTCGAGAGGCCAGCGGGGTTCCCTTCCTCAGACAAGACGAGGCCTGACTCTCCTGTCCCAACTCTGCAGGGACCCTGCGGTCGGAGTCCGAAACGGAGAGGAAGCCTGAGGTTCCTGCCTCCCCTCGAGGTGAGGCCCTCTTCCGTTGCGCCAGACCCAGCGGAGTCCCGAGGGGCCCCGCCAGCTCCACAGGATACCTCGCCTCTCAGAGGCACCCTGGCAAGTTCCCTAAGGTCCCCGGCAGAAGGCGAGGGAAACGAGGGTTTCCCGCCGCCCCCTGACAAAGACCTCGAGAGTCCTTCTTCAACGCGTCTCGAGGCCCTAGTCCCCTCCCGTGACTCGAGAGCGAGGACGCGCTCCCCCTCGCCACGCGCATGGAGACCTGACTTCCCTGGCGCCGCACGAGAGGCTCCCTGAGATCCTCGTCGTGCCTCGGGAGAAAACCCCCACGGGCGCCGCAGCTCGAGGAAACCCCTGAGACGCCCCCGTCCTCGCGAGCTGAGGGCCTTCTTTTCCTGCATGGCCTGGAGAGCAATCCCGGGTCCTCTCTCCAAACGGAAGAGGAGGCTGGACTCCCTTGAGGCCGCTCAGGGGGCTCCAAGAGACCCGCGTCGCCACTCGAGAGGAGAGCGGAGTCTTGGCTTCCCCTCGAGACGAGGCTTGACTCCCTGGGGGAGCCTGGAATGCAACCCCGAGATCCCTGCCTTCCCTGGAGAGGAATATTAGGTCCCGGACACACGCCTAGGTGAGGTCTTTCGGCCCTGCAGTGACTCGAGCGCAACCCCCAGCTTTCCCTCGCAACCCGAGGGGAAGATTGGGCTTCCCAGGGCCAACCCAAGGGGAAGGCTGAGATCCCCGTCGTAACTCGAGTATCCCGCCGCAACTCGAGAAAAACCACGTGGTTCCCACCTCTTGGCAAGATGAGGCCCTTGCCCGGGACGGCGTCTCAAGGGAAGTCCCCTGTTCCACCCTGAAGGGCGAAACGGTCCCTGACAGCCTTCCTGCGACCCCCAAGAGTCCCCCGACACGCCGGGTTCCCCCGAGGGGAACACCGAGGGTCCCGGCACCGCTTCCTCTGAGCCCCTTCTCCCCTCCTGATCGCGACAGGAGAGGCGATTCCCCTGCGTGGTCTGGAAGGGGTTCCCGGCCTTCCCGGCGCACCTCAGGATGAGGCCGGTCTCACGAGAAAATTCGAGACGAGCCACGTGGGTGGGGCCACATGCCGAACGCCCCCGATTCCCTGGTCCGCTCTTGAGAAGGACCCGAGGCCCGGACCCCTCTTCGAAGGCAACCCTGTGGGTGAAGGCACAACACGAAGGGGCACTGCCACCCCCGTGCATCGTCCGCAAACACCCGCGGGTTCCACACACAGCTCGATGAGGGGCCTGAGACCCCCTGAGCAACTCGAGAGGCCAGCGGGGTTCCCTTCCTCAGACAAGACGAGGCCTGACTCTCCTGTCCCAACTCTGCAGGGACCCTGCGGTCGGAGTCCGAAACGGAGAGGAAGCCTGAGGTTCCTGCCTCCCCTCGAGGTGAGGCCCTCTTCCGTTTCGCCAGACCCAGCAGAGTCCCGAGGGGCCCCGCCACCTCCACAGGATCCCTCGCCTCTCAGAGGCACCCTGGCAAGTTCCCTAAGGTCCCCGGCAGAAGGCGAGGGAAACGAGGGTTTCCCGCCGCCACCCGAGAAAGACCTCGAGAGTCCTTCTTCAATGCGTCTCGAGGCCCTAGTCCCCTCCCGTGACTCGAGAGCCAGGACGCGCTCCCCCTCGCCACGCGCATGGAGACCTGACTTCCCTGGCGCCGCACGAGAGGCTCCCTGAGATCCTCGTCGTGCCTCGGGAGAAAACCCCCACGGGCGCCGCAGCTCGAGGAAACCCCGGAGACGCCCCCGTCCTCGCAAGCTGAGGGCCTTCTTTTCCTGCATGGCCTGGAGAGCAATCCCGGGTCCTCTCTCCAAACGGAAGAGGAGGCTGGACTCCCTTGAGGCCGCTCAGGGGCTCCAAGAGACCCGCGTCGCGACTCGAGAGGAGAGCGGAGTCCTTGGCTTCCCCTCGAGACGAGGCCTGACTCCCCGGGGGAGCCTGGAATGCAACCCCGAGATCCCTTCCTTCCCTGGAGTGGAATATTAGGTCCCGGACACACGCTTAGGTGAGGTCTCTTCGGCCCTGCAGTGACTCGAACGCAACCCCCAGCTTTCCCTCGCAACCCGAGGGGAAGATTGGGCTTCCCAGGGCCAACCCAAGGGGAAGGCTGAGATCCCCGTCGTAACTCGAGAATGCCGCCGCAACTCGAGAAAAACCACGTGGTTCCCACCTCTTGGCAAGATGAGGCCCTTGCCCGCCACGGCGTCTCAAGGGAAGTCCCCTGTTCCGCCCTGAAGGGCGAAACGGTCCCTGACAGCCTTCCTGCGACCCCCAAGAGTCCCCCGACACGCCGGGTTCCCCCGAGGGGAACACCGAGGGTCCCGGCACCGCTTCCTCTGAGCCCCTTCTCCCCTCCTGATCGCGACAGGAGAGGCGATTCCCCTGCGTGGTCTGGAAGGGGTTCCCGGCCTTCCCGGCGCACCTCAGGATGAGGCCGGTCTCACGAGGAAATTCGAGACGAGCCACGTGGGTGGGGCCATGTGCCGAACGCCCCCGATTCCCCGGTCCGCTCTTGAGAAGGACCCGAGGCCCGGACCCCTCTTCGAAGGCAACCCTGTGGGTGAAGGCACAACACGAAGGGGCCCTGCCACCCCCGGGCATCGTCCGCAAAGACCCGCGGGTTCCACACACAGCTCCACGAGGGCCTGAGACCCCCTGAGCAACTCGAGAGGCCAGCGGGGTTCCCTTCCTCAGACAAGACGAGGCCTGACTCTCCTGTCCCAACTCTGCAGGGACCCTGCGGTCGGAGTCCGAAACGGAGAGGAAGCCTGAGGTTCCTGCCTCCCCTCGAGGTGAGGCCCTCTTCCGTTGCGCCAGACCCAGCGGAGTCCCGAGGGGCCCCGCCAGCTCCACAGGATACCTCGCCTCTCAGAGGCACCCTGGCAAGTTCCCTAAGGTCCCCGGCAGAAGGCGAGGGAAACGAGGGTTTCCCGCCGCCCCCCGACAAAGACCTCGAGAGTCCTTCTTCAACGCGTCTCGAGGCCCTAGTCCCCTCCCGTGACTCGAGAGCCAGGACGCGCTCCCCCTCGCCACGCGCATGGAGACCTGACTTCCCTGGCGCCGCACGAGAGGCTCCCTGAGATCCTCGTCGTGCCTCGGGAGAAAACCCCCACGGGCGCCGCAGCTCGAGGAAACCCCTGAGACGCCCCCGTCCTCGCGAGCTGAGGGCCTTCTTTTCCTGCATGGCCTGGAGAGCAATCCCGGGTCCTCTCTCCAAACGGAAGAGGAGGCTGGACTCCCTTGAGGCCGCTCAGGGGGCTCCAAGAGACCCGCGTCGCCACTCGAGAGGAGAGCGGAGTCTTGGCTTCCCCTCGAGACGAGGCTTGACTCCCTGGGGGAGCCTGGAATGCAACCCCGAGATCCCTGCCTTCCCTGGAGAGGAATATTAGGTCCCGGACACACGCCTAGGTGAGGTCTTTCGGCCCTGCAGTGACTCGAGCGCAACCCCCAGCTTTCCCTCGCAACCCGAGGGGAAGATTGGGCTTCCCAGGGCCAACCCAAGGGGAAGGCTGAGATCCCCGTCGTAACTCGAGTATCCCGCCGCAACTCGAGAAAAACCACGTGGTTCCCACCTCTTGGCAAGATGAGGCCCTTGCCCGGGACGGCGTCTCAAGGGAAGTCCCTTGTTCCGTCCTGAAGGGCGAAACGATCCCTGACAGCCTTCCTGCGACCCCCAAAAGTCCCCCGACACGCCGGGGTCTCCCGAGGGGAACACCGAGGGTCCCGGCACCGCTTCCTCTGAGCCCCTTCTCCCCTCCTGATCGCGACAGGAGAGGCGATTCCCCTGCGTGGTCTGGAAGGGGTTCCCGGCCTTCCCGGCGCACCTCAGGATGAGGCCGGTCTCACGAGGAAATTCGAGACGAGCCACGTGGGTGGGGCCACATGCCGAACGCCCCCGATTCCCCGGTCCGCTCTTGAGAAGGACCCGAGGCCCGGACCCCTCTTCGAAGGCAACCCTGTGGGTGAAGGCACAACACGAAGGGGCACTGCCACCACCGGGCATCGTCCGCAAAGACCCGCGGGTTCCACACACAGCTCGACGAGGGGCCTGAGACCCCCTGAGCAACTCGAGAGGCCAGCGGGGTTCCCTTCCTCAGACAAGACGAGGCCTGACTCTCCTGTCCCAACTCTGCAGGGACCCTGCGGTCGGAGTCCGAAACGGAGAGGAAGCCTGAGGTTCCTGCCTCCCCTCGAGGTGAGGCCCTCTTTCGTTGCGCCAGACCCAGCGGAGTCCCGAGGGGCCCCGCCACCTCCACAGGATCCCTCGCCTCTCAGAGGCACCCTGGCAAGTTCCCTAAGGTCCCCGGCAGAAGGCGAGGGACACGAGGGTTTCCCGCCGCCCCCCGAGAAAGACCTCGAGAGTCCTTCTTCAACGCGTCTCGAGGCCCTAGTCCCCTCCCGTGACTCGAGAGCCAGGACGCGCTCCCCCTCGCCACGCGCATGGAGACCTGACTTCCCTGGCGCCGCACGAGAGGCTCCCTGAGATCCTCGTCGTGCCTCGGGAGAAAACCCCCACGGGCGCCGCAGCTCGAAGAAACCCCGGAGACGCCCCCGTCCTCGCGAGCTGAGGGCCTTCTTTTCCTGCATGGCCTGGAGAGCAATCCCGGGTCCTCTCTCCAAACGGAAGAGGAGGCTGGACTCCCTTGAGGCCGCTCAGGGGGCTCCAAGAGACCCGCGTCGCGACTCGAGAGGAGAGCGGAGTCCTGGGCTTCCCCTCGAGACGAGGCCTGACTCCCCGGGGGAGCCTGGAATGCAACCCCGAGATCCCTGCCTTCCCTGGAGAGGAATATTAGGTCCCGGACACACGCCTAGGTGAGGTCTCTTTGGCCCTGCATTGACTCGAGCGCAACCCCCAGCTTTCCCTCGCAACCCGAGGGGAAGATTGGGCTTCCCAGGGCCAACCCAAGGGGAAGGCTGAGATCCCCGTCGTAACTCGAGAATGCCGCCGCAACTCGAGAAAAACCACGTGGTTCCCACCTCTTGGCAAGATGAGGCCCTTGCCCGCCACGGCGTCTCAAGGGAAGTCCCCTGTTCCGCCCTGAACGCCGAAACGGTCCCTGACAGCCTTCCTGCGACCCCCAAGAGTCCCCCGACACGCCGGGTTCCCCCGAGGGGAACACCGAGGGTCCCGGCACCGCTTCCTCTGAGCCCCTTCTCCCCTCCTGATCGCGACAGGAGAGGCGATTCCCCTGCGTGGTCTGGAAGGGGTTCCCGGCCTTCCCGGCGCACCTCAGGATGAGGCCGGTCTCACGAGGAAATTCGAGACGAGCCACGTGGGTGGGGCCATGTGCCGAACGCCCCCGATTCCCCGGTCCGCTCTTGAGAAGGACCCGAGGCCCGGACCCCTCTTCGAAGGCAACCCTGTGGGTGAAGGCACAACACGAAGGGGCCCTGCCACCCCCGGGCATCGTCCGCAAAGACCCGCGGGTTCCACACACAGCTCGACGAGGGCCTGAGACCCCCTGAGCAACTCGAGAGGCCAGCGGGGTTCCCTTCCTCAGACAAGACGAGGCCTGACTCTCCTGTCCCAACTCTGCAGGGACCCTGCGGTCGGAGTCCGAAACGGAGAGGAAGCCTGAGGTTCCTGCCTCCCCTCGAGGTGAGGCCCTCTTCCGTTGCGCCAGACCCAGCGGAGTCCCGGAGAGCCCCGCCACCTCCACAGGATCCCTCGCCTCTCAGAGGCACCCTGGCAAGTTCCCTAAGGTCCCCAGCAGAAGGCGAGGGACACGAGGGTTTCCCGCCGCCCCCCGAGAAAGACCTCGAGAGTCCTTCTTCAACGCGTCTCGAGGCCCTAGTCCCCTCCCGTGACTCGAGAGCGAGGACGCGCTCCCCCTCGCCACGCGCATGGAGACCTGACTTCCCTGGCGCCGCACGAGAGGCTCCCTGAGATCCTCGTCGTGCCTCGGGAGAAAACCCCCACGGGCGCCGCAGCTCGAGGAAACCCCGGAGACGCCCCCGTCCTCGCGAGCTGAGGGCCTTCTTTTCCTGCATGGCCTCGAGAGCAATCCCGGGTCCTCTCTCCAAACGGAAGAGGAGGCTGGACTCCCTTGAGGCCGCTCAGGGGGCTCCAAGAGACCCGCGTCGCGACTCGAGAGGAGAGCGGAGTCCTGGGCTTCCCCTCGAGACGAGGCCTGACTGCCCGGGGGAGCCTGGAATGCAACCCCGAGATCCCTGCCTTCCCTGGAGAGGAATATTTGGTCCCGGACACACGCCTAGGTGAGGTCTCTTTGGCCCTGCATTGACTCGAGCGCAACCCCCAGCTTTCCCTCGCAACCCGAGGGGAAGATTGGGCTTCCCAGGGCCAACCCAAGAGGAAGGCTGAGATCCCCGTCGTAACTCGAGAATCCCGCCGCAACCGAGACAAACCACGTGGTTCCCACCTCTTGGCAAGATGAGGCCCTTGCCCGCCACGGCGTCTCAAGGGAAGTCCCCTGTTCCGCCCTGAAGGGCGAAACGGTCCCTGACAGCCTTCCTGCGACCCCCAAAAGTCCCCCGACACGCCGGGGTCCCCCGAGGGGAACACCGAGGGTCCCGGCAGCGCTTCCTCTGAGCCCCTTCTCCCCTCCTGATCCGACAGGAGAGGCGATTCCCCTGCGTGGTGTGGAAGGGGTTCCCGGCCTTCCCGGCGCACCTCAGGATGAGGCCGGTCTCACGAGGAAATTCGAGACGAGCCACGTGGGTGGGGCCACATGCCGAACGCCCCCGATTCCCCGGTCCGCTCTTGAGAAGGACCCGAGGCCCGGACCCCTCTTCGAAGGCAACCCTGTGGGTGAAGGCACAACACGAAGGGGCACTGCCACCACCGGGCATCGTCCGCAAAGACCCGCGGGTTCCACACACAGCTCGACGAGGGGCCTGAGACCCCCTGAGCAACTCGAGAGGCCAGCGGGGTTCCCTTCCTCAACAAGACGAGGCCTGACTCTCCTGTCCCAACTCTGCAGGGACCCTGCGGTCGGAGTCCGAAACGGAGAGGAAGACTGAGGTTCCTGCCTCCCCTCGAGGTGAGGCCCTCTTTCGTTGCGCCAGACCCAGCGGAGTCCCGAGGGGCCCCGCCACCTCCACAGGATCCGTCGCCTCTCAGAGGCACCCTGGCAAGTTCCCTAAGGTCCCCGGCAGAAGGCGAGGGACACGAGGGTTTCCCGCCGCCCCCCGAGAAAGACCTCGAGAGTCCTTCTTCAACGCGTCTCGAGGCCCTAGTCCCCTCCCGTGACTCGAGAGCCAGGACGCGCTCCCCCTCGCCACGCGCATGGAGACCTGACTTCCCTGGCGCCGCACGAGAGGCTCCCTGAGATCCTCGTCGTGCCTCGGGAGAAAACCCCCACGGGCGCCGCAGCTCGAGGAAACCCCTGAGAAGCCCCCGTCCTCGCGAGCTGAGGGCCTTCTTTTCCTGCATGGCCTGGAGAGCAATCCCGGGTCCTCTCTCCAAACGGAAGAGGAGGCTGGACTCCCTTGAGGCCGCTCAGGGGGCTCCAAGAGACCCGCGTCGCGACTCGAGAGGAGAGCGGAGTCCTGGGCTTCCCCTCGAGACGAGGCCTGACTCCCCGGGGGAGCCTGGAATGCAACCCCGAGATCCCTGCCTTCCCTGGAGAGGAATATTAGGTCCCGGACACACGCCTAGGTGAGGTCTCTTTGGCCCTGCATTGACTCGAGCGCAACCCCCAGCTTTCCCTCGCAACCCGAGGGGAAGATTGGGCTTCCCAGGGCCAACCCAAGGGGAAGGCTGAGATCCCCGTCGTAACTCGAGAATCCCGCCGCAACCGAGACAAACCACGTGGTTCCCACCTCTTGGCAAGATGAGGCCCTTGCCCGCCACGGCGTCTCAAGGGAAGTCCCCTGTTCCGCCCTGAAGGGCGAAACGGTCCCTGACAGCCTTCCTGCGACCCCCAAAAGTCCCCCGACACGCCGGGGTCCCCCGAGGGGAACACCGAGGGTCCCGGCAGCGCTTCCTCTAAGCCCCTTCTCCCCTCCTGATCGCGACAGGAGAGGCGATTCCCCTGCGTGGTCTGGAAGGGGTTCCCGGCCTTCCCGGCGCACCTCAGGATGAGGCCGGTCTCACGAGGAAATTCGAGACGAGCCACGTGGGTGGGGCCATGTGCCGAACGCCCCCGATTCCCCGGTCCGCTCTTGAGAAGGACCCGAGGCCCGGACCCCTCTTCGAAGGCAACCCTGTGGGTGAAGGCACAACACGAAGGGGCCCTGCCACCCCCGGGCATCGTCCGCAAAGACCCGCGGGTTCCACACACAGCTCGACGAGGGCCTGAGACCCCCTGAGCAACTCGAGAGGCCAGCGGGGTTCCCTTCCTCAGACAAGACGAGGCCTGACTCTCCGGGTGAGTCGAGAATGCAACCCTGAGATCCCTGTTGGCCCAGTAGTGGAACACTAGGTCCTGGACACAAGCGTAGATGAGGTCTATTTTGCCCTGCAGTGACTGGAGAGCAATCCCCAGTTCTAACTTGCAACTCGAATGGAATACTGGATTTTCCTGGCGCCATACAAGAGGCTCCCTGAGATCCCCGTGGTACTTCATGAGACACCCCACACTGGCGCCGCAGCTCGAGAAAACCCACGAGATGCCACCGTCATCTCGAGATGAGGGCCTTCTTTTCCTGCATGGCCTGGAGTCCAATCCCGAGTCCTCTCTCCAAACTCCACAGGAGGCTTGACTCCCTTTAGTACACACAGTGGGCTCCAAGAGATACCCATCGCGACTCGGGATGAGAGCGGAATTCTTTACTTACCCTCGAGGTGAGAACTGACTCCCCGGATGAGTCTGGAATGCAAACCCGAGATCCCTGTCGCCCCTGGAGAGCAACGTTAGATCCTGGACACAAGCCTAGATTAGGTCTCTTTTGCCCTGCAGTGACTCTAGCGCAATCCCCAGCTCCCCCTCGCAACCCGAATGGAAGATTGGATTTCAAGGCCAACAAGAGGAAGCCTAAATTCCCGGTCATAACTCGAGAATCCCGCCGCAACTCGAGCAAAACCACGTGGTTCTCCCGTCATCGCAAGATGAGGCCCTTGCCCGCTACAGCGTTTCAAAAGATGTCCCAGGTTCCGTCTTGAAATGCGAAACGGTACTTGGCACCCTTGATGCGACCCCAAAAGTCCCCCAACACGCCGGTCTCACTCAAGGGGAACACCGAGGTTCCCGGCACCACTTCATTTAAGCCCCTTCTCCCCTCCTGATCGTGACCCGTGGGTCGATTCCCCTGCTTTGTCTGCAAGGGGGCCCGACCTTCCCTGCACAACTCAGGATGAGGCCGGTCTCATGGGGAAATTCGATACGTAGCTTTGTGGGTGGTGCCACTTGCTGAAAGACTCCAATTTCCCGGTCCGCTCTTGATAAGAATCCGATGCTCGGACACCTCTTGGAAGGCAGCCTTGAGTATGAAGGTACAACACGAAGGGGCACTAACACACCTGTGCATCATCCGGAAAAACGGGCAGGTTACACACACAGCTCGACAAGTGGCCTGTCACCTCGAGAACAACTCGAGAGGCAAGAGGAGTCCCATCCTCCAGAAAAGACGAGGCCTGACTCTCCTGTACCAACATGCAGGGACCTTGCGATCTGAGTCAGAAATGGAGAGGAACACTGAGATTCCTGCTTCAACTCGAGATGAGTCCCTCTTACATTCCACCAAATGCAGAGGAGTCTCAAGAGGCCCCTCCAAACTGCACAGTATCCCTGACTTCTCAGAGGCACTCTGAGAAGCTCCCTGAGGTCGCAGGCACAAGTCAAGGGAACCCTGGGTTTTAGGCAGTGATCCGAGAAAGACCTCGAGAGTCCTTCTTCAACCCGTCTTGAGGCCCGATTACCCTACCATGACTCGAGAGCAATGACGAGCTCCCCCTAGCCATCTCATGGGGACCTGACTTCCCTGGCGCCACACGAGAGGCTCCCTGAGCTCCCTCTCGTACCTCGTCAGAAACCCGGCACTAGCGCAGCAGTCTAGAAAACCCACGAGACGCCGCCATCATCGCGAGATGAGGGCCTTCTTTTCCTGCATGGCCTGGAGAGGAATCCCGAGTCCTCTATCCAAACAGCACAAGAGGCTTGACTCCCTTTAGGGCACACAGTGGGCTCCAAGAGATACCAATCGCGACTCAAAAGGACAGCGGAGTTCTTTGCTTCCCCTCGAGACGAGGCCTGATTCCCCGGGTGAGTCTGGTATGCAACCCCAAGATCCCTGTCTCCCCTAGGGACGAGCATTAAGTCCTGGACACAAGCCTAGATGAGGTCTATTTTGCCCTGCAGTGACTCGAGAGCAATCCCCAGCTCTCCCTTTAAACTCGAATGGAAGATAGGACTTCCCTGGCCCAACACATGAGGAAGACTGTATTCCCCGTCGAAACTCGAGAATCCCGCCACAACTCGAGAAACGCCACGTGGTTCCCCCGTCATCCCAAGATGAGGCCCTTGCCCCCTACAGCGTCTCAAGAGAAGTCCCACGTTCCGTCTTGAAGTGCGAAACGGTATTGGCACCCTTGATGCGCCCTCAAATGTTCCTCGACACACCAGTCTGACTCGAGGAGAACACCGAGGTTCCCGGCACCACTACATCTGGGCCCCTTCTCCCCTCCTGATCGCGACAGGAGGGTCGATTCCCCTGTTTTGTCTTGAAGGGGTTCCCACCTTTCCCGGTGCATCTCAGGATGAGGCCGGTCTCACGAGGATATTCAAGACATAGCCACGTGGATGGTGACACATGCCGAAAGACCCCGATTTCCCGGTCCGCTCTTGATAAGATCCTGATGCCCGGACACCTCTTTGAAGATAACCCTTTTGATGAAGGCACAACACTTAGGGGCACTGACACCCCCGGGTATCGTCCGGAGAAACCTGCAGGTACCACACACAGCTCGAGAAGTGACCTGTCACCCCGTGAACAACTGGAGAGGCAAGCAGAGTTCCATTCCTCCACACAAGACGAGGCCTGACTCTCCTGTTCGAACTCTGCAGCGAAACTGCGATCCGAGTCAGATCTGGCCCAGGGGAAGTCAGGAGAGGAAACATGAGTTTCCTGCCTCCACTCGAGATGAGGCCCTCTTCCATTGCACCAAACCCAGTGGAGTCCCGAGAGACCCCTCCCAACTGCACAGTATCCCTGACTTCTCAGAGGCACCCTTAGACCTTCCTGAGATCACCGGCACAAGTTGAGGGAACCAAGGGTTTCCTGCCCCAACCCGTAAAAGACCTCGAGAGTCCTTCTTCAACGCGTCTTGAGGTGTGATTCCCCTACCATGACTCGAGAGCAATGACGCGCTCCCCCTAGCCACGCGCATAGAAACCTGACTTCCCTGGCGCCACAGGAGAGGCTCCCTGAGCTCCCCATTATACCTCGTGAGCAACACCACACTGGAGCCGCAGCTCGAGAATACCCACGAGACGCCCCAGTCCTCACGAGATGAGGGCCTTCTTTTGCTGTATTGCCTGGAGAGCAATCCTGAGTCCTCTCTCCAAACTCCACAGGAGGCTTGACTCATTTTAGGCCACACAGTGAGCTCCAAGATATACCCGTCGCGACTTGACAGGAGAGCGGTGTCCTTGGCTTCGCCTCGAGACGAGGCCTGACTCCCCGGGTGAGTCGAGAATGCAATGCTGAGATCAATTTCGCCCCAGCAGAGGAACATTAGGTCCTGGACACAAGCCTAGATGAGGTCTATTTGGCCCTGCAGTGTCTCGAGAGCAATCCCCATTCTAACTCACAATTCGAATGAAAACTGGACTTCCCTGGGCCAGTTTAAGAGGAAGCCTGAATTCCCGGTTGTAACTCGAGAATCCCGCCCCAACTCAAGAAAAACCACGTGGTTCCCCCGTCATCGAAAGATGAGGCCCTTGCTCGCTACAGCCTCTCAAGAGAAGTCCCACGTTCCGTATTGAAGAGCGAAAAGTTACTTGGAACCCTTGATGCGACCCCAAAAGTTCCCCGACATACCAGTCTCACTTGAGGAGAACACCGAGGTTCCCGGCACCACTTCATCTGAGACTCTTCTCCCCTCTTGATCGTGACAGGAGGTTCGATTCCCCTGCTTTGTCTGGAAGGCGTTCCCGACCTTCCTGGTGCACATCAAGATGAGGCCAGTCTCACGACGAAATTCGAGACATAGCCTCGTGGGTGGTGCGGCATGCCAAAAGACCCCGATTCCCTGGTCCGCTCTTGATAAGAACCCGATGGCAGAACCCAACTCGAAGGCAATCCTGTGGAACAAGGCACAACACGAAGGGGCAGTGACACCCCAGTGCATCGTCCAGAAAAACCCGCAAGTTCCACATACAAATCGACAAGTGGCCTGTCACCCCATGAACAACGCGAGAGTCAAGCGGAGTTCCATTCCTCCACACAAGACGAGGCCTGACTCTCCTGTCCCAACTCTGCAGGGACTCTGCGATCCGAGTCAGATCCGGCGCATTCGAAGCCAGGAGAGGAACCCTGTGGTTCCTGCCTCAACTTGTCATGAGGCCCTCTTCCATTGCACCAAACCCAGTGGAGTTCCGAGAGGCCCCTCCCAACTCCACAGTGACCCTGACTTCTCAGAGGCACGCTGAGAAGCTTCATGAGGTCACTGGCACAAGTCGATGGAACCCAGGGTTTCCCGCCGCCCCCCGAGAAAGACCTCGAGAGTCCTTCTTCAACGCGTCTCCAGGCCCTAGTCCCCTCCCGTGACTCGAGAGCCATGACGCGCTCCCCCTCGCCATGCGCATGGAGATCTGACTTCACTGGCGCCGCACGGGAGGCTCCCTGAGATCCTCGTCGTGCCTCGGGAGAAAACCCCCACGGGCGCCGCAGCTCGAGGAAACACCTGAGACGCCCCCGTCCTCGCGAGCTGAGGGCCTTCTGTTCCTGCATGGCCTGGAGAGCAATCCCGGGTCCTCTCTCCAAACGGAAGAGGAGGCTGGACTCCCTTGAGGCCGCTCAGGGGGCTCCAAGAGATCCGGGTCGCGACTCAAGGGGAGAGCGGAGTCCTTGGCTTCCCCTCGAGACGAGCCCTGACTCCCCGGGGTAACCTGGAATGCAACCCCGAGATGCCTGCCTTCCCTGGAGAGGAATATTAGGTCCCGGACACACGCCTAGATGAGGTGTCTTGGGCCCTGCAGTGACTCGAGCGCAACCCCCAGCTTTCCCTCGCAACTGGAGGGGAAGATTGGGCTTCGCAGGGCCAACCCAAGAGGAAGCCTGAGATCCCCGTCGTAACTCAAGAATCCGCCGCAACTCGAGAAAAACCACGTGGTTCTCACGTCTTCGCAAGATGACGCCCTTGCCCGCGACGGCGTATGAAGGGAAGTCCCCTGTTCCGCCCTGAAAGGCGAAACGGTCCCTGACAGCCTTCATGCGACGACCAAAAGTTCCTCAACACGCCGGGTTCCCTCGAGGGTAACACCGAGGGTTCTGGCCCCACTTCATCTGAGCCCCTTCTCCCCTCCTGATGGCGACAGGAGAGTCGATCCCCCTGCGTTGTCTGGAAGGCTCCCCGGCCTTCCCGGCATACCTCAGGATGTAGCTGGCCTCACTAGGAAATTTGAGACTAGCCCCGTGGGTGGTCCCACATGCCGAAAGACCCCGATTTCCCTGTCCGTTCTTGAAAAGAACCCGAGGCCAGGACACCTCTTCGAAGGCAACCCAGTGGGTGAAGGCACAACACGAAGGGGCACTGTCACTGTCGTGCATCGTCCGGAAACACCCGCAGGTTCCACACACAGCTGAACAAGGGGCCTGAGACACCCTGAACACCTCGACAGGCAAGCGGAGTTCCCTTCCTCAGACAAGACGATTCCTGACTCTCCTGTCCCAACTCTGCAGGGACCCTGCGGTCGGAGTCCGAAACGGAGAGGAAGCCTGAGGTTCTTGCCTTCCCTGGAGATGAGGCCCTCTTCCATTGCGCCAAACCCAGCGTAGTCCTGAGAGGCCCCTCCAACTCCACAGCATCCCTCATCTGTCAGAAGCACACTGGGAAGTTCCCTAAGGTCACCGGTAAACTTTTATTGCACAAGGTCCAAATGAAAAGGCCCACGCAGCAGGACAGCCACAGATTCTGTCTGCCATTAAAGGGCAGTAAGGTGCCCTCCCCCCTTCTTTGCTGCCTCGGTGGCCACCAGCGTGCAATTCGCGTACCCTTCCCTTTCCCATCCTAGCAGGTGCTCCAGGGCCCGCTGGCCTACAAAGTGCCAGAAGCAGGGCTGGGCCAGCCGGCCAGAATTCAGGGTTCTGTCCCTTGGACTTCCAGCGGACACTAGGCTGCTTGGGAAAACCGCGCAGACTATGAGGTTTTTCAGCAGAGGGGTGGAGTGGTAAAGGCCTTGACCCCAAAGACGAGGCCTTCCTGCGACCGCCAGGTTGGGGAGCTCTGAGACTGTGCCAACACAGGGCGGAATACATGGTTCCCTGCTCCACGCAGTCCCCGTTCCCTTACCTGTGTTCCGCACCCCTCCGCTGTGGCCGATGGATGCCGATCCTTGGGGATCCAGGAGTTCACGAAATGGGCATTCCCAGCCGCAATGGCGACCCCCAACAGCACATCTGGAAAGCCCTCCCCCACCCCCGCCAGGAGCCGACCCCCGCTGCGAACGGACCCCCCACCCCGCCCCGCGCCGCCAGGTTTTGCCCCGGCCCTGCTGGGCTCCCGGCGGGTTCCCAGCCACATTGGCGACCCCCGGGAGCACAACAGGGACCGACCCCCCACCCACAGCGAGCGGAATCTCGACCTGTGCAGCCCAGGTTTACCCCACCCTAGCTGCGCTCCCGGCGTGTTTCCAGCCGCAGTGGCCATCTCCGAGAGCACAACTGGGAAGCCCTCCCCTACCCCCGCCAGGAGCCGACACCCGCCCTGTGCCGCCCGGGTTCGCCCCGCCCCTGCCGCGCTCCAGGGGCGCTGCCCACCTTCACCAGCGGCTCTCGGTGAGCCCCGTCCCCACGCCCGGTTCCAGGAGAGGCTCTCGGACCTCGCTGCTGCTGCCAGGTCAAACATGAGGACAATACATACACCCCACAGAGACAATCCAAGCTGTCTATGATTAGGGATAAAACGAGGACTACAGAAAGGCAAGATGACCTGACCTAGGAGGGCCATGATATTCTATAGAACCAGACAAAGTAGGTTACCAAGGAAACTTTTTTCCTTGGAACCCGGAAAGCTGGTTCTTTGCATATGCAATGACCAACAATTAGCTTGTTACCCAAGCCTGCCTTACTGCCACCCCCATCCCCCCACTCCCCAGAAGACTGGCTCAAAGAAATATTTTAAATCTCAGGCGGAAACCTGGAAGATGTCTTGTCTGTCTGTTTGGATTAAGGTATGTGTCAGTGTGAGCCTTGTGTTTTTTGATAATATTGCTCAAGTTCTGTGTTCTGATTTCAATGGTCTCAAGACAAGGCAGCCCTTCCAAATCAAACTGCTGGAAATACAAGAAAACATTGACCTAAATGAATGTCAGAGTCCCGTGAACTGGGAACTAGTCAATATTAAATATCTAGTATTTTTGGTTTTGCTCCTCCATTATAGACATGTCTAAGAGTCAACAACATTAAGCACAACATGTTCATAGTGCCTAGGTTTCTTTTGAGGTAAAAATTGCTCTATTGTTATATCTGTCACAAGCTTGTCAGCAAGAAACTACCTGGAAACGACAACAACAAAAGTAAAAAATGTAAATGTGATATGAGCTTTTAGACAAACTCTTTACAATAATTATACTCTAAAATATCTGCCTCTCATAGTCTTGATTGAAGGCAGAGGAGAAGGGGATGACAGAGGATACGATGGTTGTATGGCATCACTGACTCGATGGACATGAGTTTGAGCAAGCCCCTGGAGTTGGTGACGGACACGGAAGCCTAGCGTCCTTCAGGCCACGGGGTCCCAAAGAGTCAGACACGACTGAGCAACTGAACTGAACTGAACTAACAAACGTTTCTCCAGGTGTTTTGGTTACCCGAGTTTCTATCCTTGTGACGACAGTGTATTGAATAGCTAGGTCATTTCCAAATAAATGAAAGTTCTGAAACATTCACGACTTGAAAGTACCTCCCTTTTACACAGAAACAAAAGAGATTTTTGACTCTCCATGAATAGTGTCTGGCACCATCCTGACATGTTAAATGTAAGAAAGCAATTGTTTTGTTTTGTTTTGTTCTGTTCTTGGGGTGGGGGGAGGGGGGCGGGCTATAGCCAATGCCAATATAAAAGTCAGTTCTTGGTTGCTGAAGGGAAATGTATGACTTGTTATATCAAGAAAGTATGTGGAATGCAATGGCACTTGAGGAAGGAAAACGAAGTAGTTCTGTCTTACAGGTGGCAGTTTCAGGATGGGAGAAGCAAAGGAATGGGTACAGAATGGGATAAGGAGGTTGTAGGGAAAGTGGACCCCCAGAAAAGAGTTCTGTGCCTAGCACAAGTTTTCTTGAGATGTCGAACTGCCTTTGCTAATGGAGTTTAAGTTTCTTTACCTCTTAAGTGATCTCTTCTAGGTTGACCTAGAACAGAAATCTTTGGTTAGCTTTGGCTAAGTGGAGAAGTAGTGTTTCACGGTGACATATGTGATCCTTCCTGACTGTTTGCAGCCCTTTTGATATCGATGCCTTGCTTCTGCTGCTGCTGCCGCCGCCGCTACTGCTAAGTCGTTTCAGTCGTGTCCGACTCTGTGCGACCCCATAGACGGCAGCCCACCAGGCCCCACAGTCCCTGGGGTTCTCTAGGCAAGAACACTGGAGTGGGTTGCCATTTCCTCCTCCCATGCATGAAAGTGAAAAGTGAACGTGAAGTCGCTCAGTGGTGTCCGACTCTTAACCACCCCATGGACTGCAGCCTACCAGGCTCCTCCATCCATGGGATTTTCCACGCAAGAGTACTGGAGTGGGGTGCCATTGCCTTCTCCCATATCTATGCACAAGCCTGCCTAAATAATTGACTTCTAGCTAGCTTTGGGATGCCAATGACCATCCACCCTTACCAGGCAACAGAGAAGAGGAAAACACTTACCACAGGAGGTCCTGGTAAGGAACAAGGAACTAACAAGCTCCCGCCAACCAGGATTCTGCAGAGGTCAACAAGAGGTCAGTAAGAGATGGAAGACTGCAGTCCAGAGGTCCTAGCAACTTCCATCTTGCAGCAGAGACCCAGCATAGTCAAAACGAATTCAATGTTGCAAAAAATAAGTAAACAAATAAAGGACAGAAGTCCTTTGAACACATGACTGAGATTAGGGGTGAGGCAGTACATGTACGGTGCCCGGAAAATCTTAAAGTATGAGAAAGGAAAGAAATTAAAGACAACTATCAAGCTGTCCAAACTGATAAAAACGAAAGATTACACAGTTTTTTCTGTATATATTAGCAGATAATAATCTGAAAAGGAATTTAAAAAAATTCCCTTTCAATAATGTCAACATGAATACAACACTTTGCCATGGATGTAACGAGGATGACAAGACTGGCACACTGGAACTTATACACCCTGGCTGAAAACTATCCTGAATACATGGACAGATATTCCATAACAATGGAAAGACTTAAGATGGCAATACCATGGAATGCATCTTCAATCTGAAATGAAGATTTGATATGATTTGATCGCTCAGAGCTTTTGTGTCATCAATTGTTATTAAAGTATAAATGAGATAGAGAAAGCTGCTGACTTAGACTTGAGGCGGGGTGTACGCCCTGCTGGTCTCTAGCCAGATATTCTACAGGCACTAGCAGTCAGCTAAGGAAAGAAAGGCACTGTCTCAGGGAATGGCACCAGGCCCCTCCCCCACGACATGCCTTGAGGTCACATTGGCAGCAGGTGAGTCATCCTGGGCCAAAAACTGATTGACATGAATCTTGAAGAAAGGCAGTATTCCAGGCAAATATATCATTTCCTTAACATAGATTAGGAGAACAAGGTACGAGGAAAACATACTGTTTTGTTCAAGTCGCTTCTGAGCCTACTGGGGGAACCGACCTGAAGCCAGAGTCCAGCAGATATACATAGGATATTTACATCGCTTAAGACAAACATTTCCTCAGGAACAAATGCATTGCTTAGCTCAAGGTTTGTCTGCGAAATTCTTACACATCAGGAGATGGCTCCGAGCTGGGTTTCTACACACAAGAACATGAATGCAAAGGACAAGCCTGCACAGCCCATCTGACCCCTCCCCCACAGCTAGCAGCATTTCCAAGTGACCTCCTAAGGCCTTCCCCAAAATACAGGGGCACCTCTGGGTTTCCTGTTTCAAGCTCTTCGAACACTTTTCTTAAAAAAAAAAAAATCCTGCACACTTCTTGATAGAATGCCACAGTGCAAGGAAAACAGGCCTTCAATACTTAAACCTCCCTGTGCCAAACACTTGGGGCTTGGTTTTGTTTTGTTTTGTTTTTTAATTACACCACCACATAATTTAAACTTTTTACAATTTCTAATTATTCAGTACCAAAACACCAAACTTTTATTGCACAAGGTCCCCATGAAAAGGCCCACGCATCAGGACAGCCACAGATTCTGCCATGAAAGGGCAGCAAGGTGCCCTCCCCACTTCTTTGCTGCCTGGGCGGTCACCAGGGTTTGAAATCCATGCACCCTACTAACTTTCTAGGGTGCAATTAGCGGACCCTTCCCTTTCTCATCCTAGCAGGTGCTCCAGGGCCCGCTGGCCTACAAAGTGCCAGAAGCAGGGCTGGGCCAGCCGGCCAGAGTTCAGGGTTCTGTCCCTTGGACTTCCAGGGGACACTAGGCTGCTTGGGAAAACCGTGCAGACTGAGATTTTTCAGCAAAGGGGTGGATCGGTAAAGGCCTTGACACCAAGGGCGAGGCCTTTCTGCAACCGCCAGGTTGGGGAGCTCCGAGAATGTGCCAACAGAGGGCGGAATACGTGGTTCCCTGCTCCAAGCAGTCCCAGTTCTCTGACCTGTGGCCCGCAGCCCTCCGCTGCACCCACTAGATGTGGATCCTTGGGGACACATTAGCATAGGAAATGGGCGTTCCTAGCCGCAGTGGCGACCCCGGAGAGCACAACTGGGACCGAACCCCCACCCACAGCCATCTAAATCTCGACCCGCGCAGCCCAGGTTTACCCCGCCCCTGCCGCACTCCCAGCGCGTTTCCAGCTGCAGTGGGGACCCCCGAGAGCACAACTGTTACCACCCCCCACCCCCTCCCGACCGGAACCCCGACCCGCGCCGCCTGGGATCGCCCCGCCCCTGGCGCGCTCCCGGCGCATTGCCCACTTCCACCAGGGGCTCCCGGTGAGCCCTGTCCCCACGCCCGGTTCCAGGAGAGGCTCTCGGACCTCGCTACTGCCGCCAGGTCAAACACGAGGACAATACATCCACCCCACAGAGACAATCCAAGCTGTCTATGATTTAGGGTTCAAACGAGGACTACAGAAAGGAAAGATGTCCTGACCTAGGAGGGCCATGAGAGTCTATAGATCCAAACAAAATTGGGTACCAAGGAAGCTTTTTTCCTTGGAACCCGGAAAGCTGGTTCTTTGCATATGCAATGACCAACAATTAGCTTGTTACCCAAGCCTGCCTCGCTGCCACCCCCACTCCCCCCCCCCCACTTCCCAGGAAAACGGCTCAAAGAAATATTTTAAATCTCAGGCGGAAAACTGGAAGATGTCTTGTCTGTCTGTCTGGATTAAGGTATATGTCAGTGTGAGCCTTGTGTTTTTTGATAATATTGCTCAAGTTCTGAGTTCTGATTTCAATGGTCTCAAGACAAGGCAGCCCTTCCAAATCAAACTGCTGGAAATACAAGAAAACATTGACCTAAATGAATGTCAGAGTCCCGTGAACTGGGAACTAGTCAATATTAAATATCTAGTATTTTTGGTTTTGCTCCTCCACTATAGACATGTCTAAGAGTCAACAACATTAAGCACAACATGTACATAGTGCCTAGGTTTCTTTTGAGGTAAAAATTGCTCTATTGTTATATGTGTCACAAGCTTGTCAGCAAGAAAGTACCTGGAAACAGCAACAACCAATGTAAAATATGTAAATGTGATATGAGCTTTTAGATAAACTCTTAACAATAATTATACTCTAAAATATCTGCCTCTCATAGTCTTGATTGAAGGCAGAGGAGAAGGGGATGACAGAGGATAAGATGGTTGGATGGCATCACTGACTCGATGGACATGAGTTTGAGCAAGCCCCTGGAGTTGGTGATGGACACGGAAGCCTGGCGTCCTGCAGGCCACGGGGTCCCAAAGAGTCAGACTCGACTGAGCAACTGAACTGAACTGAACTTACAATCGTTCCTCCAGGTGTTTTGGTTACCTGAGTTTCTATCCTGGTGCTAAACTAAGTGACGACAGTGTATTGAATAGCTAGGTCACTTCCAAATAAATGAAACTTCTTAAACATTCACGACTTGAAAGGACCTCCCTTTTACACAGAAACAAAAGAGATTTTTGACTCTGCATGAATAGTGACTGGCACCATCCGAACATATTAAATGTAAGAAAGCAATTTTTTTGTTTTGTTTTGTTTTGTTCTGTTCTTGCAGGAAGCGGGGTGGGCGCTATTATCACTGATAGGTATGCTCACCAATCTATCAAATGCCAATATAAGAGTGAGTTCTTGGTTGCTGAAGGGAAATGTATGACTTGTTATTACAAGAATGTATGGAATGCAATCACACTTTAAGAAGGAAAACGAAGTAGTTCTGTCTTACAGGTGGCATTTTCAGGACGGGAGAAGCAAAGGAATGGGTACAGAATGGGATAAGGAGGTTGTAGGGAAAGTAGGCCCCCAGAAAAGAGTTTTGTGCCTAGCACAAGTTTTCTTGAGATGTTGAACTGCCTTTGCTAATGGAGTTTAAGTTTCTTTACCTCTTAAGTGATCTCTTCTAGGTTGACCTAGAACAGAAATCTTTCGTTAGCTTTGGCTAAGAGGAGAAGTATTGTTTCACGATGACATATGTGATCCTACCTGACTGTTCTCATCCCCTTTGATATCTATGCACTGCTGCTGCTGCTGCTGCAGCTGCTAAGTGGTTCAGTTGAGGCCGACCCTGTGCCACGCCATAGATGGCAGCCCACCAGGCCCCGCAGTCTCTGGGGTTCTCTAGGCAAGAACACTGGAGTGGGTTGCCATTTCCTCCTCCTATGCATGAAAGTGAAAAGTGAAAATGAAGTCACTCAGTGGTGTCCGACTCTTAGCCACCCCATGGACTGCAGCCTACCAGGCTCCTCCATCCTTGGGATTTTCCAGGAGTGGGGTGCCATTGCCTTCTCCCATATCTGTGCACAAGCCTGCCTAAATAATTGACTTCTAGCCAACTTTGGGATGCCCATGACCACCCACCCTTACCAGGCAACAGAGAAGAGAAAAACACTTACCACAGGAGGTTCTGGTAAGGAACAAGGAACTAACAAGCTCCCACCTACCAGGATTCTGCAGAGGTCAACAAGAGGTCAGCAAGAGATGAGAGACTGCAGTCCAGAGGTCCTAGCTACTTCCATCTAGCAACAAACACCCAGCATAGTCAAAACGATTTCAATGTTAAAGAATAAATAAATAAATAAATAAATAAATAAAAGGACAGAAGTTCTTTGAACACATGTCTGAATTTAGGGGTGAGGCATTACATATGTGTCCCAGGATAATCTTAAAGTGTCAGAAAGTAAAGAAATTAAAGACAACTATCAAGCT
This sequence comes from Bubalus kerabau, assembly GCF_029407905.1. NCBI lineage: Eukaryota > Metazoa > Chordata > Mammalia > Artiodactyla > Bovidae > Bubalus > Bubalus kerabau. The sequence continues at coordinate 996,054 of NW_026577883.1, read as the reverse complement.
GTCCAAACTGATAAAAATGAATGATTACACAGTTTTATCTGTATACATTAGCAGATAATAATCTGAAAAGGAATTTAAAAAAATTCCCTTTCAATAATATCAACATGAATAAAACACTTTGCCATGGATGTAACGAGGATGACAAGACTGGCACACTGGAAATTATACACCCTGGCTGAAAACTATCCTGAATACATGGACAGATATTCCATAACGATGGAAAGACTTAAGATGGCAATACCATGGAATGCATCTTCAATCTGAAATGAAGATTTGATATGATTTGATCGCTCAGAGCTTTTGTGCCATCAACTGTTATTAAAGTATGAAAGAGATAGAGAAAGCTGCTGGCTTAGACTCGAGGCGGGGTGGGGGGGGTAGTAAGAGCACCTCCTGCTGGTCTTTAGCCAGATATTCTACAGGCACTAGCAGTCAGCTAAGGAAAGAAAGGAACTGTTTCAGGGAATGGCACCAGGCCCCTCCCCCACGACATGCATTGAGATAATATTGGCAGCAGGTGAGTCATCCCGGGCCAAAACTTGATTGACATGAATCTTGAAGAAAGGCAGTATTTCAGGCAAATATATCATTTCCTTAACATAGATAAGGAGAACAAGCTAGGAGGAAAACATGCTGTTTTGTTCAAATCGCTTCTGAGCCTTTTGGGGGAACCGACCTGAAGCCAGAGTCTAGCGGAAATACATAGGATATTTACATCGCTTAAGACAAACATTTTCTTAGGAAAAAATGCATTGCTTAGCTCAAGGTTTGTCTGCGAAATTCTTACACATCAGGAGATGGCTCCGAGCTGGGTTTCCACACACAAGAACATCCATGCAAAGGACAAGCCTGCACAGCCCATCTGCCCCGCTCCCGCACAGCCAGCAGCATTTCCAAGTGACCTCCTAAGGCCTTCCCCAAAATACAGGGGCACCTCTGGGATTCCTGTTTCCCTCACTTCGAACACTTTTCTTAAAAAAAAAAAAAAAATCCTGCACACTTCTTGATAGAATGCCACAGTGCAAGGAATACAGTCCTTCAATATTTAAACCTCCATTTGCAAAACACTTGGAGCTTGGTTTTGTTTTGTTTTGTTTTTTAATTACACCACCACATAATTTAAAGCTTTTACACGTTCTAATTATTCAGTTCCAAAACACCAAACTTTTATTGCACAGTGTCCTCATGAAAAGGCCCACGCAGCTGGACAACCACATATTCTGCCATGAAAGGGCAGCAAGGTGCCCTCCCCCCTTCTTTGCTGCCTGGGCGGCCACCAGGGTTTGAAATCCATGCACCCTACTAAGTTTCTAGGGTGCAATTCGTGGACCCTTCCCTTTCCCATCCCAGCAGGTGCTCAAGGGCCCGCTGGCTTACAAAGTGCCAGAAGCAGGGCTGGGCCAGCCGGCAAGAATTCAGTGTTCTGTCCCTTGGACTTCCAGCGGACACTAGGCTGCTTGGAAGAACCGCGCAGACTCTGAGATTTTTCAGCAGAGGGGTGGAGCGGTAAAGGCCTTGACCCCAAAGGCAAGGCCTTTCTGCGACCGCCAGTTTGGGGAGCTCCGAGAATGTGCCAACAGACGGCAGAATACTTGGTTCCCTGCTCCACGCAGTCCCAGTTCCTTACCTGTGGTCCGCAGCCCTCCGCTGCACCCATGGGATGGCGATCCTTGGGGACCCAGGAGCGGACGAAATGGGAGTTCCCAGCCGCAGTTGCAACCCCCGAGAGCGCAACTGGGAACCCCTCCCCATCCCCCCCATGAGCCGACCCCCGCCCCGCGCCCCCAGGGTTAGCCCCGCCCCTGCCGCGCTCCCGGCGCGTTTTCAGCCTCAGTGTCCACCTCCGAGAGCACAACTGGGAAGCCCGCCCCCACCCCCGCCAGAAGCCGACTCCCGCCCCACGCCGCCCGCGTTTGCCCCGCCCCTGCACGGTCCAGGTACCTTCCCAGCTTCTAGCGTTCACGCCCGGGTAGGAGCAGGATGTAGGAGTATGGGAGATGTGTCTGGAGCCTGACAGCCTCAGCTCCGCTCTGGCCTGCCCTTTGGACCTAGGAGCCAGGCCAACTTGCAGAGGGCTTAGGGCCCCATTGTATGCAAACTACCAAGGCCTACCGCAAGGAGAGCTCTGTCCGAGGGAAGGGAAGCGCCCCAGGCTGCGTTCCCAAGCTGTTGCTTGGCAATGCAGACTCAGCGGTAAACGGAGGGAATCAGGGTCCTAGTGCCCCTGTCTTGGGGAGGAAGCTCCACAGCCAGAGTGTTCCTCCCTTTGTGCCCAGAAAGCGCCTGCCAGACTGGGCTTCCCCGGAGCTCTGTTGCAGAGCAGAGACGTGTGGATGTGTTTTGGGGCCTTGACATGTGCGTTTGGGCTCCCTAGCACAGCCCCAGCGTAGGGGAACCAGCCCCTGAGCAAAGAGCTCCAGGCAGTGCTTTGTGCCAGGCCTGGATGCCCAGTCCCAGCACGCGGGAGAGATGAGTTAGGCTGCCGGCGGGTCCTTGCAAGCCTGTATTGGAAAGGACCGAGTGAGCTTCCACACCGTCGGAGCTGCAGACCTGCGCCCAGGCGCGATAGGACAGAGCCCCTGTCGAGAGGCTGCTCTGCGTGGGCGAGCCTCGCCAAGACCTTCCCAGCTTCTAGCGTTTGCGCCTGCAAAGGAGCAGGCTGCGGGAGTGTGGGCGACATGACTGGCTCCTGACTGGCCTCAGCTCCGCTCTTGCCTTCCCTTTGGACCTAGGAGCCAGGCCTCCTTGCAGACGGCTTAGGGCACGGGGGTGTGCAAACTGCGAAAGCCTCCCGCAAGGAGACCTCTGTCTGAGGGAAGAGAAATGCCCCAGGTTGCATTCCCAAGCTGTTGCTTGGTAGCCCAGACTCAGCGCTGAACGGAGGGAATCAGGGTCCCAGTGCCCCTGTCGTGGGGAGGGAGCTCCACAGCCAGAGTGTTCCTCCGTTTGTGTTCAGAAACCGCCTTACAGACTGGGCTTCCCCGGAGCTCAGCTCCAGAGCAGAGTCATGTGCATGTGGTTTGGGGCCTTCCCCTGTGCCTTTGGGCTCCCTAGCACAGTCCCAGTGCAGGGGAACCAGCCCCTGAGCAGAGAGCTCCAGGCAGTGCTCTGTGCTCTGGATTGGAAGCCCACTCCCAGCACGCGGGAGAATAGAGTCAGGCCGCCGTCGGGTGCTTGCAAGCCTGTATTGGGAAGGACCGAATGAGCTTCCACTCCGGCGGAGCTCCAGATCTGCACCCAGGCGCGATATCGCAGAGCCCCGGCCTAGAGGCTGCTCTGCCTGGGCGAGCCTCGCCAAGCCCTTCCCAGCTTCTAGCTTTCGCGCAGGGGAAGGAACAGACTGCGGAAGTGGGGGAGACGTGACTGGCGGGCGCCTTACTGGCCTCAGCTCCGCTCTTCCTTTCCCTTTGCACCTATGATCCATGCCTCCTTGCAGAGGGCTTAGGGACCGAAGGAGAGCTCTGTCAGAGGGAAGGGAAGCGCCCCAGGCTGCATTCCCAAGCTGTTGTTTAGCCGCCCAGACTCAGCGCTGCACAGGGGTAATCAGGCTCTCTGTGGCCGCAGCTTCACACACAGGTGTGTCTCCGTAGGAATCAAGAAAGATCCTGACAGAGTGAGGTTCATTAGAGCTATACTAAAGAGCAAAGGCTTGTCCATGTGGTCTTGCCTTCCCCTGTGCCTTTGGGTCTCCAGGCTCGGCCCCAGCTCCGTGGAAACAACCCCTGAGAAAATATCTTCAAGATCCACTTTTCCCAGTGTCTGGGAACCGGGGTTCGTAGGAGGAGAGAAAAGCACGCCTCCATCGGGAACGAAAAGGCAGTCCACCTGCCTGTGTTTTGAAGCCTCTATTTGGAAGGAATGGGTTAGCTTCTCCTAAAGGAGACCTCCAGATCTGCTCAGAAGTCGGTAATTCCAGAGGCAGGGTACTGGTTCCTGACTGCCCTTTGCTAGCCTTGCAAAGATATTCCTAGATTCTAGAGTTATTTTCCATGAAGGAGCAGGCTTTGGGAATGTGTCAGACTGGACTGGCTCCTTATTGACCTCAGCTCAGCTATTGCCTTTCCATTCAAACTAGGGCAAGGCCCTACTTTATGAAGGGTAAGGGTCTTCTTCTTTGCAAACTGCCAAGGGCTACAGCAATGAGACCTCTGTCAAGGTGAGGGAAGCCTAAGAGGATGGATTCTCAAGCAGGTGCTTTGCCACAAAGCATCAGCACGCCACGAAGAGAATCAAGCTCCCTGTGCACCAATGTTGGGAGTGTAGCTTCACACACAGAGTTGTCTCTATAGGAGCCAAGAATGTTCCTGAGAGATTAGGTTCACTAAACCTCTCCTACAGAGCATAGACCTGTCAATGTGGTTTTGCCTTCCCCTGTGAGTTGGGTCCTCGAGGTCCGCCACACCTCCGGGGAAACTGTCCCTGAGAAAAGATCTCCAGGAACCGCTTCGCCGAGGCTGGGAAATGCTGTTCACAGGAAGTAAGGCAAGCGAATCTCCTGCAGAGTAAAAGAGGCCTTACAGTCCCTGGAGGAGCAGGCTGCCAGAGTGTGTGAAACCTGACTGTTGCCTTACTGGCCTCAGCTCCGCCATTGCCTGTTCATCCGAGCTAGCACCCAGGCCTACTTGGAAAAGCGTTTGGGTGCAGATTTCTACAAAGTGCCAAGGGCTACAGCAGTGAGAATTCTCTCGGTGGTAAGGGAGAGCATTTTATGGATTCTCAAGCTGTTTTCTGAACGACAGCGTCAAAATGAACAGAGAGAATCAGGCACTCTGTGCCCCTATGTTAGGTACGCAGCTTCACACACAGAGGTGTCTCTATAGGAGCCAAGAATGCTCCTGAGAGATGAGGTTCACTAGAGGTCTGCTACAGAGCATAGACCTGTCCATGTGGTCTTGCCTTCCCCTGTGCCTTTGGGCCCCGGGCTCGGCCCCAGCTCCGTGGAAAGAACCCCTGAGAAAATATCTTCAAGACCCGCTTTTCCCAGAGGCTGGGAACTGGGGTTCATATGAGGAGAGAAAAGCAAGCCTCCTTCGGGCACGAAAGGCTGCCAACCTGCCTGTGTTTTGAAGCCTCTATTTGGAAGGAATGGGTTAGCTTCTCCTAAAGGAGACCTCCAGATCTGTTCAGAAGTCGGTAATTCCAGAGGCAGGGTGCTGGTTCCTGACTGCCCTTTGCCAGCCTTGCAAAGACATTCCAAGATTCTAGAGTTATATTCCATGAAGGAGCAGGGTTCGGGAATGTGCCAGAGGGGACTGGCTCCTTATTGGCCTCAGCTCAGCTATTGCCTTTCCATTCAAACTAGGACAAGGGCCTACTTTATGAAGTGTAAGGGTCTTCTTCTTTGAAACTGCCAAGGGCTACAGCAATGAGACCTCTGTCAAGGTGAGGGAAGCCTAAGAGGACGGATTCTCAAGCAGGTGCTTTGCTACAAAGCATCAGCACCCCACGGAGAGAACCAAGATCCCTGTTCCCCAATGTTGGGAGTGTAGCTTCACACACAGAGTTGTCTCTATAGGAGCCAAGAATGTTCTTGAGAGATTAGGTTCACTAAACCTCTCCTACAGAGTATAGACCTGTCCATGTGGTTTTTCCTTCCCCTGTGAGTTGGGTCCCCGAGGTCCACCACACCTCCAGGGAAACTGTCCCTGAGAAAAGATCTCCAGGAACCGCTTCGCTGAGGCTGGGAAACGCTGTTCACAGGAAGTAAGGCAAGCGAATCTCCTGCAGAGAAAAAGAGGCCTTACTGTCCCTGGAGGAGCAGGCTGCCAGAGTGTGTGAAACCTGACTGTTGCCTTACTGGCCTCAGTTCCACCATTGCCTGTTCCTCCGAACTAGGACCCAGGCCTATTTGGAGAAGCGTTTGGCTGCGGATTTCTACAAAGTGCCAAGGGCTACAGCAGCGAGAATTCTCTCAGCGGTAATGGAGAGCATTTTATGGATTCTCAAGCTGTTTTCTGAACGACTGCGTCAAAATGAACTGAGAGAATCAGGCTCTCTGTGCCCCTATGTTAGGTACGCAGCTTCACACACAGAAGTGTCTCTATAGGAGACAAGAATGTTCCTGAGAGATGAGGTTCACTAGAAGTCTGCTACAGAGCATAGACCTGTCCATATGGTTTTGCCTTGCCCTGTGAGTTGGGTCCCCGAGGTCCGCCCCAGCTCAGGGGAAGGAGCCCCTGAGAAAAGATCTCCAGGGACCACTATTCCCCCAGGCTGGCAAACGCAGTTCACAGGAGGTAACGCAAGCGAGCCTCCTGCAAGGCACAACAGGTCTTAGTGTCCCTGGACGATCAGGCTGCCAGAGTGTGTGAGACCTGACTGGTGCCTTACTGGCCTCAGCTCTGCCATTGCATGTTCCTCCGATCTAGGACCCAGGCCTACTAGGAGAAGGGTTTGGGTATGGATTTCTAAATACTGCCAAGGGGTATAGCAATGAGAACTGTGTCACGGGTAAGGAAGAGCATTGTATGGATTTTCAAGCTGTTGTTTGAACGACAGCTTCAAAGCTGCACAGAGAGAATCAGACTCTGTGTCTCCATGTTCGGTACACAGCTTCACAGACAGGGGTGTCTCCATAGGAAACAAGAATGTTCCTGACAGAGTGAGGTTCACTAGAGCTCTCCTAGAGAGCAAAGACTTGTCCATGTGGTTTTTCTTCCCCTGTGCGTTTGAGGCTCCAGGCTCGGCCCCAGCTCCGTGGAAGCAACCCCTGAGAAAAGATCTTCAAGATCCGCTTTTCCCAGAGGCTGGGATGTGGGGTTCATAGGAGGCGGGAAAAGCAGGCCTCCTTCAGAGAGCAAGAGGCAGCCAAGCGGCCTGCGTTTTGAAGCCTCTACTTGGAAGAATGGGTTAGCTTCCCCTAAGGGAGACCTCCAGATCTGTTCAGAAGTCGGTAATTCCAGAGGCAGTGTGCAGGGTCCTGACTGCCCTTTGCCAACCTTGCAAAGACATTCCTAGATTCTACAGTTATCTTCCTGAAGAAGCAGGCTTTGGGAATATGTCGGACTTGACTGGCGCCTTATTGGCCTCAGCTCAGCTATTGCCTTTCCATTCAAAGTAGGACAAAGGCCTACTTTATGAAGGGTAAGGGTCTTCTTCTTTCCAAACTGCCGAGGGCTACAGCAATGAGACCTCCGTAAATGCGAGGGAAGCATAAGCGGATGGATTATCAGGAAGGTTCTTTGCCACCAAGCATCAGCACCCCACGGAGAGAATCAGGCTCCCTTTGCCCCTATGTGGGGTGTGTAGATTCACACACAGTGGTGTCTCTACAGGAGCCAAGAATGTTCCTGAGAGATGAGGCTCACAAGAGCTATCCTACAGAGTGCTCACCTGTACATGTGGTTTCACCTTCCCCTGTGAGTTGGGTCCCCGAGGTCCGCCCCAGCTCCGAGAAAACAGCCTCTGAGAAAAGATCTCCAGGAACCGCTTTTCGCCCAGGCTGGGAAAAGCTGTTCACAGGAAGTAAGGCAAGTGAGCCTCCTGCAGAGAAAAAGAAGCCTTACTGTCCCTGGAGGAGCAGGCTGCCAGAGTGTGTGAAAACTGACTGGTGCCATACTGGTCTTAGCTCCGCCATTGCTTGTTCCTCCGAACTGGGACTCAGGCCTACTTGGAGAAGGGTTTAGGTGCAGATTTCTACAAACTGCCAAGGGCTACTGCAATGAGAACTCTCTCAGAGGTAAGGGCGAGAATTGTATGCATTCTCAAGCTGTTTTCTGAACGACAGCATTAAACCTGCACAGAGAGAATCAGGCTCTCTGCCGCCATGTTGGGTACGCAGTTTCACACACAGAGGTGTCCGCATAGGAGCCAAGAACGTTCGTCAAAGACTGAGGTTCACTAGAGCTCTCTTAGAGAGCAAAGACTTGTTCATGTGCTTTTGCCTTCCCCTGTATGTGTGGGACTCTGGGCATAACCCCAGCTCCGTGGAAACAACCCCTGAGCAAAGATCTCCAAGATCTGCTTTTCCCCCATGCTGGAAACCAGGGATCATAGGAGGCAGGAAAAGCAAGCCTCCTTCAGGCAAGAAGAGGCAGCCAACCGGCCTGTGTTTGGAAGCCTCTATTTGCAAGGAATGGGTTAGCTTCTCCAGAAGGAGACCTCCAGATCTGCTCAGAAGATAGATATTCCAGAGGCAGGGTCGAGGTTCCTGACTGCCCTTTGCCAGCCTTGCAAAGACATTCCTAGATTCTAGCAATATTTTCCATGAAGGAGCAGGCATCGGGAATATGTCACAGTTGACGGGTGCCTCACTGGCCTCAGCTCAGCTATTGCCTTTCCTTTCAAACTAGGATCAGGGCCTACTTGGTGAAGGGTAAGGGTCTGCTTCTTTCCCAACTGCCAAGAGACACAGCAATGAGACCTCTGTCAAGGCGAGGGAAGCGTAAGCGGATGGATTCTCAAACAGGTGCTTTGCCACAAAGCATCAGCACCCCACAGAGAGAATCAGGCTCCCTGTGCCCCTATGTTCGGTGTGTAGCTTTACACACAGAGGTGTCTCTGTACGAGCCAAGACTGTTCCTAAGAGATGAGACACACTAACGTCTCCTACAGAGCATAGACCTGTCCATGTGGTTTTTCCTTCCCCTGTGAGATGGGTCCCCGAGGTCCACCCCAGCTCTGGGGATAGAGCCCCTGAGAAAAGATCTCCAGGAACCACTGTTTGCCCAGGCTGGGAAACGCAGTTCACAGGAGGCCAGGCAAGCGAGCCTCCCACAGGGAAAAATAGGCCTTACTGTCCCTGGAGGAGCACGCTGCCAGAGTGTGTGACACCTGACTGGTGCCTTACTGACCTCAGCTCCGCCACTGCATGGCCATCCAAACCAGGACCCAGGCCTACTTGGAGAAGGGTTTCGGTGCGGATTTGTAAAAACTGCCAAGGGTTACAGCAATGAGAAGTCTCTCAGAGGTAAGGGAGAGCATTGTATGGATTCTTAAGCTGTTGTTTGAATGACAGCTTCAAAGCTGCAAAGAGAGAATCAGGCCCTGTGTGCCCCCTTGTTGGGTACGCAGCTCCACACACAGAGGTATCCCCGTGGAATCCAAGACTTTCCTCACATACTGAGGTTAACTAGATTTCTCCTACAGAGCAAAGACTTGTCCATGTGGTTTTGCCTTCCTCTGTGCGTGTGGGTCTCCGGGCTCGGCTCCAACTCCGTTGAAATAGCCCCTGAAAAAAGATCTCCAAGAACCACTTTTCCCCCAGGCGGGAAGCGGAGTTCACAGGAAGCGGAACAAGCAAGCCTCCTTCGGGCAAGTAGATGCAGCCAACTAGCCTGTGTTTGGAAGCCTCTATTTGGAAGGAATGGTTAGCTTCTCCAAAAGAAGACCTCCAGATCTGCTCAGAAGATGGAAATTCCAGAGGCAGGGTCGAGGTTCCTGACTGTCCTTTACCAGCCTTGCAAAGACATTTCTAGATTCTAGCGTTATTTTCCATGAAGGAGCAGGCTTCAGGAATATGTCAGACTTGACTGGCGCCTTACTGGCCTCAGCTCAGCTATCGCCTTTCCGTTCAAACTAGGACAAGGGCCTACTTGGTGAAGGGTAAGGGTCTGCTTCTTTCCAAACTGCCAAAGGCTACAGCAAAGAGACCTCTGTCAAAGAGAGGGAAGTGGAAGCGGATGGATTCTCAAACAGGTGCTTTGCCACAAAGCATCTGTACCCCACGGAGAGAATCAGGCTGCATTTGCCCCTATGTTGGGTGTGTAGCTTCAAACACAGAGGTGTTTCTATAGGAGCCCAGAATGTTCCTGGGAGATGAGGTTCACTAGAGCTCTGCTACAGAGCATAGACCTGTCCATATGGTTTTGCCTTCCCCTGTGAGTTGGGTTCCCGATGTTCGCCCCAGCTCCGAGGAAGAAACCCCTGAGAAAACACCTCCAGGAACTGCTTTTCGTCCAGACTGGGAAACGAAGTTCACAGAAGGCAAGGCAAGCGAGCCTCCTGCAGAGAAAAAGAGGCCTTACTGCCCCTGGAGGAGCAGGCTGCAAGAGTGTGTGAGACCTGACTGGTGCCTTACTGGCCTCAGCTCCGCCATTGCATGTTCCTCTGAACTAGGACCCAGGCCTACTAGGAGAAGGGTTTGGGTGCGGATTTCTAAAAAACTGCCAAGGGCTACAGCAATGAGAACTCTCTCAGAGATAAGGGAGAGAATTGTATGGATTCTCAAGCTGTTTTCTGAACGACAGCCTTAAACCTTCACAGAGGGAATCAGGCTCTCTGACCCCATAAGTTGTCCCTGTAGGAACCAAGAACGTTCGTCAAAGACTGAGGTTCACTAGAGCTCTCTTAGAGAGCAAAGACTTGTTCATGTAGTTTTGCTTTCCTCTGTATGTGTGGGTCTCCGGGCATAACCTCAGCTCCGTGGAAACAACCCCTGAGCAAAGATCTCCAAGATCTGCTTTTCCCCCATGCTGGGAACCAGGGATCATAGGAGGCAGGAAAAGCAAGCCTCCTTCGGGCAAGAAGAGACAGCCAACCGGCCTGTGTTTGGAAGCCTATATTTGCAAGGAATGGGTTAGCTTCTCCAGAAGGAGACATCCAGATCTGCTCAGAAGATAGATATTCCAGAGGCAGGGTCGAGGTTCCTGACTGCCCTTTGCCAGCCTTGCAAAGACATTCCTAGATTCTAGCGCTATTTTCCATGAAGGAGCAGGCATCGGGAATATGTCAGAGTTGACGGGTGCCTCACTGGCCTCAGCTCAGCTATTGCCTTTCCTTTCAAACTAGGATCAGGGCCTACTTGGTAAAGGGTAAGGGTCTGCTTCTTTCCAAACTGCCAAGGGACACAGCAATGAGACCTCTGTCAAGGCGAGGGAAGCGTAAGCGGATGGATTCTCAAACAGGTGCTTTGCCACAAAGCATCAGCACCCCACGGAGAGAATCAGGCTCCCTGTGCCCCTATGTTCGGTGTGTAGCTTTACACACAGAGGTGTCTCTGTACGAGCCAAGAATGTTCCTAAGACTTGAGATTCACTAAGGTCTCCTACAGAGCATAGACTTGTCCGTGTAGTTTTGCCTTCCCCTGTGAGTTTGGTCCCCGAGGTCCACCCCAGCTCCGGGGAAACAACTCCTTAGAAAAGATCTCCAGGAACCGCTTTTCGCCCAGGCTGGGAAACGCAGTTCACAGGAGGCAAGGCAAGCGAGACTCCTGCAGGGAAAAAGAGGCCTTACTGTCCCTGGAGGAGCAGGCTACCAGAATGTGTGACACCTGACTGGTGCCTTACTGACCTCAGCTCCGCCATTGCATGGCCATCCAAACCAGGACCCAGGCCTACTTGGAGAAGGGTTTGGGTGCGGATTTCTAAAAACTGCCAAGGGCTACAGCAATGAGAACTCTCTCAGAGGTAAGGGAGAGCATTGTATGGATTCTCAAGCTGTTGTTTGAATGACAGCTTCAAAGCTGCAAAGAGAGAATCAGTCTCTCTGTGCCCCCTTGTTGAGTACGCAGCTTCACACACAGGGGTGTCTCCATAGGAGTCAAGAACGTTCCTGACAGAGTAAGTTTCACTTAGAGGTCTCCTGGAGAACAAAGACTTGTCCATGTGGTTTTCCTTCCCCTGTGCAATTGGGTCTCTGGTCTCGGCCCCAGCTCCATGGAAAAAACCCCTGAGAAAAGATCTTCAATATCCGCTTTTCCCAGAGCCTGGGAAGCTGGGTTCATAGGAGGCAGGAAAAGCAAGCCTCCTTCGGGCACGAAGAGGCAGCCGACCGGCCTGTTTTTGGAAGTCTCAATATGGATGGAATGAGTTAGATTCTCCTAAAGGAGACCTCCAGATCTGCTTAGAAATCGGTAATTCCAGAGGCAGGGTGCAGGCTCCTGACTGCCCTTTGCCAGCCTTGCAGAGACATTCCTAGATTCCAGCGTTATTTTCCATGAAGGAGCAGGCTTCGGGAATATGTCAGACTTGACTGGCGCCTTATTGGCCTCAGCTCAGCTCTTGCCTTTCCTTTCAAACTAGGACAAGGGCCCACTTTATGAAAGGTAAGGGTCCTCTTCTTTCCAAACTGCCAAGGGCTACAGCAATGAGACCTCTGTCAAGGCGAGGGAAGTGTAAGCTGATAGATTCTCAAGCAGGTGCTTTGCCACAAAGCATCAGCACCCCATGGAAAGAATCTGGCTCCCTTTGCCCCTACGTTGCGTGTGTAGCTACACACACAGAGGTGTCTCGATAGGAGCCAAAAATGTTCCTGAGAGAGGAGGTTCACTGTTGGGGGCCAGAGTGAGGCACTCCGCCCATGGCAAAGGTCATGAGGAAGGAGGCTCGACATACGCAAAGGCGGGATCGAGCCTCAGGAGTCCCCCTGGAAATCCTCGAGCATCTACCCCCATAACCAGAGCCTGCCTACCTTACTACTTTGTGCTCTCACCTACACCTCTGACTTTACGGGGGGCTGTCCCCCACCACCTCTTTCGGAGAAGGAGTTAACCTAGAGCTCCAGTTGATAAAAACCCCTGGGTGTGACAAGAGTGTTTTAACCTACAAACTCCTCTGAAGGTTCTCTAGCCTGCCTGACAGGCTTGTCCGGCCACATGTGATTGCTCACAGCCTCCCAACCATGAGAGGCACGAGATGCTTTAAACCTTCTAAAAACAGGTTCCTTAGAAAAGTTAGAAAATTATTAGTATAAGTATAATGGGCTGATTAGAAATCATATTGGTGAAGGGTTTTTCATTTGTTGAGCTGATGTTTACTGCTAAGTCTCCACATCCCCTGCCCTTATACACATTAATGAATATATAGAAGAAATAAGTATTAACCTTTGATAGAAATCACGTTAGACCTTAGGCTAAGTAAATTCTTTCCTTAACTAAAACCCACTACACCCTCACCCTATAGGAATGTAACTTTATTTGGGTGGCGTCTGTTTTAAGAATAATCACCCCTGGAGAAATAAGTGTCCTGGTTGACTGACCGCTGTCACAAGGAGAGGGTCGTAAATTGTCAGCAGGGCCCCCGGCCACAAGATGATGTAACACCCCTAAGACCTCTGTATACTTTTGTATGAAGCACCTGACTTTGATAAAAGTCAGGACTGCTGACCCCACGTGACTTTTGCATAACATCTCAGTGTATAAAAGTAGACCATGGAAAATAAAGAATTGGGATCAGTTTCTCGAAATACTGGTCTCCCCATGTCTCTCTCTCTCTCTCTCACTCTGGTTGAGTCTCCATCTGGAGCGCGGAACCCACCAAGCTTACTAATTTTGCCTGGGCTTCTAAGATCCGACCGGGGAGGCCTCAGTGTCTCCTCTCCTTCGGGAGAACGGAAGGACGCCTGCGGCCTACGTAAGTGGTGCAAGCTTCTTGTCTTGAAGTTTTATTGGTCCCCCGCGTAAACCAAGCTACTCAGCCTCTTTTCTCCACTGAATTTTCCTACTGAGCTATCCTCATTTTATTACTCTTTATATCCTTAATTAACGTTTAATTAAGCAGTTGTTCCCTGACCCTCGCCTACGCCGTCTCTGCTTCGAATACCCTGGATCAGCTGGGGCTGGACCCCGGCAGTTCACTAGAGATCTCCTACAGAGCATAGACCTGTCCATTTGGTTTTGCCTTCCCCTGTGAGTTGGGTCCCCGAGGTCCGCCCCAACTCCGGGGAAACAGCCCCTGAGAAAAGATCTCCAGGAACTGCTTTCCGCCCAGGCTGGGAAACGCTGTTCACAGGAAGTAAGGCAAGCGAGCCTCCTGAAGGGAAATAGAGGCCTTACTGTCCCTGGAGGAGCAGGCTGCCAGAGTGTGTGACACCTGACTGGTGCCTTACTGGCCTCAGCTCCGCTATTGCATGTTCATCTGAACTTGAACCCAGGCCTACTTGGAGAAGTGTTTGTGTGCCGATTTCCAGAAACTGCGAAGGGCTACAGCAATGATAACTCTCTCAGTGGTAAGGGAGAGCATTGTGTGAATTCTCAATTTGTTGTTTGAACCACAGCGTCAAAGCTGCACAGAGAGAATCAGGTCTCTGTGTCTCTATGTTGGCTATGTAGCTTCCCACACAGAGATGTCCCCGTTGGAGCCAAGAACATTCCCCATAGAGTGAGGTTCACTAGAGCACTCCTAGAGAGCAAAGACTTATCCATGCGGTTTTCCCTTCCCCTGTGCGTGTGGGTCTCCGGGATCGGCCCCTGCTCCGTGGAAACAGCCTCTGAGAAAAGATCTCCAAGAACCTCTTATCCCCCAGGCTGGGAAGCGGAGTTCGCAGGAGGTGGGATAAGCAAGCTTCCTTCGGCAAGAAGAGACAGCCAACCGGCCTGTGTTTGGAAGCCTATATTTGCAAGGAATGGGTTAGTTTCTCCTGACCGAGACCGCCAGATGTGCTGAGAAGATAGAAATTCCAGAGGCAGGGTCGAGGTTCCTGACTGCCCTTTGCCAGCCTTGCAAAGACATTCCCAGATTCTAACGTTATTTTCCATGAAGGAGCAGGCATCGGGAATATGTCAGACTTGACTGGCGCCTTACTGGCCTCAGCTCAGCTACTGCCTTTCCATTCAAACAAGGACAAGGGCCTACTTGGTGAAGGGTAAGGGTCAGCTTCTTTCCAAACTGCCAAGGACTACAGCAATGAGACCTCTGTCAAGGTGAGGGAAGCCTATGCGGATGGATTCTTAGCAGGTGCTTTGCCACAAAGCATCAGCACCCACGGAGAGAATCAGACTCCCTTTGCCACTATGTTGGGTGTGTAGCTTCATGCACAGAGGTGTCTCTGTAGAAGCCAAGAATGTTCCTGAGAGATGAGGTTCACTAGAGCTCTCCTACAGAGCATAGACCTGTCCATGTGGTTTTGTCTTCCCCTGTGAGTTGGGCCCCCGAGGTCCGACCCAGCTCCAGGGAAACAGCCCCTGAGAAAAAATCTCCAGGAACAGCTTTGCGCCCAGGCTGGAAAATGCAGTTCACAGGAGGCAAGGCAAGCGAGCCTCCTGCAGGGAAAAAGAGGCCTTACTGCTCCTGGACGATCAGGCTGCAAGAGTGTGTGAGACCTCACTTGTGCCTTACTGGCCTCAGCTCCGCCGTTGCCTGTTGTTCCGAGCTAGGACCCAGGCCTACTTGGAGAAGGGTTAGGGTGCGGATTTCTACAAACTGTCAAGGACGACAGCAATGAGAATTCTCTTAGCAGTAAGGGAGAGCATTGTATGGATTCTCAAGCTGTTGTTTGAATGACAGCTTCAAAGCTACACAGAGAGAATCAGGCTCTCTGTTCCCCTATTTTGGCTGTGCAGCTTCACACACAGAATTTGACTCTGTTGGAGCCAGAAATATTCCTGAAAGACTTAGGCTCACCAAAGCTGTCCTCCAGAGCAAAGACATTGGATGTGGTTTTGCCTTCCCTTGCCAGTATGGGTCCCCTAGCTTGGCCCCAGCTCCGGGGATACAGCCTCTGAAAAAAATCTTGCAAGAAGCGATTTTTCCTCCAGGCTGTTAAGCGGAATTCGCAGTTTGCAAGTTAAGGAAGCCTGCTTCGTGGAAGAGCAAGCAGCCAACTGGCCCTGTGTTAGGAAGCCTGTATTTGAAAGGAATGGGTTAGCTTCTACAGCGGGAGAACCTCAGATCTGCTCAGGGGGCTGAAATACTAGAGTCAGGGTCGAGGTTCTCCCTTGTCCTTTGCGCACCTTGCAAAGACATTCCTAGCTTCTAGCGTTAGTGTCCCTGTAGTAGCACGCTGCAGGAGCGTGTGATAAATGACTGCCGCGTTCCTGTCCTCAGCTCCGCTATTGACTTTCTATTCGAACTAGAACCCAGGCCTACTTTGAGAGGGGTTAGGGTCCAGTGTTTCCAAACTGCCAAGGGCTACGGCAATGCGAGCTCTGTCAGAGGTAAGAAAAGAGCAATTGGTTGGATTCTTCAGCTGCTGCGTGGCTGCACAGCTTCCGCGCTGCATGGAGAGCATGAGGCTCCTTGTGGCCCTATTTTGGGTACGCAGCAACATGCACACAGAATGTCTGTGTTCACTTATGTACAGGCTTATGTACACTAGAGCTCTCCTACAGAGCAAAGACCACTCAGTGGGCTCCAAGAGATACCTGTCGCGGCTCGAGAAGAGAGTGGAGTCCTTTGCTTCCCCTCGAGATGAGGCCTGACTCCCTGGGTGAGTATGGAATGCAACCCCAAATCCCTGTCGCCTATGGAGAGGAACATTAAGTCCTGGATACAAGCCTAGATGAGGTCTAGTTTGCCCTTCAGTGAATGGAGCCCAATCCACAGCTCTCCCTGGCAACTCGAATGGAAGATTAGACTTCCTGGGCCAACACAAGAGGAAGCCTGAATTCCCCGTCGTAACTCGAGAATCCCACCGAAACTCGAGAAAATCCACGTGCTTCCCTCGTCATCGCAAGATGAGGCCCTTTGTCCGCTACAGCATCTCAAGAGAAGTCCCACGTTCCATCCTGAAGTGCGAAACGGTACTTGGCACCCTTGATGCGACCCCAAAAGTTCCGCGACATACCAGACTCACTCAAGGGGAACACCGAGGTTCCCGGCACCACTTCATCTGACCCCTTCTCCTCTCCTGATTGCGACAGGAGGGTCGACTCCCCTTCTCTGTCTGCAAGGGGTTCCCGACCTTCCGGGCGCACCTCAGGATGAGGCCGGTCTCATGAGGAAGTTCGAGACGTAGCCTCGTGGGTGGTGCCACATGCCGAAAGACCCCAATTTCACGGTCCACTCTTGAAAAGAACCCGATGCCAGCACACCTCTTTGAAGGAAAACCTGTGGATGAAGGCACAACATGAAGGGGCACTGACACCCGCGTGCATCGTCCAGAAAAACCCGCAGGTCCCACAGACATTTCGACAAGTGGCCTGTCACCCTGTAAACAACTCAAAAGGCAAACGAAGGTCCATTCCTCAACAGAAGACTAGGTGTGACTCTCTTGTCCCTACTCTGCAGGGACCATGGGATCCGAGTCAGAAACGGAGAGGAAGCCTGAGGTTCCTGCGTCCACTCGAGATGAGGCCCTCTTCCATTGCACCACACCCAGTGGAGTCCCGAGAGGCCCCTACCAACTCCACAGTATCCCTGAGTTCTCAGAGGCACAATGAGAAGCTCCCTGAGGTCACAGGCACAAGTCGAGGGAACCCTGGGTTTTCTGCCATGACTCGAGAAAGACCTCGAGAGTGCTTCAAAATGTGTTGAGTCGCGATTCCCCTACCATGACTCGAGAGCCATGACACGCGCCCCTTCTTCACGCGCATGGAGACCTGACTAACCTGGCACTGCACGAGAGGCTCCCTGAGATCCTCATCGTACCTCGTGAGGAAACCCACACTGCCGCGGCAGCTCGAGGAAACACATGAGACATCCCCGGTCATCACGAGATGAGGGCCTTATATTCCTGCATGGCCTGGAGACCAATCACGAGTCCTCTCTCCAAACTGAAGAGCAGGCTGGACTCCGTTGAGGCCACTCAGGGGGCTCCAACAGATCCTTGTCGCGACTCAAGAGGAGAGCGGAGTCCTTGGCTTCCCCTCGAGATGAGGTCTGACTCCCCGGGGGAGCCTGGAATGCAACCCCGAGATGCCTGCTTTCCCTGGAGAGGAATAGTAGGTCCTGGACACACGCCTAGGTGAGGTCTCGTCGGCCCTGCAGTGACTCGAGCGCAACCCCCAGATTTCCCTTGCAACTCGAGGGGAAGATTGGGCTTCCCAGGGCCAACCCAAGAGGAAGGCTGAGATCCCCCTTGTAACTCGAGAATCCCGCCGCAACTCGAGAAAAACCACGTGGTTCCCAACTCTTGGCAAGATGAGACCCTTGCCCGCGATGGCGTCTCAAGAGAAGTCCCCTCGTCCACCCTGAAGGGCGGAAAGGATCCTGTCCGCCTTCATGCGACCCCCAAAAGTTCCCCGACACGCCGGGTTCCCTCGAGGGGAACACCGAGGGTCCCGGCACCGCTTCCTCTGAGCCCCTTCTCCCCTCCTGATCGCGACAGGAGAGGCGATTCCCCTGCGTGGTCTGGAAGGGGTTCCCGGCCTTCCCGGCGCACCTAAGGATGAGGCCGGCCTCACGAGGAAATTGGAGACGAGCCACGTGGGTGGTGCCACATGCCCAACGCCCCCGATTCCCCGGTCCGCTCTTGAGAAGGACCCGAGGCCCGGACCCCTCTTTGAAGGCAACCCTGTGGATGAAGGCACAACACGAAGGGGTACTGCCAACCCCGTGCACCGTCCGCAAAGACCCGCGGGTTCCACACACAGCTCAACGAGGGGCCTGAGACCCCCTGAGCAACTCGAGAGGCAAGCGGGGTTCCCTTCTTCAGACAAGACGAGGCCTGACTCTCCTGTCCCAACTCTGCAGGGACCCTGCGGTCGGAGTCCAAAACGGAGAGGAAGCCTGAGGTTCCTGCCTCCCCTCGAGCTGAGGCCCTCTTCCGTTGCGCCAGACCCAGCGGAGTCCCGAGGGTCACCGCCAACTCCACAGGATCCCTCGCCTCTCAGAGGCACCCTGGGAAGTTCCCTAAGGTTCCCGGCAGAAGGCGAGGGAAACGAGGGTTTCCCGCCGCCCTCCGACAAAGACTTCGAGAGTCCTTCTTCAACGCGTCTCGAGGCCCTAGTCCCCTCCCGCGACTCGAGAGCCATGACGCGCTCGCCCTCGCCACGCGCATGGAGAGCTGACTTCCCTGGCGCCGCACGAGAGGCTCCCTGAGACTCTCATCGTGCCTCGGGAGAAAACCCCCAGGGGCGCCGCAGCTCGAGGAAACCCCTGAGACGGCCCCGTACTCGCGAGCTGAGTGCCTTCTTTTCCTGCATGGCCTGTAGAGCAATCCCGGGTCCTCTCTCCAAACGGAAGAGGAGGCTGGACTCCCTTGAGGCCGCTCAGGGGGCTCCAAGAGCCCCGTGTCGCGACTCGAGAGGAGAGCGGAGTCCTTGGCTTCCCCTCGAGACGAGGCCTGACTCCCCGGGGGAGCCTGGAATGCAACCCCGAGATCCCTGCCTTCCCTGGAGAGGAATATTAGGTCCCGGACACACGCCTAGGTGAGGTCTCTTCGGCCCTGCAGTGACTCGAGCGCAACCCCCAGCTTTCCCTCGCAACCCGAAGGGAAGATTGGGCTTCCCAGGGCCAACCCAAGGGGAAGGCTGAGATCCCCGTCGTAATTCGAGAATCCCGCCGCAACTCGAGAAAAACCACGTGGTTCCCACCTCTTGGCAAGAGGAGGCCCTTGCCCGCCACGGCGTCTCAAGGGAAGTCCCCTGTTCCGCCCTGAAGGGCGAAACGGTCCCTGACAGCCTTCCTGCGACCCCCAAAAGTCCCCCGACACGCCGGGTTCCCCAGAGGGGAACACCGAGGGTCCCGGCACCGCTTCCTCTGAGCCCCTTCTCCCCTCCTGATCGCGACAGGAGAGGCGATTCCCCTGCGTGGTCTGGAAGGGGTTCCCGGCCTTCCCAGCGCACCTCAGGATGAGGCCGGTCTCACGAGGAAATTCGAGACGAGCCACGTGGGTGGGGCCACATGCCGAACGCCCCCGATTCCCCGGTCCGCCATTGAGAAGGACCCGAGGCCCGGACCCCTCTTCGAAGGCAACCCTGTGGGTGAAGGCACAACACGAAGGGGAACTGCCACCCCCGTGCATCGTGCGCAAAGACCCGCGGGTTCCACACACAGCTCGACGAGGGGCCTGAGACCCCCTGAGCAACTCGAGAGGCCAGCGGGGTTCCCTTCCTCAGACAAGACGAGGCCTGACTCTCCTGTCCCAACTCTGCAGGGACCCTGCGGTCGGAGTCCGAAACGGAGAGGAAGCCTGAGGTTCCTGCCTCCCCTCGAGGTGAGGCCCTCTTCCGTTGCGCCAGACCCAGCGGAGTCCCGAGGGGCCCCGCCACCTCCACAGGATCCCTCGCCTCTCAGAGGCACCCTGGGAAGTTCCCTAAGGTCCCCGGCAGAAGGCGAGGGAAACGAGGGTTTCCCACCGCCCCCCGACAAAGACCTCGAGAGTCCTTCTTCAACGCGTCTCGAGGCCCTAGTCCCCTCCCGTGACTCGAGAGCCAGGACGCGCTCCCCCTCGCCACGCGCATGGAGACCTGACTTCCCTGGCGCCGCACGAGAGGCTCCCTGAGATCCTCGTCGTGCCTCGGGAGAAAACCCCCACGGGCGCCGCAGCTCGAGGAAAGCCCTGAGACGCCCTCGTCCTCGCGAGCTGAGGGCCTTCTTTTCCTGCATGGCCTGGAGAGCAATCCCGTGTCCTCTCTCAAAACGGAAGAGGAGGCTGGACTCCCTTGAGGCCGCTCAGAGGGTTCCAAGAGACCCGCGTCGCGTCTCGAGAGGAGAGCGGAGTCCTTGGCTTCCCCTCGAGACGAGGCCTGACTCCCCGAGGGAGCCTGGAATGCAACCCCGAGATCCCTGCCTTCCCTGGAGAGGAATATTAGGTCCCGGACACACGCCTAGGTGAGGTCTCTTCGGCCCTGCAGTGACCCGAGCGCAACCCCCAGCTTTCCCTCGCAATTCGAAGGGAAGATTGGGCTTCCCAGGGCCAACCCAAGAGGAAGCCTGAGATCCCCGTCGTAACTCGAGAATCCCGCCGCAACTCGAGAAAAACCACGTGGTTCCCACCTCTTGGCAAGATGAGGCCCTTGCCCGTGACGGCGTCTCAAGGGAAGTCCCCTGTTCCGCCCTGAAGGGCGAAACGGTCCCTGACAGCCTTACTGCGACCCTCAAAAGTTCCCCGACACGCCGGGTTCCCTGGAGGGGAACACCGAGGGTCCCGGCACCACTTCATCTTAGCCCCTTCTCCCCTCCTGATCGCGACAGGAGAGTCGATTCCCCTGCGTGGTCCGGAAGGGGTTCCCAGCCTTCCCGGCGCACCTCAGGATGAGGCCGGTCTCACGAGGAAATTCGAGACGAGCCACGTGGGTGGTGCCACATGCCGAACGCCCCCGATTCCCCGGTCCGCTCTTAATAAGAACACGATGCCCGGGCACGTCTTCGAAAGCAAACCTGTGGATGAATGCACAACACGAAGGAGTACTGACATCCCCATGCATAGTACGGAAAAACACGCAGATTCCAAACACAGATCGACAAGTGTCCTGTCATCCCTTGAAGAACTAGAGCGGCATGCGGAGTTCCGTTCCTCCAAACAAGAGAAGGCCTGACTCTCCTTTCCCAACTCTGCAGGGACCGTGCGATCAGAGTCAGGAATGTAGATGAAACCTGACATTCCTGCATCAACTCGAAATGAGGCCCTCTTCCACTGCGCCATACCCAGTGGAGTCCCGAGAGGCCCCTCCCAACTCCACAGTATCCCTGACTTCTCAGAGGCACCCTCAGAAGCTCTCTGTGGTCACTGGCACAAATCGAGTGAACCCAGGGTTTCCTGCTGCATTCTGAGAAAGACCTCGAGAGTCCTTCTTTACCGCGTCTTGAGGCCCGATACCCTACCATGACTGGAGAGCAATGACGCATTTCCCTCGCCACGCCCATTGAAACCTAACTTCCCTGGCGCCACACGAGAGGCTCCCTGCGCTCCCCGTCCTACCTCATGAAAACCCCACACTGGCACCTCCGCTCGAGAAAACACATGAGACGCCCCCGTCATCGTAAGATGAGGGCCTTCTTTTCCTACATGACCTAGAGAGCAATCCCGAGTCCACTCTCCAAACTCCACTGGAGGCCTGTCTCCCTTTAGGCCACTCAGTAGCCTCCAAGAGATACACGTCGCTACTCTAGAGGAGAGCGGAGTCCGTTGCTTCCCCTCGAGCTGAGGCCTGACTACTTGGATGAGTCTGGAATGGGATCCCGAGATCCGTGTCGCCCCTGTAGAAGAAAACTCGGTCCTGGACACAAGCCTAAATGAGGTCTTTTTTGTCCTGCATTGACTCAAGTGCAATCCCCAGCTCTCCCTCGCAACTCGAATGGAAGATTGGACTTCCCTGGGCCAACACAAGAGGAAACCTGTATTCCCCGTTGTAACTCAAGAATCCTGCCGCAACTCGAGAAAAAACACGTGGGTCCCCCGTCAACGCTAGATGAGGCCCTTGCCCACTACAGCGTCTCAAGAGAAGACCCAGGTTCCGTCTTGAAGTGTGAAACGGTACTTGGCACCCTTGATGCAACCCGAAAAGTTACCCGACTTACCAGTTTCACTCAAGGGGAGCACCGAGGTTCCCGGCACTACTTCATCTGAGCCCTTTCTCTCCTCCTGATCCCGAAAGGAGGGTCGATTCCCCTGCTTTGTCTGGAAAGGGTTCCCGGACTTTCCTGCGCGCCTCAGGATGAGGCCGATCTCACGAGGAAATTCGAGATGTAGCCTCGTGGGTGGTGCAACATGCTGAAAGACCCCGATTTCCCGGTCCGCACTTGAGGAGAACCCGATGCCCGGACACCTCTTCGAAGGCAACCCTGTGGATGAAGGCACAACAGGAAGGAGCACTGACACCCCCGTGCATCTCCGAAAAACCCGCAGGTTCCACACACATCACGAAAAGTGGTGTCATCATTGAACAACTTGAGATGTAAGCGGAGTTCCATTCCTCCGCAGAACACGAGACCTGACACTCCTGAGCAAACTCAGCAGGGACCCTGCAATCTGAGTCAGATCCGGCTCCAGGAAGTCAGGAGCAGAACCCTGAGGTTCCTGCCTCAACTCGAGATGAGGCTCTCTTCCATTGCACCAAACCCAGAGGAGTCCCGAGAGGCCTCTCCCAAATCCATAGTATCCCTGATTTCTCAGAGGCACCCTGAGAAGCTCCCTGAGGTCACCGGCACAAGTCAAGGGAACCCAGGGTTTCCCGCCGCAACCCTAGAAAGACATCGAGAGTCCTTTTTCAACCCATCATGAGGCCCGATTCCCCTACCCTGACTGGAGAGCAATGACGCGCTCCCCCTTGCCCCGCCCATGGAGACCTGACTTCCCTGTTGCCACACGAGAGGCTACCTGAACTCCCCGTCGTACCTCGTGAGAAACCCCACACTGGCGCCACAGCTCGAGAAAACCCACGAGACGCCCCCGTCATCTCAAGATGTGGGCCTTCTTTTCCTGCATGGCCTGGAGAGCAATCCCGAGTCCTCTCTCCAAACTGAAGAGGAGGGTTGACTCCCTTTAGACCACTCAGTGGGCTCCAAGAGATATGCGTCGCAACTCGAGAGGAGAGCCGAGTCCTTTGCTTCCCCTCGAGACGAGGCCTAACTCCCCGGGTGAGTCTGTAATGCAAACCCGAGATCCCTTCGCCCTTGGAGAGGATCATTGGGTCCTGAACACAAGGCTAGCTGAGGTCGCTTTTGCCCTGCAGTAACTCGAGAGCACTCCCCAGCTTTCCCTCGCAACCCGAATGGAAGATGGACCTCCCTGGGCCAACACAAGAGGAAGCCTGAATTCCCAGTAGTAATTCGAGAATTCCGCCTCAACTCGAGAAAAACCACGTGATTCCCCCGTCATTGCAAGATGAGGCCCTTGCCTGCTCCAGCGTCTCAAGAGTAGTCCCATGTTCTGTCTTGAAGTGCAAAATGATATTTGGCACCCTTAATGCTACCCCAAAAGTTCCCCGACATATGGGTCGCACTCGAGGGGAACACCGAGGTTCCTGGCACCACTTCATCTGAGCCCCTTCTCCCCTCCTGATCGCGAAAGGAGGGTCGATTCCCCTGCTTTGTCTGCAAGGGGTTCCCGACCTTCTCCGCGCACCTCAGATGAGGCTGTCTCATGAGGAAATTCGAGATGTAGCCTCGATGGTGGTGCCACATGCCGAAAGACCGCGATTTCCCGATCCGCTCTTGATAAGAACGCGATGCCCAGACACCTATAAGAAGATAGTGTGGATGAAGGCACAACACGAAGGGGCACTGACAACCCCGTGCATCGTCCAGAAAAGACCGCAGGTTACTCTTACAGCTCAACAAGTGCCTGTCACCCAGTGAACAACTCGAGAGGCAAGCGGAGGTCCATTCCTGCACACAAGACGAGGCCTGACTCACCTCTCCCAACTCTGAAGTGACCCTGCGATCGGAGTCCGAAATGGAGAGGAACCCTGAGGTTCCTGACTCCACTCGAGATGAGGCCCTCTTCCATTACACCAAAAATAGTGGAGGCCCGAGAGGCCCCTCCCAAATCCACAGTATCCCGACTTCTCAGAGGCACCCTTAGAAGCTCCCTGAGGTCACCGGCACAAGTCGAGGGAACACAGGGTTTCCTGACGCAACCCGAGAAAGACCTCGAAAATCCTCCTTCAACGCGTCTTGAATCCCGATTCCCCTACCATGACTCAAGAGCAATGACGCGTTCCCCCTCGCCACTCGCATGGAGACTTGACTTCCCTGGCGCCACACGAGAGGCTCCCTGAGCTCCCCGTCATACCTCGTGAGAAATCCCACACTGGCTCCCCAGCTCGAGAAAACCCACGAGACGCCTCCGTCATCGCGAGATGAAGGCCTTCTTTTCCTGCATGGCCTGGAGAGCATCTCGAGGCCTCTCTTCAAACTCCACAGGAGGCCTGACTCCCTTTAGGCCACTCTGTGGGCTCAAGAGATACCCGTTGGGACTCAAGAGGAGAGCGGAATTCTTTGCTTCCCCTATATACCAGGCCTAACTCCTCAGGTGAGTCTGGAATGCAACCCCGAGATCCCTGTCGCCCCTGGAGAGGAATATTAGGTCCTAGACACAAGCATAGATGAGGTCTCATTTGCCCTGAAGTGACTCGAGAGCAATCCCCTGCTCTCCCTCGCACCTCGAATGGAAGAATGGACTTCCCTGGGACAACACAAGAGGAAGCCTGAATTCCCCGTCGTAATTCGAAAATCCCGCCGCAACTCGAGAAAAACCACGTGGTTCCCCCGTCATCGCAAGATGAGGCCCTTGCCAGCTACAGCGTCTCAGGAGAAGCCCCACGTTCCATCTTGAAGTTTAAAACGATAATTGGCAACCTTGATGTTACCACAAAAGTTCCCCGACACCCTGGTCTCACTCGAGGGGAACACCAAGGTTCGGTGCACCGCTTGTTCTGAGCCCCTTATCCCCTCCTGATCACGACGGGAGGGTCGATTACCCTGCTTTGTCTGGAAGGGGTTCCGGACCTTCCCGGCGCACCTCAGGATGAGGCCGGTCTCACGAGGAAATTCAAGACGTAGCCTTGTGGTTGGTGCCACACGCCGAAAGACCCCGATTTCCGTGTCTGCTCTTGATAAGAACCCAATGCTAGGACACCTCTTCGAAGGCAATCCTGTGGACGAAGGCACAAAACGAAGGGGTCTGACACCCTCCTGCATCGTTGGAAAAGCCCGCAAGTTCCACATACAGATCGACAAGTGGCCTGTCACCCCATGAACAACTCGAGAGGCAAGAGGAGTTCAATTCCTCCACACAAGACGAGGCCTGACTCTCCTGTCCCAACTCTGCATGGACACTGAGATCCGATTCAGAAATGGAGAGGAACACTGAGGTTCCTGCCTCAACTCGAGATAAGGCCCTCTTCTACTGCACCAAACCCAGTGGAGTTCGGAGCGGCCCCTCCCAACTGCACAGTATCCCTGACTTCTCAGAGGCACCCTGAGAAGCTCCCTGAGGTCACGGGCATAAGTCGAGGGAACCCAGGGTTTCCTGCCATAACCTGAGAAAAACCTCGAGAGTCCTTCTTCACGCGTCTTGATGCCCGATTCCCCTACCATGACTGGAGAAAAATGACGCGCTCCCCCTCGCCACGCGCATGAAGATCTGACTTCCCTGGCACCACATGAGAGGCTCCCTGAGCTCCCCATCGTACCTCGTGAGAAACCCCACACTGGCGCCGCAGCTTGAGAAAACCCACGAGACGCCCCTGTCATGGTGAAATGAGGGCCTTCTTTCCTGCATGACCTGAAGAGCAATCCCGAATCCTCTCTCCAAACTCCAAAGGAGGCTTGACTCCCTTTAGGTCACTCAGTGGGCTCCAAGAGATACTCGTCGATACTCAGGAGGAGAGCGGTGTCCTTTGATTCCCCTCGAGATGAGGCCTGACTACGAGGGTGAGTCTGGAATGCAGCCCTGGATCCCTGTCGCCCCTGGAGAGGAACCTTAGGTCCTGGACAAAAGCCTAGAGGAGGTCTCTTTGGCCTTGCAGTGACTCAAGCGCAACCCCTAGCTTTCCCTTGCAACTCGAACAGAAGATTGGCCTTTCTGGGCCAACACAAGAGGAAGCCTGAATTTCCAGTCGTAATGCGAGAAACCCGCCGCAAATCGAGAAAAATCATGTGGTTCCCCGTATTGCAAGATGAGGCCCTTGCCCCCTACAGCATCTCAAGAGAAGTCACACATTCCGTCTTGAAGTGCAAAACAGTACTTGGCACCCTTGATGCGACCCCAAAAGTTCCCCTATATACCGATCTCACTAGAGGGGACACTGAAGTTCCCAGCACCACTTCATCTGAGGCCTTTCTCCTCTCCTGATCGCGACAGGAGGGTCGATTCCCATGCTTTGTCTGCAAGGGGTTCCCGACGTTCCCCGCGAACCTCCGGATGAGGCCGGTCTCATGAGGAAATTCGAAAAGTAGCCTCATGGTTGGTGCCATATGCTGAAAGATCCCGAATTCCCGGTCCACTCTAGATAAGAACCTGACGCCCGGACATCTCTTCGAAGGCAACCCTGTGGATGAAGGCACAACACGAAGGGACACTGACATCCCCATGCATCGTCTAGAAAAACCCGCCGATTCCACTCACAGCTCCAAATGTGGACTGTCACCCCGTGAACAACTCGAGAGGCAAGTGAAGTTGCATTCCTTCACACAAGACGAGGCCTTACTCTCCTGGCCCAACTCTTCAGGGACCCTGCGATCGGAGTCAGAAATGGAGAGGAACCCTGAGGTTCCTGCCTCAACTAGAGAAGAGGCCCTCTTCCATTGAACCAAACTCAGTGGTGTCCCGAGAGGCCCCTCCCAACACCACAGTATCCCTGAATTCTCAGAGGCTCCCTGAGAAGCTACCTGAGGTCACTGGCACAAGTCGAGGGAACCCAGAGTTTCCTGAAGTAACCCGAGAAAGACTTGGAGAGTCCTTTTTCAACGTCTCTTGATGCCCGATTCCCCTACCATGTCTCCAGAGCAAGGACGCGCTCCCCTCGCCACAAGCACGAAAATTGACTTCCCTAGTACCACACAAGAGGCTCCCTGAGTACCCCATCGTACCTCGTGAGAAAACCCACAGTGGCGCCGCAGTTCGAGAAAAACCACAAGATGCCCCCATCAAGGAGAGATGGGGGCCTTCTTTTCCTGCCTGACCTGGAGAGCAATCCCTGGTCCTCTCTCCAAACTTCACAGGAGGATTGACTCCCTTTAGGCCACTCAGTTGGGTCCAAGAAATACCCGGTGCGACTCGAGAGGAGAGTGGAGTCCTTTGCTTCCCTGGAGACGAGGCCTGACTCCCTGGGTGAGTTTGGAATGCAACCCCGAGATCCCTGTCGCCCCTGGAGTGGAACATTATGTCCTAGACACAAGCCTAGATGAGGTCTATTTTGCCCTACAGTGACTCGAGAGCAACCTCCATCTCTCCCTCACAATTTGAATGGAAGATTGGTCTTCCCAAGGTCAACACAAGAGGAAGTCTGAATTTCCCATCGTAATTCGAGAATTCAGCCTCAAGTCTTAAAAACCATGTGGTTCCCCCTTCATCGCAATATGAGGCCCTTGCCAGCTAGAGTCTCAAGAGAAGTCCCACGTTCCATCTTAAAGTTCGAAATGCTACTTGGCACCCTTGATGCGACCCAAAAGTTCCCCAACATACCGGTCTCACTCCAGGGGAACACGGAAGTTCCCGGAGTCTCCAGGGAAGTCCCATGTTCCGTCCTTAAGTGCAAAACGGCAATTGACACCCTTGATGCGACCGCAAAAGTTCGCCGACACGCTGGGTTCCCTCGAGGGGAACACCGAGGGTCCCGGCACCACTTCATCTGAGCCCCTTCTCCCCTCCTGATCGCGACAGGAGAGTCGATTCCCCTGCTTTCTCTGGAAGGGGTTCCCGGCCTTCCTGGTGCACCTCAGGATGAGGCCGGTCTCAGGAGGATATTCGAGACTAGCCATGTGTGAGGTGCCACGTGCCGAACAACCCCGATTTTCCGGTCCGCTCTTGATAAGAACCCAATGCCCGGACACCTCTTCGAAGGAAACCCTGTGAGTGAAGGCACAACACGAAGGGGCACTGACACCCCCGTGCATCATCCGGAAAAACCCGCAGGGTCTATTCACAGCTCGACAAGGGGCCTGAGACTCCCGGAACAACTCGAGAGGCAACCAGAATTCCATTCCTCAGACAAGACGAGGCATGACTCTCCTGCCCCAACACTGCAGGGACCGTGCAGTCGGAGTCAGAATCGGAGAGGAAGCCTGAGGTTCCTGCCTCCCCTCGAGATGAGGCCCTCTTCCATTGCGACGAACCCAGCAGAGTCCCGAGAGGCCCCGCCAACTCCACAGCATCCCTCACCTCTCAGAGGCACCCTGGGAAGTTCCCTATAGTCCCCTGCAGAAGTCGAGGGAAACGAGGGATTCCCGCCGCCACCCGAGAAAGACCTCGAGAGTCCTTCTTCAACGCGTCTTGAGGCCCTAGTCGCATCCCATGACTCGAGAGTGATGACCAGCTCCCCCTCGCCATGCGCATGGAGACATGAGTTCCCTGGCGCCGCACGAGAGGCTCCCTGAGGTCCTCGTCATGCCTCGTGAGAAAACCCCCACGGGCGCTGCAGCCTGAGGAAACCCATGAGATGCCCCCGTCCTCACGAGCTGAGGGCCTTCTTTTCCTGCCTGGCCTGGAGAGCAATCCCGAGTCCTCTCTCCAAACTGAAGAGGAGGCTTGACACCCTTGAGTCCACTCATTGGGCTCCAAGAGATCCGTGTCGCGACTTGAGAGGAAAGCGGAGTCCTCTGCTTCCCCTCGAGGCGAGGCCTGACTCCCCGGGGGAGTCTGGAATGCAAACCCGAGATCCCTGTCTTCCCTTGAGAGGAATATTAGGTCCTGGACACACGCCTCGATGAGGTCTCTTTGGCCCTGTAGTGACTCGAGCAGAACCCCCAGCTTTCCCTCGCAACTCCAGGGGAAGATTGGGCTTCCCAGTGCCAACCCAAGAGGAAGCCTGAAATCCCTGTCGTTTTCGAGAATCCAGACGCAACTCGAGAAAAACGACGTGGTTCCAACGTCTTCACAGGATGAGGCCCTTGCCCGCTACAGCGTCTCCAGGGAAGTCCCATGTTCCGTCCTGAAGTGGGAAACGGTACTTGGCTCCCTTGATGCGACCCCTAAAGTTCCCTGAAACGCCGGGTTCCCTCGAGTGGAACACCTAGAGTCCCGGCCCCACTTCATCTGAGCCCCATCTCCCCTCCTGATCGCGACAGGAGATTCGATTCCCGTGCTTTGTGTGGAAGGTGTTCCCGGCCTTCCCGGCGCACCTCAGGATGATGCTGGTCTCACGAGGAAATTCGAGATGAGCCACGTGTGTGGTGCCACATGCCGAACGACCCCGATTTCCCGGTCCGCTCTTGAAATGAACCCGATACCCGGACACCTCTTTGAAGGCAACCCTGTGGGGGAAGACACAAAATGAAGGGGCAATGACACCCCCGTGCATCTTCTGGAAACACCCGCAGGTTCCACACACAGCTCGACAAGGGGCCTGAGACCCACTGAACGACTCGAGAGGCAAGCAGAGTTCCATTACTCAGACAAGATGAGGCCTGACTCTCCTGTCCCAACCCTGCAGGGACCCTGCGGTTGGAGTCAGAAATGGAGAGGAAGCCTGAGGTTCCTGCCTCCAATCGAGATGAGGCCCTCTTTCATTTCGTCAAACCTAGTGGAGTCCCGAGAGGCCCCTCTAACTCCTCAGTATCCCTCACCTCTCAGAGGCACCTGGGAAGTTCACTAAGGTCCCCGGTAGAGGTCGAGGGAAACGAGTGTTTCCCACCCCAACCCAAGAAAGACCTCGAGAGTCCTTCTTAAATGCGTCTTGAGGCCCTAGTCCCTCCCATGACTCCAGAGCAATGACGCGATCTGCCTGGCCACACGCATGGAGGCCTGACTTCTCTGGCGCTGCACGAGAGGCTCCCTGATCTCCCCATCATATCTCATGAGAAACCCCACACTGGCGCCACAGCTCGAGAAAACCCATGAGACACTCCCGTCATCACGAGAGGAGGGCCGTCTTTAACTGCATGGTATGCAGATCAAGCGTGAACCTTCTGTCCAAGCTACACAGGACGCTTGACTCCCTTTAGGCCACTCATTGGGCTCCAAGAGTTACATGTCGCGACTCGAGAGGATAGTGGAGTCCTTTGCTTCCACTCGAGACGAGGCGTGACCCACCGGGTGAGACTGGAATGCGACCCCGATATCCCTGTTGCCCCTGGAGAGCAATACTACGTCCTGGACCCAAGCCTAGATGAGGACTCTTTGCCCTGAAGTGACTCGAGAGCAACCCACAGCTCTCTCTGACAAGTTGAATGGAAGATTGGACTTGCTGGGCCAACACAAGAGGAAGCCTGAATTCCCCGTCGTAACTCGAGAATCCCGCCGCATCTCGAGAAAAACCACGTGTTTCGCTCGTCATCGCATTATGAGGCCCTTGCCCGCTAGAGCATCTCCAGAGAATTCCCACGTTCCGTCTTGAAGTGCGAAACTGTACTTGGCACCCTTGATGCGACCTCAAAAGTGCCGTGACATACCGGTCTCACTCGAGGGGACCACCGAAGTTCCCGGCACCACTTCATCTGAGCCCCTTCTCCCCTTCTGATCACGACCGGTAGGTCGATTCCCGTGCTTTGTCTGCAAGGGTTTCCCTACCTTCCCGGCGAACCTCAGGATGAGGCCGGTCTCCTGAGGAAATTCGAGATGTAGCCTCGTGGGTGGTACCACATGCTGAAAGACCCCAATTTTCTGGTACGCTTTTGAAAAGAACCCGATGCCCGGACACCTCTTTGAAGGCAACCCTGTGGATGAAGGCACAACACGAAGGGGCACTGACACCCCTCTGCATCATCCGGAAAAACCCACAGGTTCCACACACAGCTCAACAAGAGGCCTGTCACTCCATGAACAACTCGCAAGGAAAGCGGAGATCCATTCCTCCACAGAAGATGAGGCGTGACTCTCTTGTCCATACTCTGCAGGTACTCTGCGACCCGAGTCAGAAATGGAGAGGACCCCTGAGGTTCCTGCCTGCATACGAGATGAGGCCCTCTTCAATTGCACCAAACCCAGTTGAGTAACGAAAGGCCCCTCCCAAATCCACAGTGTCCCTGACTTCTCAGAGGCACCCTGAGAAGTTGCCTGAGGTCACCGACACAAGTCGAGGGAACCCAGGGTTCCCTGCCGCAACCCGAGAAAGACCTCGAGAGTCCTTCTTCAATGCGTCTTGAGGCCCGATTCGCCTACTATGACTCGAGAGCAATCACGCACTCCCCTTCACCACACGCACGGAGACCTGACGTCCCTAGCACCACACGAGAGGCTCTCTGAGCTCCCCGTTGTACCTCGTGAGAAATCTGATACTGGCGCCACAGCTGGAGAAAACCCACGAGACGCCCCCGTCATCGCAAGATGAGGGCCTTTTTTCCTGCATGGCCAGGAAAACAATCCCGAGTCATCTCTCCAAACTCCATAGGAGGCTTCACTCCCTTTACGCCACGCAGTGGGCTCCAAGAGATACCCGTCGCGACTTGACAGGAGAGCGGAGTCCTTTTTTGCCCCTCAAGACGAGGCCTGACTCCCCGGGTGAGTCGAGAATGCAACCCTGAGGTCCCTGTCGGCCCAGTAGTGGAACAATAGGTCCTGGACACAAGCGTAGATGATGTCTATTTTGCCCTGCAGTGACTGGAGAGCAATCCCCAGTTCTAACTCGCAACTCGAATGGAATACTGGATTTTCCTGGCGCCACACAAGAGGCTCCCTAAGATCCCCGTGGTACTTCATGAGACACCCCACACTGGCGCCGCAGCTCGAGAAAACCCACGAGACGGCACCGTCATCTCGAGATGAGGGCCTTCTTTTCCTGCATGGCCTGGAGTCCAATCCCGAGTCCTCTCTCCAAACTCCACAGGAGGCTTGACTCCCTTTAGTACACACAGTGGGCTCCAAGAGATACCCATCGCGACTCGAGACGAGAGCGGAATTCTTTGCTTACCCTCGAGGTGAGAACTGACTCCCCGGATGAGTCTGGAATGCAAACCCGAGATCCCTGTCGCCCCTGGAGAGCAACATTAGATCCTGGACACAAGCCTAGATTAGGTCTCTTTTGCCCTGCAGTGAATCTAGCGCAATCCCCAGCTCCCCCTCGCAACCCGAATGGAAGATTGGATTTCAAGGCCAACAAGAGGAAGCCTAAATTCCCGGTCATAACTCAAGAATCCCGCCGCATCTTGAGCAAAACCACGTGGTTCTCCCGTCATCGTAAGATGAGGCCCTTGCCCGCTACAGCGTTTCAAAAGATGTCCCAGGTTCTGTCTTGAAATGCAAAATGGTACTTGGCACCCTTGATGCGACCCCAAAAGTATCCCAACACGCCGGTCTCACTCAAGGGGAAAACCGAGGTTCCCGGCACCACTTCATTTAAGCCCCTTCTCCCCTCCTGATCGTGACCGGTGGGTCGATTCCCCTGCTTTGTCTGCAAGGGGGCCCGACCTTCCCTGCACAACTCAGGATGAGGCCGGTCTCATGGGGAAATTCGATACGTAGCTTTGTGGGTGGTGCCGCTTGCTGAAAGACTCCAATTTCCCGGTCCGCTCTTGATAAGAATCCGATGCTCGGACACCTCTTGGAAGGCAGCCTTGAGTATGAAGGTACAACACGAAGGGGCACTAACACACCTGTGCATCATCTGGAAAAACGGGCAGGTTACACACACAGCTCGACAAGTGGCCTGTCACCTCGAGAACAACTCGAGAGGCAAGAGGAGTCCCATCCTCCAGAAAAGACGAGGCCTGACTCTCCTGTACCAACATGCAGGGACCTTGCGATCTGAGTCAGAAATGGAGAGGAACACTGAGGTTCCTGCTTCAACTCGAGATGAGTCCCTCTTACATTCCACCAAATGCAGAGGAGTCTCGAGAGGCCCCTCCAAACTGCACAGTATCCCTGACTTCTCAGAGGCACTCTGAGAAGCTCCCTGAGGTCGCAGGCACAAGTCAAGGGAACCCTGGGTTTTATGCAGTGACCCGAGAAAGACCTCGAGAGTCCTTCTTCAACCCGTCTTGAGGCCCGATTACCCTACCATGACTCGAGAGCAATGACGATCTCCCCCTAGCCATCTCATGGGGACCTGACTTCCCTGGCGCCACACGAGAGGCTCCCTGAGCTCCCTCTCGTACCTCGTCAGAAACCCGGCACTAGCGCGGCAGTCTAGAAAACCCACGAGACGCCGCCGTCATCGTGAGATGAGGGCCTTCTTTTCCTGCATGGCCTGGAGAGGAATCCCGAGTCCTCTATCCAAACACCACAGGAGGCTTGACTCCCTTTATGGCACACAGTGGGCTCCAAGAGATACCCATCGCGACCCAAAAGGACAGCAGAGTTCTTTGCTTCCCCTTGAGATGAGGCCTGATTCCCCGGGTGAGTCTGGTATGCAAGCACAAGATCCCTGTCGCCCCTAGGGACGAACATTAAGTCCTGGACACAAGCCTAGATGAGGTCTATTTTGCCCTGCAGTGACTCGAGGGCAATCCCCAGCTCTCCCTTGAAACTCGAATGGAAGATAGGACTTCCCTGGGCCAACACATGAGGAAGACTGTATTCCCCGTCAAAACTCGAGAATCCCGCCACAACTCGAGAAACGCCACGTGGTTCCCCCGTCATCGCAAGATGAGGCCCTTGCACCCTACAGCGTCTCAAGAGAAGTCCCACGTTCCGTCTTGAAGTGCGAAACGGTATTGGCACCCTTGATGCGACCTCAAAAGTTCCTCGCCACACCAGTCTGACTCAAGGTGAACACCGAGGTTCCCAGCACCACTACATCTGGGCCCCTTCTCCCCTCCTGATCGCGACAGGAGGGTCGATTCCCCTGTTTTGTCTTGAAGGGGTTCCCGCCTTTCCCGGTGCATCTCAGGATGAGGCCGGTCTCACGAGGATATTCGAGACATAGCCTCGTGGATGGTGACACATGCCGAAAGACCCCGATTTCCCGGTCCGCTCTTGATAAGATCCCAATGCCCGGACACCTCTTTGAAGATAACCCTTTTGATGAAGGCACAACACGAAGGGGCACTGACACCCCCGGGTATCGTCTGCAGAAACCCGCAGGTACCACACACAGCTCGAGAAGTGACCTGTCACCCCGTGAACAACTGGAGAGGCAAGCGGAGTTCCATTCCTCCACACAAGACGAGGCCTGACTCTCCTGTTCGAACTCTGCAGCGAAACTGCGATCCGAGTCAGATCTGGCCCAGGAGAAGTCAGGAGAGGAAACATGAGTTTCCTGCCTCCACTCGAGATGAGGCCCTCTTCCATTGCACCAAACCCAGTGGAGTCCCGAGAGGCCCCTCCCAACTGCATAGTATCCCTGACTTCTCAGAGGCACCCTTAGACCTTCCTGAGATCACCTGCACAAGTCGAGGGAACCAAGGGTTTCCTGCCCCAACCCGTAAAAGATCTCGAGAGTCTTTCTTCAACGCGTCTTGAGGCGCGATTCCCCTACCATGACTCGAGAGCAATGACGCGCTCCCCCTAGCCACGCGCATAGAAACCTGACTTCCCTGGCGCCACAGGAGAGGCTCCCTGAGCTCCCCATTATACCTCGTGAGCAACACCACACTGGAGCCGCAGCTCGAGAATACCCACGAGACACCCCAGTCCTCACGAGATGAGGGCCTTCTTTTGCTGTATGGCCTGGAGAGCAATCCTGAGTCCTCTCTCCAAACTCCACAGGAGGCTTGACTCATTTTAGGCCACACAGTGAGATCCAAGATATACCCGTCGCAACTTCACAGGAGAGCAGTGTCCTTGGCTTCCCCTCGAGACGAGACCTGATTCCCCGGGTGAGTCGAGAATGCAATGCCGAGATAGCTGTCGTCCCAGCAGAGGAACATTAGGTCCTGGACACAA
Organism: Bubalus kerabau; assembly: GCF_029407905.1. Classification (NCBI taxonomy): domain Eukaryota; kingdom Metazoa; phylum Chordata; class Mammalia; order Artiodactyla; family Bovidae; genus Bubalus; species Bubalus kerabau. The sequence continues at coordinate 961,092 of NW_026577883.1, read as the reverse complement.
GCCTAGATGAGCTCTATTTGGCCCTGCAGTGTCTCGAGAGCAATCCCCAGTTCTAACTCGCAATTCGAATGAAAACTGGACTTCCCTGGGCCAGTTGAAGAGGAAGCCTGAATTCCCCGTCGTCACTCGACAATCCCGCCGCAACTCGAGAAAAAACACGTGGTTCCAACGTCTTCGCAAGATGAGGCCCTTGCCCACTACGGCGTCTCAAGGGAAGTCCATTGTTCCGCCCTGAAGTGCGAAACGGTACCTGACACCCTTAGTGAGAACCCCAAAATTTCCCCGACACCCCGGGTTCCCTCGAAGGGAACACCGAGAGTCCCGGCACCGCTTCATCTGAGCCCCTTCTCCCCTCCTGATCACGACAGGAGAGTCGATTCCCCTGCGTGGTCCGGAAGGGGTTCCCGGCCCTCCCGGCGCACCTCAGGATGAGGCCGGTCTCATGAGGAAATTCGAGACGAGCCACGTGGGTGGTGCCACATGCCGAACGCCCCCGATTCCCCGGTCCGCTCTTGAGAAGGACCCGAGGCCCGGACCCCTCTTCGAAGGCAACCCTGTGGGTGAAGGCACAACACGAAGGGGCACTGACACCGCCGTGCATCGTCCGCAAAGACCCGCGGGTTCCACACACAGCTCGACGAGGGGCCTGAGTCCCCCTGAACAACTCGAGAGGCAAGCGGGGTTTCCTTCCTCAGACAAGACGAGGCCTGACTCTCCTGTCCCAACTCTGCAGGGACCCTGCGGTCGGAGTCCGAAACGGAGAGGAAGCCTGAGGTTCCTGCCTCCCCTCGAGGTGAGGCCCTCTTCCGTTGCGCCAGACCCAGCGGAGTCCCGAGAGGCCCCGACAACTCCACAGGATCCCTCACCTCTCAGAGGCACCCTGGGAATTTCCCTAAGGTCCCCGGCAGAAGGCGAGCGAAACGAGGGTTTCCTGCCGCCACCCTAGAAAGACCTCGAGAGTCCTTCTTCAACGCGTCTCGAGGCCCTAGTCCCCTCCCGTGACTCGAGAGCCAGGACGCGCTCCCCCTCGCCACGCGCATGGAGACCTGACTTCCCTGGCGCCGCACGAGAGGCTCCCTGAGATCCTCGTCGTGCCTCGGGAGAAAACCCCCACGGGTGCCGCAGCTCGAGGAAACCCCTGAGACGCCCCCGTCCTCGCGAGCTGAGGGCCTTCTGTTCCTGCATGGCCTGGAGAGCAATCCCGGGTCCTCTCTCCAACGGAAGAGGAGGCTTGACTCCCTTGAGTCCGCTCAGGGGGCTCCAAGAGATCCGGGTCGCGATTCAAGGGGAGAGCAGAGTCCTTGGCTTCCCCTCGAGACGAGCCCTGACTCCCCGGCGTAACCTGGAATGCAACCCCGAGATCCCTGCCTTCCCTGGAGAGGAATATTAGGTCCCGGACACACGCCTAGGTGCGGTCTCTTCGGCCCTGCAGTGACTCGAGCGCAACCCCCAGCTTTCCCTCGCAACTCGAGGGGAAGATGGGGCTTCGCAGGGCCAACCGAAGAGGAAGCCTGAGATCCCCGTCGTAACTCAAGAATCCGCCGCAACTCGAGAAAAACCACGTGGTTCCCACGTCTTCGCAAGATGACGCCCTTGCCCGCGACGGCGTATGAAAGGAAGTCCCCTGTTCCGCCCTGAAGGGCGAAACGGTCCCTGACAGCCTTCATGCGACCCCCAAAAGTTCCTCGACACGCCGGGTTCCTTCGAGGGTAACACCGAGGGTTCTGGCCCCACTTCATCTGAGCCCCTTCTCCCCTCCTGATGGCGACAGGAGAGTCGATCCCCCTGCGTTGTCTGGAAGGCTCCCCGGCCTTCCCGGCATACCTCAGGATGTAGCCGGCCTCACTAGGAAATTTGAGACTAGCCCCGTGGGTGGTCCCACATGCCGAAAGACCCCGATTTCCCTGTCTGCTCTTGAAAAGAACCCGAGGCCCGGACACCTCTTCGAAGGCAACCCAGTGGGTGAAGGCACAACACGAAGGGGCACTGTCACCATCGTGCATCGTCCGGAAACACCCGCAGGTTCCACACACAGCTGAACAAGGGGCCTGAGACACCCTGAACACCTCGACAGGCAAGCGGAGTTCCCTTCCTCAGACAAGACGATTCCTGACTCTCCTGTCCCAACTCTGCAGGGACCCTGCGGTCGGAGTCCGAAACGGAGAGGAAGCCTGAGGTTCCTGCCTTCCCTGGAGATGAGGCCCTCTTCCATTGCGCCAAACCCAGCGTAGTCCTGAGAGGCCCCTCCAACTCCACAGCATCCCTCATCTGTCAGAAGCACACTGGGAAGTTCCCTAAGGTCACCGGTAAACTTTTATTGCACAAGGTCCACATGAAAAGGCCCACGCAGCAGGACAGCCACAGATTCTGTCTGCCATTAAAGGGCAGTAAGGTGCCCTCCCCCCTTCTTTGCTGCCTCGGTGGCCACCAGGGTGCAATTCGCGTACCCTTCCCTTTCCCATCCTAGCAGGTGCTCCAGGGCCCGCTGGCCTACAAAGTGCCAGAAGCAGGGCTGGGCCAGCCGGCCAGAATTCAGGGTTCTGTCCCTTGGACTTCCAGCGGACACTAGGCTGCTTGGGAAAACCGCGCAGACTATGAGGTTTTTCAGCAGAGGGGTGGAGTGGTAAAGGCCTTGACCCCAAAGACGAGGCCTTCCTGCGACCGCCAGGTTGGGGAGCTCTGAGACTGTGCCAACACAGGGCGGAATACATGGTTCCCTGCTCCACGCAGTCCCCGTTCCCTTACCTGTGTTCCGCACCCCTCCGCTGTGGCCGATGGATTCCGATCCTAGGGGATCCAGGAGTTCACGAAATGGGCATTCCCAGCCGCAATGGCGACCCCCAACAGCACATCTGGAAAGCCCTCCCCCACGCCCGCCAGGAGACGACCCCCGCTGCGAACGGACCCCCACCCCGCCCCGCGCCGCCAGGTTTTGCCCCGGCCCTGCTGGGCTCCCGGCGGGTTCCCAGCTACATTGGCGACCCCCGGGAGCACAACAGGGACCGACCCCCCACCCACAGCGAGCGGAATCTCGACCTGTGCAGCCCAGGTTTACCCCACCCTGGCTGCGCTCCCGGCGTGTTTCCGGCCGCAGTGGCCATCTCTGAGAGCACAACTGGGAAGCCCTCCCCTACCCCCGCCAGGAGCCGACACCCGCCCTGTGCCGCCCGGGTTCGCCCCGCCCCTGCCGCGCTCCAGGGGCGCTGCCCACCTTCACCAGCGGCTCTCGGTGAGCCCCGTCCCCACGCCCGGTTCCAGGAGAGGCTCTCGGACCTCGCTGCTGCTGCCAGGTCAAACATGAGGACAATACATACACCCCACAGAGACAATCCAAGCTGTCTATGATTTAGGGATAAAATGAGGACTACAGAAAGGAAAGATGACCTGACCTAGGAGGGCCATGATATTCTATAGAACCAGACAAAGTTGGTTACCAAGGAAACTTTTTTCCTTGGAACCCGGAAAGCTGGTTCTTTGCATATGCAATGACCAACAATTAGCTTGTTACCCAAGCCTGCCTTACTGCCACCCCCATCCCCCCACTCCCCAGAAGACTGGCTCAAAGAAATATTTTAAATCTCAGGCGGAAACCTGGAAGATGTCTTGTCTGTCTGTTTGGATTAAGGTATGTGTCAGTGTGAGCCTTGTGTTTTTTGATAATATTGCTCAAGTTCTGTGTTCTGATTTCAATGGTCTCAAGACAAGGCAGCCCTTCCAAATCAAACTGCTGGAAATACAAGAAAACATTGACCTAAATGAATGTCAGAGTCCCGTGAACTGGGAACTAGTCAATATTAAATATCTAGTATTTTTGGTTTTGCTCCTCCATTATAGACATGTCTAAGAGTCAACAACATTAAGCACAACATGTTCATAGTGCCTAGGTTTCTTTTGAGGTAAAAATTGCTCTATTGTTATATCTGTCACAAGCTTGTCAGCAAGAAACTACCTGGAAACGACAACAACAAAAGTAAAAAATGTAAATGTGATATGAGCTTTTAGACAAACTCTTTACAATAATTATACTCTAAAATATCTGCCTCTCATAGTCTTGATTGAAGGCAGAGGAGAAGGGGATGACAGAGGATACGATGGTTGTATGGCATCACTGACTCGATGGACATGAGTTTGAGCAAGCCCCTGGAGTTGGTGACGGACACGGAAGCCTAGCGTCCTTCAGGCCACGGGGTCCCAAAGAGTCAGACACGACTGAGCAACTGAACTGAACTGAACTAACAAACGTTTCTCCAGGTGTTTTGGTTACCCGAGTTTCTATCCTTGTGACGACAGTGTATTGAATAGCTAGGTCATTTCCAAATAAATGAAAGTTCTGAAACATTCACGACTTGAAAGGACCTCCCTTTTACACAGAAACAAAAGAGATTTTTGACTCTCCATGAATAGTGTCTGGCACCATCCTGACATGTTAAATGTAAGAAAGCAATTGTTTTGTTTTGTTTTGTTCTGTTCTTGGGGGTGGGGGGAGGGGGGCGGGCTATAGCCAATGCCAATATAAAAGTCAGTTCTTGGTTGCTGAAGGGAAATGTATGACTTGTTATATCAAGAAAGTATGTGGAATGCAATGGCACTTGAGGAAGGAAAACGAAGTAGTTCTGTCTTACAGGTGGCAGTTTCAGGATGGGAGAAGCAAAGGAATGGGTACAGAATGGGATAAGGAGGTTGTAGGGAAAGTGGACCCCCAGAAAAGAGTTCTGTGCCTAGCACAAGTTTTCTTGAGATGTCGAACTGCCTTTGCTAATGGAGTTTAAGTCTCTTTACCTCTTAAGTGATCTCTTCTAGGTTGACCTAGAACAGAAATCTTTGGTTAGCTTTGGCTAAGTGGAGAAGTAGTGTTTCACGGTGACATATGTGATCCTTCCTGACTGTTTGCAGCCCTTTTGATATCGATGCCTTGCTTCTGCTGCTGCTGCCGCCGCCGCTGCTGCTAAGTCGTTTCAGTCGTGTCCGACTCTGTGCGACCCCATAGACGGCAGCCCACCAGGCCCCGCAGTCCCTGGGGTTCTCTAGGCAAGAACACTGGAGTGGGTTGCCATTTCCTCCTCCCATGCATGAAAGTGAAAAGTGAACGTGAAGTCGCTCAGTGGTGTCCGACTCTTAACCACCCCATGGACTGCAGCCTACCAGGCTCCTCCATCCATGGGATTTTCCACGCAAGAGTACTGGAGTGGGGTGCCATTGCCTTCTCCCATATCTATGCACAAGCCTGCCTAAATAATTGACTTCTAGCTAGCTTTGGGATGCCAATGACCATCCACCCTTACCAGGCAACAGAGAAGAGGAAAACACTTACCACAGGAGGTCCTGGTAAGGAACAAGGAACTAACAAGCTCCCGCCAACCAGGATTCTGCAGAGGTCAACAAGAGGTCAGTAAGAGATGGAAGACTGCAGTCCAGAGGTCCTAGCAACTTCCATCTTGCAGCAGAGACCCAGCATAGTCAAAACGAATTCAATGTTGCAAAAAATAAGTAAACAAATAAAGGACAGAAGTCCTTTGAACACATGACTGAGATTAGGGGTGAGGCAGTACATGTACGGTGCCCAGAAAATCTTAAAGTATGAGAAAGGAAAGAAATTAAAGACAACTATCAAGCTGTCCGAACTGATAAAAACGAAAGATTACACAGTTTTTTCTGTATATATTAGCAGATAATAATCTGAAAAGGAATTTAAAAAAATTCCCTTTCAATAATGTCAACATGAATACAACACTTTGCCATGGATGTAACGAGGATGACAAGACTGGCACACTGGAACTTATACACCCTGGCTGAAAACTATCCTGAATACATGGACAGATATTCCATAACAATGGAAAGACTTAAGATGGCAATACCATGGAATGCATCTTCAATCTGAAATGAAGATTTGATATGATTTGATCGCTCAGAGCTTTTGTGTCATCAATTGTTATTAAAGTATAAATGAGATAGAGAAAGCTGCTGACTTAGACTTGAGGCGGGGTGTACGCCCTGCTGGTCTCTAGCCAGATATTCTACAGGCACTAGCAGTCAGCTAAGGAAAGAAAGGCACTGTCTCAGGGAATGGCACCAGGCCCCTCCCCCACGACATGCCTTGAGGTCACATTGGCAGCAGGTGAGTCATCCTGGGCCAAAAACTGATTGACATGAATCTTGAAGAAAGGCAGTATTCCAGGCAAATATATCATTTCCTTAACATAGATTAGGAGAACAAGGTACGAGGAAAACATACTGTTTTGTTCAAGTCGCTTCTGAGCCTACTGGGGGAACCGACCTGAAGCCAGAGTCCAGCAGATATACATAGGATATTTACATCGCTTAAGACAAACATTTCCTCAGGAACAAATGCATTGCTTAGCTCAAGGTTTGTCTGCGAAATTCTTACACATCAGGAGATGGCTCCGAGCTGGGTTTCTACACACAAGAACATGAATGCAAAGGACAAGCCTGCACAGCCCATCTGACCCCTCCCCCACAGCTAGCAGCATTTCCAAGTGACCTCCTAAGGCCTTCCCCAAAATACAGGGGCACCTCTGGGTTTCCTGTTTCAAGCTCTTCGAACACTTTTCTTAAAAAAAAAAAAATCCTGCACACTTCTTGATAGAATGCCACAGTGCAAGGAAAACAGGCCTTCAATACTTAAACCTCCCTGTGCCAAACACTTGGGGCTTGGTTTTGTTTTGTTTTGTTTTTTAATTACACCACCACATAATTTAAACTTTTTACAATTTCTAATTATTCAGTACCAAAACACCAAACTTTTATTGCACAAGGTCCCCATGAAAAGGCCCACGCATCAGGACAGCCACAGATTCTGCCATGAAAGGGCAGCAAGGTGCCCTCCCCACTTCTTTGCTGCCTGGGCGGTCACCAGGGTTTGAAATCCATGCACCCTACTAACTTTCTAGGGTGCAATTCGCGGACCCTTCCCTTTCTCATCCTAGCAGGTGCTCCAGGGCCCGCTGGCCTACAAAGTGCCAGAAGCAGGGCTGGGCCAGCCGGCCAGAGTTCAGGGTTCTGTCCCTTGGACTTCCAGGGGACACTAGGCTGCTTGGGAAAACCGTGCAGACTGAGATTTTTCAGCAAAGGGGTGGATCGGTAAAGGCCTTGACACCAAGGGCGAGGCCTTTCTGCAACCGCCAGGTTGGGGAGCTCCGAGAATGTGCCAACAGAGGGCGGAATACGTGGTTCCCTGCTCCAAGCAGTCCCAGTTCTCTGACCTGTGGCCCGCAGCCCTCCGCTGCACCCACTAGATGTGGATCCTTGGGGACACATTAGCATAGGAAATGGGCGTTCCTAGCCGCAGTGGCGACCCCGGAGAGCACAACTGGGACCGAACCCCCACCCACAGCCATCTAAATCTCGACCCGCGCAGCCCAGGTTTACCCCGCCCCTGCCGCACTCCCAGCGCGTTTCCAGCTGCAGTGGGGACCCCCGAGAGCACAACTGTTACCACCCCCCACCCCATCCCGACCGGAACCCCGACCCGCGCCGCCTGGGATCGCCCCGCCCCTGGCGCGCTCCCGGCGCATTGCCCACTTCCACCAGGGGCTCCCGGTGAGCCCTGTCCCCACGCCCGGTTCCAGGAGAGGCTCTCGGACCTCGCTACTGCCGCCAGGTCAAACACGAGGACAATACATCCACCCCACAGAGACAATCCAAGCTGTCTATGATTTAGGGTTCAAACGAGGACTACAGAAAGGAAAGATGTCCTGACCTAGGAGGGCCATGAGAGTCTATAGATCCAAACAAAATTGGGTACCAAGGAAGCTTTTTTCCTTGGAACCCGGAAAGCTGGTTCTTTGCATATGCAATGACCAACAATTAGCTTGTTACCCAAGCCTGCCTCGCTGCCACCCCCACTCCCCCCCCCCCACTTCCCAGGAAAACGGCTCAAAGAAATATTTTAAATCTCAGGCGGAAAACTGGAAGATGTCTTGTCTGTCTGTCTGGATTAAGGTATATGTCAGTGTGAGCCTTGTGTTTTTTGATAATATTGCTCAAGTTCTGAGTTCTGATTTCAATGGTCTCAAGACAAGGCAGCCCTTCCAAATCAAACTGCTGGAAATACAAGAAAACATTGACCTAAATGAATGTCAGAGTCCCGTGAACTGGGAACTAGTCAATATTAAATATCTAGTATTTTTGGTTTTGCTCCTCCACTATAGACATGTCTAAGAGTCAACAACATTAAGCACAACATGTACATAGTGCCTAGGTTTCTTTTGAGGTAAAAATTGCTCTATTGTTATATGTGTCACAAGCTTGTCAGCAAGAAAGTACCTGGAAACAGCAACAACCAATGTAAAATATGTAAATGTGATATGAGCTTTTAGATAAACTCTTAACAATAATTATACTCTAAAATATCTGCCTCTCATAGTCTTGATTGAAGGCAGAGGAGAAGGGGATGACAGAGGATAAGATGGTTGGATGGCATCACTGACTCGATGGACATGAGTTTGAGCAAGCCCCTGGAGTTGGTGATGGACACGGAAGCCTGGCGTCCTGCAGGCCACGGGGTCCCAAAGAGTCAGACTCGACTGAGCAACTGAACTGAACTGAACTTACAATCGTTCCTCCAGGTGTTTTGGTTACCTGAGTTTCTATCCTGGTGCTAAACTAAGTGACGACAGTGTATTGAATAGCTAGGTCACTTCCAAATAAATGAAACTTCTTAAACATTCACGACTTGAAAGGACCTCCCTTTTACACAGAAACAAAAGAGATTTTTGACTCTGCATGAATAGTGACTGGCACCATCCGAACATATTAAATGTAAGAAAGCAATTTTTTTGTTTTGTTTTGTTTTGTTCTGTTCTTGCAGGAAGCGGGGTGGGCGCTATTATCACTGATAGGTATGCTCACCAATCTATCAAATGCCAATATAAGAGTGAGTTCTTGGTTGCTGAAGGGAAATGTATGACTTGTTATTACAAGAATGTATGGAATGCAATCACACTTTAAGAAGGAAAACGAAGTAGTTCTGTCTTACAGGTGGCATTTTCAGGACGGGAGAAGCAAAGGAATGGGTACAGAATGGGATAAGGAGGTTGTAGGGAAAGTAGGCCCCCAGAAAAGAGTTTTGTGCCTAGCACAAGTTTTCTTGAGATGTTGAACTGCCTTTGCTAATGGAGTTTAAGTTTCTTTACCTCTTAAGTGATCTCTTCTAGGTTGACCTAGAACAGAAATCTTTCGTTAGCTTTGGCTAAGAGGAGAAGTATTGTTTCACGATGACATATGTGATCCTACCTGACTGTTCTCATCCCCTTTGATATCTATGCACTGCTGCTGCTGCTGCTGCAGCTGCTAAGTGGTTCAGTTGAGGCCGACCCTGTGCCACGCCATAGATGGCAGCCCACCAGGCCCCGCAGTCTCTGGGGTTCTCTAGGCAAGAACACTGGAGTGGGTTGCCATTTCCTCCTCCTATGCATGAAAGTGAAAAGTGAAAATGAAGTCACTCAGTGGTGTCCGACTCTTAGCCACCCCATGGACTGCAGCCTACCAGGCTCCTCCATCCTTGGGATTTTCCAGGAGTGGGGTGCCATTGCCTTCTCCCATATCTGTGCACAAGCCTGCCTAAATAATTGACTTCTAGCCAACTTTGGGATGCCCATGACCACCCACCCTTACCAGGCAACAGAGAAGAGAAAAACACTTACCACAGGAGGTTCTGGTAAGGAACAAGGAACTAACAAGCTCCCACCTACCAGGATTCTGCAGAGGTCAACAAGAGGTCAGCAAGAGATGAGAGACTGCAGTCCAGAGGTCCTAGCTACTTCCATCTAGCAACAAACACCCAGCATAGTCAAAACGATTTCAATGTTAAAGAATAAATAAATAAATAAATAAATAAATAAAAGGACAGAAGTTCTTTGAACACATGTCTGAATTTAGGGGTGAGGCATTACATATGTGTCCCAGGATAATCTTAAAGTGTCAGAAAGTAAAGAAATTAAAGACAACTATCAAGCTGTCCAAACTGATAAAAATGAATGATTACACAGTTTTATCTGTATACATTAGCAGATAATAATCTGAAAAGGAATTTTAAAAAATTCCCTTTCAATAATATCAACATGAATAAAACACTTTGCCATGGATGTAACGAGGATGACAAGACTGGCACACTGGAACTTATACACCCTGGCTGAAAACTATCCTGAATACATGGACAGATATTCCATAACAATGGAAAGACTTAAGATGGCAATACCATGGAATGCATCTTCAATCTGAAATGAAGATTTGATATGATTTGATCGCTCAGAGCTTTTGTGTCATCAATTGTTATTAAAGTATAAATGAGATAGAGAAAGCTGCTGACTTAGACTTGAGGCGGGGTGTACGCCCTGCTGGTCTCTAGCCAGATATTCTACAGGCACTAGCAGTCAGCTAAGGAAAGAAAGGCACTGTCTCAGGGAATGGCACCAGGCCCCTCCCCCACGACATGCCTTGAGGTCACATTGGCAGCAGGTGAGTCATCCTGGGCCGAAAACTTGATTGACATGAATCTTGAAGAAAGGCAGTATTCCAGGCAAATATATCATTTCCTTAACATAGATAAGGAGAACAAGCTAGGAGGAAAACATGCTGTTTTGTTCAAATCGCTTCTGAGCCTTTTGGGGGAACCGACCTGAAGCCAGAGTCTAGCGGAAATACATAGGATATTTACATCGCTTAAGACAAACATTTTCTTAGGAAAAAATGCATTGCTTAGCTCAAGGTTTGTCTGCGAAATTCTTACACATCAGGAGATGGCTCCGAGCTGGGTTTCCACACACAAGAACATCCATGCAAAGGACAAGCCTGCACAGCCCATCTGCCCCTCTCCCGCACAGCCAGCAGCATTTCCAAGTGACCTCCTAAGGCCTTCCCCAAAATACAGGGGCACCTCTGGGTTTCCTGTTTCCCTCACTTCGAACACTTTTCTTAAAAAAAAAAAAAATCCTGCACACTTCTTGATAGAATGCCACAGTGCAAGGAATACAGTCCTTCAATATTTAAACCTCCATTTGCAAAACACTTGGAGCTTGGTTTTGTTTTGTTTTGTTTTTTAATTACACCACCACATAATTTAAAGCTTTTACACGTTCTAATTATTCAGTTCCAAAACACCAAACTTTTATTGCACAGTGTCCTCATGAAAAGGCCCACGCAGCTGGACAACCACATATTCTGCCATGAAAGGGCAGCAAGGTGCCCTCCCCCCTTCTTTGCTGCCTGGGCGGCCACCAGGGTTTGAAATCCATGCACCCTACTAAGTTTCTAGGGTGCAATTCGTGGACCCTTCCCTTTCCCATCCCAGCAGATGCTCAAGGGCCCGCTGGCTTACAAAGTGCCAGAAGCAGGGCTGGGCCAGCCGGCAAGAATTCAGTGTTCTGTCCCTTGGACTTCCAGCGGACACTAGGCTGCTTGGAAGAACCGCGCAGACTCTGAGAATTTTCAGCAGAGGGGTGGAGCGGTAAAGGCCTTGACCCCAAAGGCAAGGCCTTTCTGCGACCGCCAGTTTGGGGAGCTCCGAGAATGTGCCAACAGACGGCGGAATACTTGGTTCCCTGCTCCACGCAGTCCCAGTTCCCTTACCTGTGGTCCGCAGCCCTCCGCTGCACCCATGGGATGGCGATCCTTGGGGACCCAGGAGCGGACGAAATGGGAGTTCCCAGCCGCAGTTGCAACCCCCGAGAGCGCAACTGGGAACCCCTCCCCATCCCCCCCATGAGCCGACCCCCGCCCCGCGCCCCCAGGGTTAGCCCCGCCCCTGCCGCGCTCCCGGCGCGTTTTCAGCCTCAGTGTCCACCTCCGAGAGCACAACTGGGAAGCCCGCCCCCACCCCCGCCAGAAGCCGACTCCCGCCCCACTCCGCCCGCGTTTGCCCCGCCCCTGCACGGTCCAGGTACCTTCCCAGCTTCTAGCGTTCACGCCCGGGTAGGAGCAGGATGTAGGAGTATGGGAGATGTGTCTGGAGCCTGACAGCCTCAGCTCCGCTCTGGCCTGCCCTTTGGACCTAGGAGCCAGGCCAACTTGCAGAGGGCTTAGGGCCCCATTGTATGCAAACTACCAAGGCCTACCGCAAGGAGAGCTCTGTCCGAGGGAAGGGAAGCGCCCCAGGCTGCGTTCCCAAACTGTTGCTTGGCAATGCAGACTCAGCGGTAAACGGAGGGAATCAGGGTCCTAGTGCCCCTGTCTTGGGGAGGAAGCTCCACAGCCAGAGTGTTCCTCCCTTTGTGCCCAGAAAGCGCCTGCCAGACTGGGCTTCCCCGGAGCTCTGTTGCAGAGCAGAGACGTGTGGATATGTTTTGGGGCCTTGACATGTGCGTTTGGGCTCCCTAGCACAGCCCCAGCGTAGGGGAACCAGCCCCTGAGCAAAGAGCTCCAGGCAGTGCTTTGTGCCAGGCCTGGATGCCCAGTCCCAGCATGCGGGAGAGATGAGTTAGGCTGCCGGCGGGTCCTTGCAAGCCTGTATTGGAAAGGACCGAGTGAGCTTCCACACCGTCGGAGCTGCAGACCTGCGCCCAGGCGCGATAGGACAGAGCCCCTGTCGAGAGGCTGCTCTGCGTGGGCGAGCCTCGCCAAGACCTTCCCAGCTTCTAGCGTTTGCGCCTGCAAAGGAGCAGGCTGCGGGAGTGTGGGCGACATGACTGGCTCCTGACTGGCCTCAGCTCCGCTCTTGCCTTCCCTTTGGACCTAGGAGCCAGGCCTCCTTGCAGACGGCTTAGGGCACGGGGGTGTGCAAACTGCGAAAGCCTCCCGCAAGGAGACCTCTGTCTGAGGGAAGGGAAATGCCCCAGGTTGCATTCCCAAGCTGTTGCTTGGTAGCCCAGACTCAGCGCTGAACGGAGGGAATCAGGGTCCCAGTGCCCCTGTCGTGGGGAGGGAGCTCCACAGCCAGAGTGTTCCTCCGTTTGTGTTCAGAAACCGCCTTACAGACTGGGCTTCCCCGGAGCTCAGCTCCAGAGCAGAGTCATGTGCATGTGGTTTGGGGCCTTCCCCTGTGCCTTTGGGCTCCCTAGCACAGTCCCAGTGCAGGGGAACCAGCCCCTGAGCAGAGAGCTCCAGGCAGTGCTCTGTGCTCTGGATTGGAAGCCCACTCCCAGCACGCGGGAGAATAGAGTCAGGCCGCCGTCGGGTGCTTGCAAGCCTGTATTGGGAAGGACCGAATGAGCTTCCACTCCGGCGGAGCTCCAGATCTGCACCCAGGCGCGATATCGCAGAGCCCCGGCCTAGAGGCTGCTCTGCCTGGGCGAGCCTCGCCAAGCCCTTCCCAGCTTCTAGCTTTCGCGCAGGGGAAGGAACAGACTGCGGAAGTGGGGGAGACGTGACTGGCGGGCGCCTTACTGGCCTCAGCTCCGCTCTTCCTTTCCCTTTGCACCTATGATCCATGCCTCCTTGCAGAGGGCTTAGGGACCGAAGGAGAGCTCTGTCAGAGGGAAGGGAAGCGCCCCAGGCTGCATTCCCAAGCTGTTGTTTAGCCGCCCAGACTCAGCGCTGCACAGGGGTAATCAGGCTCTCTGTGGCCGCAGCTTCACACACAGGTGTGTCTCCGTAGGAATCAAGAAAGATCCTGACAGAGTGAGGTTCATTAGAGCTATACTAAAGAGCAAAGGCTTGTCCATGTGGTCTTGCCTTCCCCTGTGCCTTTGGGTCTCCAGGCTCGGCCCCAGCTCCGTGGAAACAACCCCTGAGAAAATATCTTCAAGATCCACTTTTCCCAGTGTCTGGGAACCGGGGTTCGTAGGAGGAGAGAAAAGCACGCCTCCATCGGGAACGAAAAGGCAGTCCACCTGCCTGTGTTTTGAAGCCTCTATTTGGAAGGAATGGGTTAGCTTCTCCTAAAGGAGACCTCCAGATCTGCTCAGAAGTCGGTAATTCCAGAGGCAGGGTACTGGTTCCTGACTGCCCTTTGCTAGCCTTGAAAGATATTCCTAGATTCTAGAGTTATTTTCCATGAAGGAGCAGGCTTTGGGAATGTGTCAGACGGGACTGGCTCCTTATTGACCTCAGCTCAGCTATTGCCTTTCCATTCAAACTAGGGCAAGGCCCTACTTTATGAAGGGTAAGGGTCTTCTTCTTTGCAAACTGCCAAGGGCTACAGCAATGAGACCTCTGTCAAGGTGAGGGAAGCCAAAGAGGATGGATTCTCAAGCAGGTGCTTTGCCACAAAGCATCAGCACGCCACGAAGAGAATCAAGCTCCCTGTGCACCAATGTTGGGAGTGTAGCTTCACACACAGAGTTGTCTCTATAGGAGCCAAGAATGTTCCTGAGAGATTAGGTTCACTAAACCTCTCCTACAGAGCATAGACCTGTCAATGTGGTTTTGCCTTCCCCTGTGAGTTGGGTCCTCGAGGTCCGCCACACCTCCGGGGAAACTGTCCCTGAGAAAAGATCTCCAGGAACCGCTTCGACGAGGCTGGGAAATGCTGTTCACAGGAAGTAAGGCAAGCGAATCTCCTGCAGAGTAAAAGAGGCCTTACAGTCCCTGGAGGAGCAGGCTGCCAGAGTGTGTGAAACCTGACTGTTGCCTTACTGGCCTCAGCTCTGCCATTGCCTGTTCATCCGAGCTAGCACCCAGGCCTACTTGGAAAAGCGTTTGGGTGCAGATTTCTACAAAGTGCCAAGGGCTACAGCAGTGAGAATTCTCTCGGTGGTAAGGGAGAGCATTTTATGGATTCTCAAGCTGTTTTCTGAACGACAGCGTCAAAATGAACAGAGAGAATCAGGCTCTCTGTGCCCCTATGTTAGGTACGCAGCTTCACACACAGAGGTGTCTCTATAGGAGCCAAGAATGCTCCTGAGAGATGAGGTTCACTAGAGGTCTGCTACAGAGCATAGACCTGTCCATGTGGTCTTGCCTTCCCCTGTGCCTTTGGGCCCCGGGCTCGGCCCCAGCTCCGTGGAAAGAACCCCTGAGAAAATATCTTCAAGACCCGCTTTTCCCAGAGGCTGGGAACTGGGGTTCATATGAGGAGAGAAAAGCAAGCCTCCTTCGGGCACGAAAGGCTGCCAACCTGCCTGTGTTTTGAAGCCTCTATTTGGAAGGAATGGGTTAGCTTCTCCTAAAGGAGACCTCCAGATCTGCTCAGAAGTCGGTAATTCCAGAGGCAGGGTGCTGGTTCCTGACTGCCCTTTGCCAGCCTTGCAAAGACATTCCAAGATTCTAGAGTTATATTCCATGAAGGAGCAGGGTTCGGGAATGTGCCAGAGGGGACTGGCTCCTTATTGGCCTCAGCTCAGCTATTGCCTTTCCATTCAAACTAGGACAAGGGCCTACTTTATGAAGTGTAAGGGTCTTCTTCTTTGAAACTGCCAAGGGCTACAGCAATGAGACCTCTGTCAAGGTGAGGGAAGCCTAAGAGGACGGATTCTCAAGCAGGTGTTTTGCTACAAAGCATCAGCACCCCACGGAGAGAACCAAGATCCCTGTTCCCCAATGTTGGGAGTGTAGCTTCACACACAGAGTTGTCTCTATAGAAGCCAAGAATGTTCCTGAGAGATTAGGTTCACTAAACCTCTCCTACAGAGTATAGACCTGTCCATGTGGTTTTTCCTTCCCCTGTGAGTTGGGTCCCCGAGGTCCACCACACCTCCAGGGAAACTGTCCCTGAGAAAAGATCTCCAGGAACCGCTTCGCTGAGGCTGGGAAACGCTGTTCACAGGAAGTAAGGCAAGCGAATCTCCTGCAGAGAAAAAGAGGCCTTACTGTCCCTGGAGGAGCAGGCTGCCAGAGTGTGTGAAACCTGACTGTTGCCTTACTGGCCTCAGTTCCACCATTGCCTGTTCCTCCGAACTAGGACCCAGGCCTATTTGGAGAAGCGTTTGGCTGCGGATTTCTACAAAGTGCCAAGGGCTACAGCAGCGAGAATTCTCTCAGCGGTAATGGAGAGCATTTTATGGATTCTCAAGCTGTTTTCTGAACGACTGCGTCAAAATGAACTGAGAGAATCAGGCTCTCTGTGCCCCTATGTTAGGTACGCAGCTTCACACACAGAAGTGTCTCTATAGGAGCCAAGAATGTTCCTGAGAGATGAGGTTCACTAGAAGTCTGCTACAGAGCATAGACCTGTCCATATGGTTTCGCCTTGCCCTGTGAGTTGGGTCCCCGAAGTCCGCCCCAGCTCAGGGGAAGGAGCCCCTGAGAAAAGATCTCCAGGGACCACTATTCCCCCAGGCTGGCAAACGCAGTTCACAGGAGGTAACGCAAGCGAGCCTCCTGCAAGGCACAACAGGTCTTAGTGTCCCTGGACGATCAGGCTGCCAGAGTGTGTGAGACCTGACTGGTGCCTTACTGGCCTCAGCTCTGCCATTGCATGTTCCTCCGATCTAGGACCCAGGCCTACTAGGAGAAGGGTTTGGGTATGGATTTCTAAATACTGCCAAGGGGTATAGCAATGAGAACTGTGTCACGGGTAAGGAAGAGCATTGTATGGATTTTCAAGCTGTTGTTTGAACGACAGCTTCAAAGCTGCACAGAGAGAATCAGACTCTGTGTCTCCATGTTCGGTACACAGCTTCACAGACAGGGGTGTCTCCATAGGAAACAAGAATGTTCCTGACAGAGTGAGGTTCACTAGAGCTCTCCTAGAGAGCAAAGACTTGTCCATGTGGTTTTTCTTCCCCTGTGCGTTTGGGGCTCCAGGCTCGGCCCCAGCTCCGTGGAAACAACCCCTGAGAAAAGATCTTCAAGATCCGCTTTTCCCAGAGGCTGGGATGTGGGGTTCATAGGAGGCGGGAAAAGCAGGCCTCCTTCAGAGAGCAAGAGGCAGCCAAGCGGCCTGCGTTTTGAAGCCTCTACTTGGAAGAATGGGTTAGCTTCCCCTAAGGGAGACCTCCAGATCTGTTCAGAAGTCGGTAATTCCAGAGGCAGTGTGCAGGGTCCTGACTGCCCTTTGCCAACCTTGCAAAGACATTCCTAGATTCTACAGTTATCTTCCTGAAGAAGCAGGCTTTGGGAATATGTCGGACTTGACTGGCGCCTTATTGGCCTCAGCTCAGCTATTGCCTTTCCATTCAAAGTAGGACAAAGGCCTACTTTATGAAGGGTAAGGGTCTTCTTCTTTCCAAACTGCCGAGGGCTACAGCAATGAGACCTCCGTAAATGCGAGGGAAGCATAAGCGGATGGATTATCAGGAAGGTTCTTTGCCACCAAGCATCAGCACCCCACGGAGAGAATCAGGCTCCCTTTGCCCCTATGTGGGGTGTGTAGATTCACACACAGTGGTGTCTCTACAGGAGCCAAGAATGTTCCTGAGAGATGAGGCTCACAAGAGCTCTCCTACAGAGTGCTCACCTGTACATGTGGTTTCGCCTTCCCCTGTGAGTTGGGTCCCCGAGGTCCGCCCCAGCTCCGAGAAAACAGCCTCTGAGAAAAGATCTCCAGGAACCGCTTTTCGCCCAGGCTGGGAAAAGCTGTTCACAGGAAGTAAGGCAAGTGAGCCTCCTGCAGAGAAAAAGAAGCCTTACTGTCCCTGGAGGAGCAGGCTGCCAGAGTGTGTGAAAACTGACTGGTGCCATACTGGTCTTAGCTCCGCCATTGCTTGTTCCTCCGAACTGGGACTCAGGCCTACTTGGAGGAGGGTTTAGGTGCAGATTTCTACAAACTGCCAAGGGCTACTGCAATGAGAACTCTCTCAGAGGTAAGGGCGAGAATTGTATGCATTCTCAAGCTGTTTTCTGAACGACAGCATTAAACCTGCACAGAGAGAATCAGGCTCTCTGCCGCCATGTTGGGTACGCAGTTTCACACACAGAGGTGTCCGCATAGGAGCCAAGAATGTTCGTCAAAGACTGAGGTTCACTAGAGCTCTCTTAGAGAGCAAAGACTTGTTCATGTGCTTTTGCCTTCCCCTGTATGTGTGGGTCTCTGGGCACAACCCCAGCTCCGTGGAAACAACCCCTGAGCAAAGATCTCCAAGATCTGCTTTTCCCCCATGCTGGAAACCAGGGATCATAGGAGGCAGGAAAAGCAAGCCTCCTTCAGGCAAGAAGAGGCAGCCAACCGGCCTGTGTTTGGAAGCCTCTATTTGCAAGGAATGGGTTAGCTTCTCCAGAAGGAGACCTCCAGATCTGCTCAGAAGATAGATATTCCAGAGGCAGGGTCGAGGTTCCTGACTGCCCTTTGCCAGCCTTGCAAAGACATTCCTAGATTCTAGCAATATTTTCCATGAAGGAGCAGGCATCGGGAATATGTCACAGTTGACGGGTGCCTCACTGGCCTCAGCTCAGCTATTGCCTTTCCTTTCAAACTAGGATCAGGGCCTACTTGTTGAAGGGTAAGGGTCTGCTTCTTTCCAAACTGCCAAGGGACACAGCAATGAGACCTCTGTCAAGGCGAGGGAAGCGTAAGCGGATGGATTCTCAAACAGGTGCTTTGCCACAAAGCATCAGCACCGCATGGAGAGAATCAGGCTCCCTGTGCCCCTATGTTCGGTGTGTAGCTTTACACACAGAGGTGTCTCTGTACGAGCCAAGACTGTTCCTAAGAGATGAGACACACTAACGTCTCCTACAGAGCATAGACCTGTCCATGTGGTTTTTAGTTCCCCTGTGAGATGGGTCCCCGAGGTCCACCCCAGCTCTGGGGATAGAGCCCCTGAGAAAAGATCTCCAGGAACCGCTGTTTGCCCAGGCTGGGAAACGCAGTTCACAGGAGGCCAGGCAAGCGAGCCTCCCGCAGGGAAAAATAGGCCTTACTGTCCCTGGAGGAGCACGCTGCCAGAGTGTGTGACACCTGACTGGTGCCTTACTGACCTCAGCTCCGCCACTGCATGGCCATCCAAACCAGGACCCAGGCCTACTTGGAGAAGGGTTTGGGTGCGGATTTCTAAAAACTGCCAAGGGTTACAGCAATGAGAAGTCTCTCAGAGGTAAGGGAGAGCATTGTATGGATTCTTAAGCTGTTGTTTGAATGACAGCTTCAAAGCTGCAAAGAGAGAATCAGGCCCTGTGTGCCCCCTTGTTGGGTACGCAGCTCCACACACAGAGGTATCCCCGTGGAATCCAAGACTTTCCTCACATACTGAGGTTAACTAGATTTCTCCTACAGAGCAAAGACTTGTCCATGTGGTTTTGCCTTCCTCTGTGCGTGTGGGTCTCCGGGCTCGGCTCCAACTCCGTTGAAATAGCCCCTGAAAAAAGATCTCCAAGAACCACTTTTCCCCCAGGCGGGAAGCGGAGTTCACAGTAAGCGGAACAAGCAAGCCTCCTTCGGGCAAGTAGATGCAGCCAACTAGCCTGTGTTTGGAAGCCTCTATTTGGAAGGAATGGTTAGCTTCTCCAAAAGAAGACCTCCAGATCTGCTCAGAAGATGGAAATTCCAGAGGCAGGGTCGAGGTTCCTGACTGTCCTTTACCAGCCTTGCAAAGACATTTCTAGATTCTAGCGTTATTTTCCATGAAGGAGCAGGCTTCAGGAATATGTCAGACTTGACTGGCGCCTTACTGGCCTCAGCTCAGCTATCGCCTTTCCGTTCAAACTAGGACAAGGGCCTACTTGGTGAAGGGTAAGGGTCTGCTTCTTTCCAAACTGCCAAAGGCTACAGCAAAGAGACCTCTGTCAAAGAGAGGGAAGTGGAAGCGGATGGATTCTCAAACAGGTGCTTTGCCACAAAGCATCTGTACCCCACGGAGAGAATCAGGCTGCATTTGCCCCTATGTTGGGTGTGTAGCTTCAAACACAGAGGTGTTTCTATAGGAGCCCAGAATGTTCCTGGGAGATGAGGTTCACTAGAGCTCTGCTACAGAGCATAGACCTGTCCATATGGTTTTGCCTTCCCCTGTGAGTTGGGTTCCCGATGTTCGCCCCAGCTCCGAGGAAGAAACCCCTGAGAAAACACCTCCAGGAACTGCTTTTCGTCCAGACTGGGAAACGAAGTTCACAGAAGGCAAGGCAAGCGAGCCTCCTGCAGAGAAAAAGAGGCCTTACTGCCCCTGGAGGAGCAGGCTGCAAGAGTGTGTGAGACCTGACTGGTGCCTTACTGGCCTCAGCTCCGCCATTGCATGTTCCTCTGAACTAGGACCCAGGCCTACTAGGAGAAGGGTTTGGGTGCGGATTTCTAAAAAACTGCCAAGGGCTACAGCAATGAGAACTCTCTCAGAGATAAGGGAGAGAATTGTATGGATTCTCAAGCTGTTTTCTGAACGACAGCCTTAAACCTTCACAGAGGGAATCAGGCTCTCTGACCCCATAAGTTGTCCCTGTAGGAACCAAGAACGTTCGTCAAAGACTGAGGTTCACTAGAGCTCTCTTAGAGAGCAAAGACTTGTTCATGTAGTTTTGCTTATCTCTGTATGTGTGGGTCTCCGGGCATAACCTCAGCTCCGTGGAAACAACCCCTGAGCAAAGATCTCCAAGATCTGCTTTTCCCCCATGCTGGGAACCAGGGATCATAGGAGGCAGGAAAAGCAAGCCTCCTTCGGGCAAGAAGAGGCAGCCAACTAGCCTGTGTTTGGAAGCCTCTATTTGCAAGGAATGGGTTAGCTTCTCCAGAAGGAGACCTCCAGATCTGCTCAGAAGATAGATATTCCAGAGGCAGGGTCGAGGTTCCTGACTGCCCTTTGCCAGCCTTGCAAAGACATTCCTAGATTCTAGCGCTATTTTCCATGAAGGAGCAGGCATCGGGAATATGTCAGAGTTGACGGGTGCCTTACTGGCCTCAGCTCAGCTATTGCCTTTCCTTTCAAACTAGGATCAGGGCCTACTTGGTGAAGGGTAAGGGTCTGCTTCTTTCCAAACTGCCAAGGGACACAGCAATGAGACCTCTGTCAAGGCGAGGGAAGCGTAAGCGGATGGATTCTCAAACAGGTGCTTTGCCACAAAGCATCAGCACCCCACGGAGAGAATCAGGCTCCCTGTGCCCCTATGTTCGGTGTGTAGCTTTACACACAGAGGTGTCTCTGTACGAGCCAAGAATGTTCCTAAGACTTGAGATTCACTAAGGCCTCCTACAGAGCATAGACTTGTCCGTGTAGTTTTGCCTTCCCCTGTGAGTTTGGTCCCCGAGGTCCACCCCAGCTCCGGGGAAACAACTCCTTAGAAAAGATCTCCAGGAACCGCTTTTCGCCCAGGCTGGGAAACGCAGTTCACAGGAGGCAAGGCAAGCGAGACTCCTGCAGGGAAAAAGAGGCCTTACTGTCCCTGTAGGAGCAGGCTACCAGAATGTGTGACACCTGACTGGTGCCTTACTGACCTCAGCTCCGCCATTGCATGGCCATCCAAACCAGGACCCAGGCCTACTTGGAGAAGGGTTTGGGTGCGGATTTCTAAAAACTGCCAAGGGCTACAGCAATGAGAACTCTCTCAGAGGTAAGGGAGAGCATTGTATGGATTCTCAAGCTGTTGTTTGAATGACAGCTTCAAAGCTGCAAAGAGAGAATCAGTCTCTCTGTGCCCCCTTGTTGGGTACGCAGCTTCACACACAGGGGTGTCTCCATAGGAGTCAAGAACGTTCCTGACAGAGTAAGTTTCACTTAGAGGTCTCCTGGAGAACAAAGACTTGTCCATGTGGTTTTCCTTCCCCTGTGCAATTGGGTCTCTGGTCTCGGCCCCAGCTCCATGGAAAAAACCCCTGAGAAAAGATCTTCAATATCCGCTTTTCCCAGAGCCTGGGAAGCTGGGTTCATAGGAGGCAGGAAAAGCAAGCCTCCTTCGGGCACGAAGAGGCAGCCGACCGGCCTGTTTTTGGAAGTCTCAATATGGATGGAATGAGTTAGATTCTCCTAAAGGAGACCTCCAGATCTGCTTAGAAATCGGTAATTCCAGAGGCAGGGTGCAGGCTCCTGACTGCCCTTTGCCAGCCTTGCAGAGACATTCCTAGATTCCAGCGTTATTTTCCATGAAGGAGCAGGCTTCGGGAATATGTCAGACTTGACTGGCGCCTTATTGGCCTCAGCTCAGCTCTTGCCTTTCCTTTCAAACTAGGACAAGGGCCCACTTTATGAAAGGTAAGGGTCCTCTTCTTTCCAAACTGCCAAGGGCTACAGCAATGAGACCTCTGTCAAGGCGAGGGAAGCGTAAGCTGATAGATTCTCAAGCAGGTGCTTTGCCACAAAGCATCAGCACCCCATGGAAAGAATCTGGCTCCCTTTGCCCCTACGTTGCGTGTGTAGCTACACACACAGAGGTGTCTCGATAGGAGCCAAAAATGTTCCTGAGAGAGGAGGTTCACTGTTGGGGGCCAGAGTGAGGCACTCCGCCCATGGCAAAGGTCATGAGGAAGGAGGCTCGACATACGCAAAGGCGGGATCGAGCCTCAGGAGTCCCCCTGGAAATCCTCGAGCATCTACCCCCATAACCAGAGCCTGCCTACCTTACTACTTTGTGCTCTCACCTACACCTCTGACTTTACGGGGGGCTGTCCCCCACCACCTCTTTCGGAGAAGGAGTTAACCTAGAGCTCCAGTTGATAAAAACCCCTGGGTGTGACAAGAGTGTTTTAACCTACAAACTCCTCTGAAGGTTCTCTAGCCTGCCTGACAGGCTTGTCCGGCCACATGTGATTGCTCACAGCCTCCCAACCATGAGAGGCACGAGATGCTTTAAACCTTCTAAAAACAGGTTCCTTAGAAAAGTTAGAAAATTATTAGTATAAGTATAATGGGCTGATTAGAAATCATATTGGTGAAGGGTTTTTCATTTGTTGAGCTGATGTTTACTGCTAAGTCTCCACATCCCCTGCCCTTATACACATTAATGAATATATAGAAGAAATAAGTATTAACCTTTGATAGAAATCACGTTAGACCTTAGGCTAAGTAAATTCTTTCCTTAACTAAAACCCACTACACCCTCACCCTATAGGAATGTAACTTTATTTGGGTGGCGTCTGTTTTAAGAATAATCACCCCTGGAGAAATAAGTGTCCTGGTTGACTGACCGCTGTCACAAGGAGAGGGTCGTAAATTGTCAGCAGGGCCCCCGGCCACAAGATGATGTAACACCCCTAAGACCTCTGTATACTTTTGTATGAAGCACCTGACTTTGATAAAAGTCAGGACTGCTGACCCCACGTGACTTTTGCATAACATCTCAGTGTATAAAAGTAGACCATGGAAAATAAAGAATTGGGATCAGTTTCTCGAAATACTGGTCTCCCCATGTCTCTCTCTCTCTCTCTCACTCTGGTTGAGTCTCCATCTGGAGCGCGGAACCCACCAAGCTTACTAATTTTGCCTGGGCTTCTAAGATCCGACCGGGGAGGCCTCAGTGTCTCCTCTCCTTCGGGAGAACGGAAGGACGCCTGCGGCCTACGTAAGTGGTGCAAGCTTCTTGTCTTGAAGTTTTATTGGTCCCCCGCGTAAACCAAGCTACTCAGCCTCTTTTCTCCACTGAATTTTCCTACTGAGCTATCCTCATTTTATTACTCTTTATATCCTTAATTAACGTTTAATTAAGCAGTTGTTCCCTGACCCTCGCCTACGCCGTCTCTGCTTCGAATACCCTGGATCAGCTGGGGCTGGACCCCGGCAGTTCACTAGAGATCTCCTACAGAGCATAGACCTGTCCATTTGGTTTTGCCTTCCCCTGTGAGTTGGGTCCCCGAGGTCCGCCCCAACTCCGGGGAAACAGCCCCTGAGAAAAGATCTCCAGGAACTGCTTTCCGCCCAGGCTGGGAAACGCTGTTCACAGGAAGTAAGGCAAGCGAGCCTCCTGAAGGGAAATAGAGGCCTTACTGTCCCTGGAGGAGCAGGCTGCCAGAGTGTGTGACACCTGACTGGTGCCTTACTGGCCTCAGCTCCGCTATTGCATGTTCATCTGAACTTGAACCCAGGCCTACTTGGAGAAGTGTTTGTGTGCCGATTTCCAGAAACTGCGAAGGGCTACAGCAATGATAACTCTCTCAGTGGTAAGGGAGAGCATTGTGTGAATTC